>NC_136520.1:31532116-31792116 GCF_053919585.1 Euprymna scolopes
CCGCTGTATGGTTTTTTAAAATCAGAGATTTGCTTCTCCTAGAAAGGTTGCCTTCTCCACCCCAATACACACACACACACACACACAAATATACATGGTGCTAGTTGGCTGTTGACCCAGAAAAAGAGTTCATTCGCCCTTTGGAAGGTCTTGTTTTTAATCCTCCAGGTCATGTCATATGCTACTGGTACCATGTAACCCAGTACTAACTGCCTCATGGTCGGGTCACTGGCAACTAAACTGGTTCCCCCACCAGACTTGTTTGGTGAGGAGGGCGGCTAGTCTCCCTGAAGATATACATACATACATACATACATACATTTAAACAAACAGGTGAGATTTATATTATAGACTATATCAATCAATGAATTTATTTCGCCCTTAACTCATCAGAAGAAAAAGCACTTATCAATTTTAAAAGAAAATAAAAGCATATGGGCATGATTACAAAATCTGAAAATTCAGGAGAGAAGTTGCAATTATCTTTTTTTTTCCTTTTATTACGCCATTTTATATAATATACTAGCAGGGAGACCCAAGATTGCTAGGGATTGAATGAAGATCAACACACAAATTCTTCATAAGTTTTGGTTTCGATTATAGTTGAATGAATTGAAGTTATATATATATGTATATATATATATATATATATATATATATATATATATATATATATATACTTTTTTTTCTTCCTAAGTTTTGGTTTCGGTTTCGATTATAGCTGAACGTTTATATATATATATATATATATATATATATATATATATATATATATATATACGTATACATATAGTGAATAAATGACAAAAAACTATATTCCAAAATTCATGATGTTGACCATCTTATAATTTATTCCTTTAATTCCGTTGACATTTACAATTCTTGACAGTATCTGTTTTGTAGCGCAAAATCAATCATTTAATTATTCTATCAATCAGTGAATCTATTATGCCCTTAACTTATGAGAAGAAATCAATCCATCAAAAGGAAATAAAGTGCGATTTGACATGATTAAAATTTGAAAATTGGAAGAGAAGCTGCAAATACCTTTTAATATGTTTCCATTACACCATTTTAAATTTATATATATACATATCTATAATATAAAGCTGAACGTCTGTGTATGTGTCTGGTCACGAATAGGCTCCTATATGGTTGACTATTATAGAAAACTGATCACATATAATGATAGAAGATGTATCGAGACACAGGAATGGGTATGTTTGATCTGGCATAATGATGATTCATTAAAATTGTGGGGTCTGCGTACATGCCTGGTCCACAAAGTATGGAAATAAAAAAAATTTTAATTGAAAAAAGCGTTTACAAGTGTTTTTGATATAGATGTACATAATAATAATACTTTGATAAGTATGTTTTAACTTAAATAGGGATGGTATAATAAAATTGTGGGGTCTGCGTTCGCACCTGGCCTCCATAGAATGGAAATAGGCACAAACTTTAATAAAGACTTTTCATATCTATCTGCGTAAGTATACTTTGATAATTATGTTTCAGTTTGAAGAAATATGGTATAATAAAATTATGGGGTGTTTGTTCATGCCTGACTTCCATAGAATGGAAATATGTCACAAAGTTTAACAAGGTTTTTTAATATAGATCCACAGAATATTGTGATAAGTGTTTCAGTGTGAACAGGTTTGGTATAATAAATTATGGGGTTTATCTATTTTATTTTTACTTTCATCATATTTTGCTTTGATTTTGATACCCCCAAATTCGAAGCTATCTCTTTACAACCCTTCCTTTTCATAACCTATCATACTTTCATAAATCAGAGTCCATTTTCTGTAGGCTGTTTTTGAACCCAGTCAATAATGGGTACTTTTGCTAGTGTATATATATATATATATATATATAGACTAGACTACCTGTTTGGTCAGTATGTTATATTAGCTATGGAATTAATGTATGAGCGTGACACTTGTGACGTAAAGAAAATAGTTTTTTATGACATAACAGAAGCATTTCTATGAAAGTATATTAAAGTGAAAAAAGAATATAAATAGATTTCTATGAATCGTTCTGTTTATAATTGTTTATTTTTGAAAAAAAACTCACAGTCAGTGAATTATAAGTGGTTTGCCATACTTCTTGGTAAATGTGCACTGAACAGATACCATAATACTTAAAGTTAAATTCAAATTTTGATATATTAATTTAAACGCGAAAAAAAAAACCAAAACAATTGGGACGCTGAAAATGTACACAGTAAAACAATACATTTTATTGTCGCGTTGATTATTTATTTGTAACGCAATTTTAAAAATACATATTTTCGGGGTTATTTATGTTGGTAGTGTAGAAGAAAATGTATGAATGTTTCTAAGAAAGATGTATTAAAAAATGGAAAATAAATTTAAAAAAAGGAAGGCGATGCTCTTATGGTTGTCAACGGGTTAAAGTAGATTTATTTGTGAGAAAATTGCATTAAAATAATTTAAAAATAATACGGAAATGAACAATGTAAAAAAAAAAGCATAAAGTATTAACAATTGTTTATTTGGATAATTTAAACGCGAAAAAGAAATTGGGACACGGAAAATGTACACAGTAAAACAATACGTTTTATTGTCGCGTTCATTATTTAGTATAATATATATTGTATATATGAAACCGGTCAATGATTATACGTATTATTTGTAATCACATTTTGCGTTTGCTTCCCATATCTTGAAGTTTTTTCTTCAATAAATTTAAGATATTTGCTTTTCTAAGGACATCTGTTTGTTCGAAAGAAACCGGTCCAGCGATTTGTGTTTATTTTTTTATGCTGTTATGGGTTTATGTTTGTACGCATGAGCAACCGGAAGTCCTAAACCGAATGTTGGGTTATAACACTCGTTACAAGCTCATTTGAGTTTTATAATCATATAGATATATATACCTTTTTTTTTCTTCATAAGTTTTGGTGTTGATTCAAGCTGATGCACCCAAGACATATATATATACATTTTTTTTTTAATTCACAACTTTATAATATATAAGAAGTGATAGAAAATTGACTCTATAATAATATATATGAGATTTGCATAAATTAAAATATCATATTTAACTGTATTTTACCACTGGGCTAAGCTGGGTGTCCCTGCTAGCTTAGATAAATACTTTTGCAATTTTAACAAAAGAGCTACAATAATATCAGGACGTCTCCATTTTAGATGAACATCCACAGAATACAAACATCAATATATTATATATGAAAGAATTTCCACAGGTCCTGCTAGTGTCAAATGATTATAAATTCTGATATTGAGTTGTGTTCTGTTTTTTATTTCTTTTTCAGATGGTGGTTATAATTTGTTTGAGTCGACTGTCCAGCACCATATCCATTGGTTGAACAGCAATGAGACTGACCATCGGCTTTGGCACCAACAAGGTTTGGCACTTGTCAAGCAATATCACAGTGCTGTAAAAGCTATGAGTGCAAAGATGATGACAACCTTGACCAAGTATGATATTTACGGAATGGTATTGTGTAGTGCCACCATTTCTTTGGTAAGTGATTTTCTTTACCATTTCTGGTGCTACCAGATCAGGCTGTCTGAAGATATTGGCTTTGTGACCTGAAATGCACCAAACATTGATGTTATTGTTTTTTTTTACTTTTGCTTTGTAAAACTCAATCATGTTTTGCAAAGCCAAAAAAAAAAAAAAAATTCCTCTACAAAACAATCAAACCAAACACCATGAACAAATATTTGAAGATATAAAGAATTTGAAGCATAAAAACTGAAAAGGGTTGATATGCCGTGAAAAAAAACAACCAAATTTCTTTACCATCCTTGCTTATGTATATAAAGTTAAATATTTATAATTATTATGTTTTTATTTAAATATTTTTACATGCATAATAATAATTAATGATTACAAATAATACGTCCCAACGACTAGAATGTAAACAAAGAGCAGATAACTTCTCACTTAAAAAGCGCTCTGGGGGTGAAAAGAAAGAAGAAAAAAATACCATAGAATCGCTAATAAAAAATAAATAAATCAGCAGTTAGGAATGTATAAATATTTATATATTTCTATGCCAGTACAAGAAAGTCTAATGACTTACACAAATTAAGCAAACCTCGAGTCTATGACTTCCAAGTCTGCAACTTTTATGGTTTGTGTGAACTGTGGTTTGTCTGATTGTATATAAATCTTAGCAGGCTGCCCCGGCATTGCCCGGTCATAAAATACACTTAAATATGATATTTTTATTAATTCAGATTTTGTATTTATTATTATATTATATTGGACCCAATATATAGTAATGATTTAAAAAGTTTTAAAAAAAAATGAATCATGTTCCACCACTGAGAACTGAAACCAAAACATTTAGCTTACAATTTACTTTTTCCTTTGACGTTAATGCCTGAGCTATGAAGACATGTTTCCTCCAAGGCTAAAAATTAAAACATAAACCAATAGCTATTACGTTAAGCATGCATATTTGTAATGCCGTCATTCGACCTTCACCTGACAAATTCCATTTTTTTAATTTTCACATTTTGCACCGATTTTCCCCAGCTAAAACCCAAATATAAAGTTTCGCATAGGTTCGAATATTTTATATATTAAGTTTTATGTCTGCAGACCAAAAGCTGACAGCGGAGTTTGGTAGGCAAAATTTTTTAAACAAATATATATACGTGTATAAATATATATAGAAAGAAGTTAGTGTTTACTATAATTTTTTTTACACAAGTATAAATCCTGTGGGATATCTGCATGAATATAATTACATGTAATAGTTAACTAAAGATTATCATCCCATAAGAAAACCGAAAAAAACTAATTAAAATGAATGTTTAAAAGAATATGCAAATTAGCTAGATCCTTTGTAGATGAATGCAATTCCATGACACATATATAACAAAGTTGTATTTTATTTTTAAGTAACTAGAAAAAGGATTTTTAATATGGATATCAATGCACACAAAAAAAAAAATTATAGGAGTATAGATATATATACTATGTAGAAGATGTATCTAATGTTGCCCGGTATAAACGTAACATTAAATTCCTGAAAAAATTGAAGTAAAATGAGCAGAAATAAACTGAGATATGTGCATGCGAGTATTATGTCTTTTCTAAACAGTTCACTTCTTGTAAGTAAAAAAAAAAAAAATACTGGAGCTGAGATTGAAGCCAAAACCTAAAGACACTGAGTCAAGTACAATAACCATTATCATGATCTTTAAAAAGTGTTTTCAAACCTACTTATTCTTAACATGATGTGAACGATTTGCGCATGTGCAGTCATGAAACAGTTGACAAACAGAAAAATCTGATGACCATCACCCCCTTAGCAGCCCTTTTTCCCCAGATCAAAACTGATTAAAAAGTTTTCCACATGTCTGAATACCCTATATATCAAATTTCAAGTCTGTAGATCAAAAATTTGTTGAGTATATAGGTTGAGAAATATCTTCCCACACACATTTTCACTTTTATAAATATACTAGAAGATATACCTGGCATTGGCCAGTATTAAATTTAACATTAAATTACTTTAAAAAATATGAAAAAAAAAAAAGAAACTGAGACATGTACATGCAAGTATTATGTTTTTTGTTAAACACTTCACTTCTTGTAAGCAAAAAATTTGCTCACAAACGCACACATTCTTATTTTTTTTTTAGATATATAGATAGATATATTGCATAGCTCACTTCAACAGTATATCTCTTAATTTGCTTCAGATGGTGTCTATCCATTAAACCTCTGCATTTTATTGCTATGTCTGAATACCTTATATACTAAATTTCAAGTCTGTAAATAAAAGATTTGTTGAGTATATATGCTGAGAAGTGTCTTCACATACACATGCATATTCTTACTTTTATAGATATATAAATAGATATATTGCATAGCTCATTTCAACAGTATATCTCTTAATTTGCTTCAGTTTGTGTCTGTCATTGCAGCTAGTTTATGGAATATTACTGATTCTGCTTTTTATTGCTTTCTATTAATCAACTTGCTATAGATTCTAAACAATGCTTCAAGCAAACTACAAAACCCTTTTTAAAATAAAATTTATTGATACTTGTGTCTTTCTTTTGCAGCTAGTTTATGGAATATTACTGATTCTGCTTCAGATGGATACAGTCACCATCAAACTGGTCTTCTCACCTCTCTCCTGCATCATAACTTTACTGCTCTGCATATCCTTCGTTTGTTTTCATGTGACCATCTGTACGAGTTCCTACTGTAGTGAAGTGCTGTGCAAATCTTTTCTCTCCGGTGGCGTCATCATCACAGTACTCATGCTCTTCATAACAATTTTTATTTCGTTGGTTCTTGCATTCAGACAATCAACTAAGGTAATCATTTCAAGTGTTATATTCTTTGTGTGTATTTGAGGAAGAAAAAAAAAAGCATGCGTGTGTGAGGACACTTCTCAACCTGTATACTCAATGAATTTATGATCTACAGATATGAAATTTGGTATATCGGGTATTCAGACATGTGGAAAACTTTTAATTAGTTTTCATCTGGAAAAAAGGGCTGTTAAGGCGTCAAAACTGAAAAGTTGATACATGGGGGGGGAGGGTCATCATATTTTTATCTGTTTGTCAACTTTTTCATGAATGTGTATGCGTGATTGGTTCACGTGTCGGATTTCTTATTTTATGAATAACTAGGTTTGAAAACACTTAAAGATTGTGTCAAACTGGCCTAATGGTTATCATACTTGACTTGCTGTATTTAGGTTTTTGTTTCGATCTCAGCTTGAGTATTTATTTTTTTTTTTTACTGAGAAGAAATGAACTGTTTAGAAAAACATAATACTCACATAGACATGTCTTTGTTTCTGTATGAAATAAATTCCGGAGGTTTGTACAATATACTCTGTTAGATTTGTGTTGTGTGTCTTAATGACAAAGTTAGTTCTGACTTCTTGCTATTGAAGTTAAAGATGTCCAGACTGGAGTCAGCTCTGCATTTCAACTGCTTGCCATGGTATGAACATGCTTAATGAATCTTGGGTTAGATAAATAGATGTACACACATCTCAATTGAGGGTAATGGAAGAAAACAAACAGCCAAAACACGACTTGCTTGAATGATGACTTCATGCAATGGCACATCTAAACTGTTGTAATATTTTTTATAATAAATGGGGTACGCTCCCTCAAAGTTAGGAGATTCTATTTATAAATGCAGCTGATAGGAACTAACGAATCAAATTAATTCACGTTTTGCTATCAACCAATCAGAAACTAGAATTGCTCCATAAAAATGAAATCTTTTTAGCATTTCAGCACATAATTTTTTCATGTCAACACGAGAAGGATTTTTTGCTCTTTGGCTGCAAAATTATAAAGTCCAGAACCTGTACAGAAAAGCTACCCACTGTGAGTTCTTTATATCCAGCACTTGTATAGAATAACTATCTATCGGAAACTCTTCTGAAATTAAACATGGCTTACAATTCAAGCTAAACTGATGTAAATGATAGAATTTCTTTTCATTTCATGTCACTTTCCTCATTTTAAAATATTTTATATTTCACAAGCTCACTCTTCAATCTTCATGATTTAGTAAGTGAATTGCCTTTCAACTCTACTCTGTATTATCTTATCCAATCATATGCTTTCAAATTTTCCTGTGATTTAGGACATTTATGTTTTTGCAACAATTTATCCAAAAGGATGAACATCTCAAATGATCACACCAGTCTAACTGATTCGTGTTTAGGACACCTCTATGCAGGACGAATATAGTGCTTTCAGAAAATCTTTTGACCTAATGTGTTGAGTTTGGTCAGATTTCATTTCACAATGCAGATTCATCCAGCCACAGATCTGTTATTGTGCTATGATCAGATGAGGGTCTAACGTTTCATGGGAAAAATCACTTTGTACCGTCATGGCTAACATATAACCAACATCTGATGTGGAAAAGACATGTGAAACGACAAAGAAGACAAAGATATAAAATGTTGTTTTTTTTCCCAGGTATTTTGTTTATTTCTACCACTTATTGCAATCAACTCATCTGACTAAATCATTTGTGCAAGTTTTTCATTGTTGTGTTTTTAGTACTACCACCAACCTCAAATCAAATTCGGGAAAAGAAGGGAGGCCTAACATGTGGAAACTAAATGTTATAGTGTAAGTTGATCCACCTATTCTGGGAATAAATGAACTTACCTAAACACAATAAATGTAACGTAGCTGTTACATGTCCACACTTGGGAAGCACACATTTGCAGACAGTCATAAGAAAACCAAGACAAAGAATAACTTGACTTTTTTTCCATTGAAACAACAGACATTTACTTCCAGGAACTTTCCCGAATAATGTCTTATTTCTTGTTCAAACCTGCTACTCTTGGCCCATGTGTGTAACATGCCTATCCCTGTTCTCTCTCTAACGTGATCACTGGTCTGTACACACATTTTTTTTCTTTTTATAATCTTTTTCTTTTTCCTTGCTGTGACATCACCTTGCACACAGCTCAGTTATTTGCATACAGCTGTCATCCATGCATCTGTGTTCTGTTACATAAATACAGTTTCAACAAAACGTTGTGTCACTTATTGATGGCAGTTATGGCCACAGAATTGGACGCATACTTTCTGTAACATATCTTTTGTTAATTATACTACCATGGTTGTTTTAATTATTACAAGTTGATATGTAACCCACATCTGATGTGGAAAAGACGTGTAACGACAAAGAAGACAAAGACACAAAATGTATTTTTTCCAGGTATCTTGTTTATTTTTACTATTTATTGCTATCAACTCACCTGACTCATTATTTGTACAAGTCTTTCGTTGTTGCTGTTGTTGTGTCTTTAACATTACCAACAACCTCAGATCAGATTTGGGAAAAGAAGGGAGGGATGACTATTAGTTTGTGAAACTGAGTGTAAGCTGATCTACCTATTTTATGAATAAATGGACTTACGCAAGCACAATAAATACAGTTACGACTAAACATTGTGTCAGTTATTGATGGCAGTTATGGCTACAAAATCAGATAATACTTTCTGTAACATACTTTTGTTAATTACATTACCATGACTATCTTGATTATTACCAGCCCTTCAAGGCTATAACATTAAGTGATTTCAGCTTTTTTTCCCCCTAACCTATATCAAACACTCATTTCCCTGTTCTTATTTTTCTTTTCCAACAGTCAATCTGTTCTGACAAACATATTTCTTTCTCTGCGACAACATTATTCTTGGCACTTGGCTCTTTGCTCCATTGTATAAGTTTCATGTCATCCAGTTTCATCGAAGAAGAACACCAGACGTGGTATTTTTTGACTGTCAGCCTCTTCCTAGTCATTATGATTGACTGTCTACGGAAACAGCGTTTCTGCAGCAGATTGACATCATCATCATCTCAAAATTTGTGAGTTTCAATATTTTTTGATGTTACTAAAAAATTTGATATATTGTCCCTCTTTCATGACTTATTGGTGTTAAGTTGTTCGATTGATAGAACTACTATTCTCAGGAAGCAGATTATTTGATAAGACAAGATTTTAACTTAAAATATATTTTATTACAATAGAAAAATGTTAACAAGGAAATTAATATGATTAAGCTTAAACATGGAAAAGTAAAGGACTAATGGTACTTGTACAGTTTAATCAAGACATTAAAAAATGAAAATATTGAAAAAAGTTTATATTGTACATATCCATTATGGAATGAAGTTCTGCGAAAAAAAAATTTCACTTAATTTCATCAAGTAGTTTTTTTTACAGTGAAAAAACAATTTGTTATGATATAGAGCAAAAGGTTCAGTTTTTAGGAAGAAAAGCTAGTATTAAAGAGGGAGTGTTGGCGCTTTAAATTGAGTTATTTCCCCGTGGCGTGTTTTAAAAATCCAAACAAAAATTTAAAAAATTCAAAGATGTCTACCTTCAACGTGCTGTCATAAAAACGTGTTTTTCCACTGTAAAAAAAAAAAAAATACTCGATCAAATTAAGTGAAATTTTTTTCCAGAGATCTTTAGTTCAAAACGGATACATACAATATAACCTTTTTTCGATATTTTCATTTTTTAATGTCTTCATTGAACTGTACAAGTACCGGACTAGTTGTTAAAACTAGAAAAGAAAAGCACAAGATATTCTTGTAAAAATATAATAAATTTATAACTTAAAATATTGCAGCATTAAGAATTGATTATATAATGTTAAATTGAATTAAAAAAAAAAAGAATTCTTAATGCAGCAATATTTTAAGTTATAGATTTATTATATTCTTTACTAGAATATCTTGTCCATTTCTTTTCTTAAACTTAACCATATTACTTTTCATGCTCGCATTTTTCTATTGTAATCCATGATTTTTCCAGGCTTCCAGTAAATTCACTTGTTCTTTGTTTAATTTCAGTCTTATTTTTTTTCCCCCATAAGCATAACATACACGGATGTAATAACAATGTACGCCACTCGTTTGCTTTCATTCTCTCTGTTTTACTTGTTACTTCTTTTTTTGCAAGAGTGGTGAATTAGTAGCAACACTAGTTGCTGAAGCGACATGGTTGCTATGGAAACTAGTCATAAAAAACGTCGCTCACCTCCTTACAAAGTTTTACGATTTTGAACACCAGTAAATTCATCATCACTGTTGTTTTACGGAACGAAAATTGATAATTGTTTTTTCACAATATAGCTGAGAAGGGAATCTATAAACTGTAATAATTGTTTGAAATTCGGTAGAAAAATGAGTGAGAAGTGAAGTTTTAAAGCAGTTCTAAATAACTAAAACTGCCACTTAACCATATATTCAAACACTACCATGTTTGAATGATTCACTTAAGGGAGTAGAGTCACTGGATACAGATTATTGACCTAAGCACCTTGAATTTCCCTACGTTACATATTATTTGGTAATATACTTTTAGAGTTAAGTTTGCATAGAATTATTAGATACTAGTTCAAGTACCCAATCTTTTGTCCAAACAATTCCTGCATTTATTCCGAAACAAAATCAAATATGGCGTTAGTTTGCAAATAAACAGGAATTGTTTTTTAAAAAAATCGATCTAAAGGAATATTTACTAAAGTAAATTTCCTCAGGATGTTTTTCTGTTTTTTGTTTGTACGAATCATTTTTCTAGTAAATTCAAAATATGCTTGATTGTTTAGACAAATGGTGAAACGGCAGCAAAAACTGAATCTATTTACTGGAAAATAAACATATAATATCTTAAATCTGTCCTTTATTATTTACTAGCCTGAGTGTCCGCAGTTGCCCGGATGTTTGTAGGCAAAAAAAAAAAAAAAGTTGTAGTAGGCAGGCAGGCAGGCTCGAACCCGTAACGCCAAGGTAGAAAAGAAAGTGGGTGTGTGTGTAAGGGTGTTGGTTGAGCAAAGAAAAAAAGGAAAATTGCAAGCGCAAAAAAACAGTGGTAGTAGGCAAGCAGACTTGAACCCATACCATGATGGAGGAAAAGAAAGTGAAAAAAAAAAGTGATGCGTTAGCTGTTGCGCCCATCGCCAAACCGGAAGTGACATAAGTTTAAATTAAGGTTAGACAATCGAAAAAAGGCGATGACTTTCGAAAATATTGGTGAAAAAAGCGACCACTCCCTGTAGAAAAGTGCCCAGTTAAGGGTGAAGGAATTAATGTTTTTAGCCAATTTTTTTGCGATATTTGTTGTATGAAGGGTTGAGCTTCAAAACGATACCAATCACGTGAAAATTAATCGCCTCTGTCAAAAGTTTTAGGCAGACATACAAACATACATACATATATTTAAACAGACAGGTGAGATTTATATTATAGACTAGCGAGGGTACTCGGCATTGCCCAGGTGTGGTGAGATGTGTGTTTGTGGGTAGGTAAATCAAAACAAAATAGAAAATAAAGAATAAGCAAACATAATAACCCTGTTTAAATATAACACAAAAAAAAAAAAACGAACGTGATGCAAAATAAAGAATAAGTGAACGATATTAAAACTTCTTTAAAAAGTCAGAAAAACAAAAACAAAAAAAACAGCAAACGTGGTGGAAAAAAAAAATCTAATGAAAAAAATGGCATGAGTAACCCTGTTTCAATATTAAAACTTTAAAAATCGAAAAAAAAAAAAATATCTGATATCTCGGCTCGAACGTGCAATCTTAAGATAACGACACTTCTAATATACCGACTGGGCTATGACCACGTGAGCAAAAGTAGGTGAGTTTTTTTATATTTAAACTAATTCAAGAAAGAACATTTTTTTGCACATGCGCTAAATTATCATGAAGGAACAATTTTTTGCTACCCCTTCCTGTAGAAAAGTGACCAATTCAGGGTGAAGGAATTAGTGTTTTTAGCCAATTTTTTTATATTTGTCATCCGAAGGTTCGAACTTCAAAATGCTACTGATCTTGTGAAAATCCGTCGCCTCTGTCAAAAGTTTTTGAGAGATATACATACATACATTCATACATATATACATACATACATTTAAACAGACAGGTGAGATTTATATCATGGATGATAGGGTCTCTCCAACATAAGTTAATCAAATGGCTTGCATCTATTTTTGAACCTGTTTCGGAACATTACGGTATTTGCTAATTTTATGCAGAACTAATTACTCTGATAAAGCTTCTTCTGAAATAATTAAAGTTTTACGGCACTTTTTTAGACACAAAAAAATCCTCAGACTCTCGAAACCTAATTTAATTTGTTTTTATTAGTTTTTATTGTAAGCAAAGTAAATATATCCTAGAGTTCACTTGCCTATTCAATATCACAGATTTTAAAAAGCTTGTCACACCTATTTGATAAATGGCCATATGGTGGCTATTAGAGACTTGAACCTTAATATCAAAGATTTAACATGGTTGGAAGTTTTTTTCTGGCACTAGTTTTGTCTGATCAGCACATCCTTTGAAATATTTCATGTTTCCTTATATTTTCTTTGGTTTTGGCACAAGTGAAAATATAGATGAAAATCTCACAAGTTTATCAAAACTTTGGAAGAACAAACATTGAGAAATTTGTTAACTTAAAAAAAACAAAAAACTTTCATTTACATTTAAAATCCCCAAAACATATGATACAGGGTGACCCCCAAAAAACGGGTCCCAACTCTAATTAGGCCCCATTTCTTAGTGTTTTGTCCAAATGAAATGAAACTTTGGTCATAACTAGTTTATTATATTCAAAATATCACATCAAAACACTAGGGTCTCTGGCCTTTTTTTCTCTGTTCTACAGCTTATGTTCTAGATGGCCTCCATTTAGCAATTGCGGTTTTTGTTGGGTCACCCTGTATTCTACTTTTGTAGGCGATTATGTGTGAGCACACTGAAACGTTATTTTAGAATTTAGAATGGGGGTTCAGTTGTGCATATAAATATAATGTAAACTGATCCCATTTTGGTACATTATAACTTTTTATGCAGTCAAGTAATTTTTACCACTAATTCTAAGACTAATCAGCAAAATTATAAAATCACATGTAATTGCTATATTTTTTGTATTGCCACCTGTACTTAGGGTTAGTAATAGGAAAGAAGCATAGTTTTTATGACGTTTAACAATACTATATATGATAGTGTGTGTGTTATTTATTTTGTGTGTCACAATTACATCCGAGTGACTATTGTTTAATTATGGATTCCCATTTCTTATAATAAATAATTTTACAAAGAATTCTTCATAAATTTTGGTTTTGATTTCAATTATAGCTGATGGCACTCAAGTCATTTATTTTCTTATAAATAATTTTACCAAGAATTCTTCATAAGTTTCGATTTTGATTATAGCTGATGGAACTCCAGTAATCTATTTTTTTTTTAATAAATAATTTTATCAAGAATTTTTTATAAATTTTGGTTTTGGTTTCGATTATAGCTGAAGGAACTCAAGCTGATGCACCAAAGTCATATGGATATATTTTATTTATTTTTGTAATCGCAACTTTATAAAACATAAAAATCAATAGAATATTAACTTTATAATAATATATACAAAATCTGCAAGAATTAAAATATATTTAAGCGTACTTAACGACTTGGCTAACTCGGATATCCTTGCTAGCTTAGATAAATACTTTTGTAGTTTTAACAAGAGTTACAATAATATCAGAGCATTTCTATTTACGCCATGAATACCAACATCAATATATTACATATAAATGAGTCTCCTGTGGAATTTCCACAGCTCCCGCTAGTTTTTATTATTTACATCTCGTTTTTGTTTTGTTTTTTTACAGCAAAGCAAATCAATTTAATAACCCACCAAATTTGTATAATTAAAATAAAAGTTAAACATTCATAGAAGGAATGCACATAATAGTTAACAAAGACCAATGCCCTCTCCATGTTAAAAATGGTTTTCTAAATAGTAACATTATTATTTAGAAATTCGTTTGTAACAATGGGGGGGGGTTGTTAATATTTTGTTCTTACATCATTTTCTCATTTTACCTACCAATCGTTGACTATTTTCAACTGTTTATGAATAATTTTCCCCATTCTTTATCTGTGCCTAAATCAAAACGTAGATTCCATAAACAAAGCTTCTTTCTTAGAACTGCACGCCTGTGGAACTCTCTTCCATTTGTCTGTTTCCCACCTGACCACAACTTGGATGTCTTCAAGTCCAACTTAAACAAATTCCTGATAAACCGCCCCCTTAAGTAAGACACTTTATCAAATCTCCATTACTAACGATTACTATGATCTTATCCCCTTGACTACTGTACATGCAATAACCCTTGTCCCCGAGTGGCTTCCGGGCCTTGATAAGTGGTGACTATCATGTAAAAAAAAAAAATCTAAGTATTATTTCGTGTGAGATATGAAAGATTAAATCAATTTCTTAAAAGTATTTTTTCTTCCCTTGCCAGAGTTCGATTATCTCCTAACATGGACACTAAAACTGTTTTCATCACCATCTTGCTACTTATTCTGTGCCGGTTCCAAAGGACCTGGAACCAAACAGGAGACAAATGGCAGCATCTTTCAGACATTGGTGATTGGCTTTTGAGGTGAGTTATATCATTGTTATCTCCCTTTGTTAAAAATGTTTAAAAATAAAAAGAACAAAATGCTATTTATAGTGCTCTTTAACAATATCATTCAATAAGCCCTCAGACCAGATGGCACTGAGAGAGGTATGGCAAACAACCCAATAGCCTGTCAGCGTTTCTTTTTTCAAACAGCAAATCACTAATATGGTATGAGACTTGTGTCAACAGTTTTTTTATCAATAATAGAACGGGCAAAAAAATCCTGAACATGTAGCAACATTAATGGAATCCTGCGAGTGGTTCTCTCAGCAGATTTGTATTTCAGCTGATTCCGATAAAGACAAGCCTTGGTCTACTATTTTTTTAATAAAAATCACTCGAGACAAGGCATGAAACCATTTGATGTAAGGAGCTAACAAGAACTAAAGATGATTATTGTAACGACAGAAATGCCTATTGACCTTAGTCTTGAAAAGACTAAGGCTGTGGGTAGAAGTAAAACAATGAGCAGAAAGAGAGTTCCACAACCTTGCAGTCCTTGAAAAGAAGCTACTGGAATAGGAAGCTGTATCACAATGAGGTATTAAAACAGCTAATTGATGGAGACCATTAAATCAATGAGTCAAATGAGCTGAAAGAAAGGAAGTAGGGAATAGATATTTTGCTAGTCTCAGTCTTTTCTACGAATACTATTATATCATGTGTTCCTCAAAATTGCCTTATGATGACAACTTATGCATTCATGGCCCTAAAGTTTCATCTGCCTGTTGCAGATATTAATAATGTGAGACTCTAAGAAAGCAACCCCTGTCATAGACGTGTGTCAGAAGCAGAGATGCATCATTGAATTCATCCATGCAGAGAAATTGAACCAATCAACATTTACTGAAGCTTGTTGAACATTTACAAAGCCGATACAGTTGATGTCAGTGACGTTAGGAGATGCGTTCGTTGATTTCTGAGTGGTAACAGAGATGTGTGACAAAGCACACTCCAAACTTAACCAAAGAGTTCAAAATAGACTTCGTAGCCTCGTAGGAGATGTCCTTTTCTCTTCCTTGCAACATCTATCTCACAGAAGAGATGTTGCGAGTTTGTCTCTGATGTATCGTTATTTTCATGGAAAGTGTTCGACTGAGCTTCAATCTATGGGCCCCCCTCGCCAAACTTTCACAAGAAACACTCGTCTAGCTGTAAACACTATCAATAATTCCCCCCACTCTTTATCTGTGCCTAAACCTAAACGTAGATTCCATGAACAGAGCTTCTTTCTTAGAACTGCACGCCTGTGGAATTGTCTTCCGTTTTCCTGCTTTCCGGCTGACTACAATATGGTTGTCTTTAAGTCTAACGTAAATAAGTTCTTGATGAGCCGTTCCATATAAGTTATCAAATTTACCAAATTTTCATTACTAATGATTACTATATTGTCCAATTTCTACTGTACACTCTTTAACCCTTATCCTTGAGTGGCCTCTTGGCCTTGATAATGTGGTGATGCCTATGTAAAAAAAAAAAAAGCATTAAAAGAGATTGGCAAAATTGCATGAGAATAGTGGTGACTATGTAGAAAAATAAATTCTGGAGCACAAAAGGTCACTTGTTTCAATAGTACCACTCCTGTCTTTATAGCTTTTCAAGTTTTTAAGTTAAAAAATAAGAGGCCTTACTTTTGGAATGATCCTCATAATATAGAAATAAAAAGCTTTGTTATTTTTAGTTGTGTAAGAAAATATCTTACAGTGTTATGCTAATTGGTATTGTTTTGTTTCAGATAACAATTTATTTATCTATTATATATTATTTTTATTTATTTATTTTTTATTTATTTTTTGAATCCTTTGAGATGAGGCTTCATAATTTGTGTATACGTTTTTTTTTGCGAACTGTTATCCTCATCTTCATAGTTGTTGTTGTTTCACCATGTTTCGATCAAGTCATCATCTGGCCTTCTTCAGGTAATTAACTGCGACAGGATAGGAATGCTGAGTCTTGTAACTGTATCCCCAGTAATTATGGTTCCAAGTGAGCATTGTTTGAAGATAGCATCTTCAATCCTACTCAAGCAGGCCAGAGGATTATTTGACCAAAACCAAATCAAAATTGGCTAACTAAAATTTAAAACTTTTCTTGAATTTTATAGCCTAGATTAGAACATGTATCAAATATTTTTCACCTACTTTTTTATTAAAAAAATATATTTATGATGATGATTGATATTGGTGAGGAAATAAACAGAACACTACAGCAAAAAATTGGGTAATTCTTACAATATTCAAAATATCAGGGTTTCATATTCTTGTACAATCTGAAGGTGGACCTTAAGATTCCACTTTTCATTGTTAACCCTTTTTGACTTGGTTGAACTAATTTGTTCAGTCATAAATAAATGAATACAACGGCATAAATAAAGCGAGAATAGATTCAAACGTGCCTTGTATGTATTAATTTAGTATCTGGGTAGATGCCAGATACCTCCAGATTCCAACTGTCCATTGCTTATATTCAGTATGCCGCCCTCTGTCTCAGAGAGTGGATGATTTCATTTGTTGTTATAAACACACTTTTTTCAAGCACTATGGCTAATAATCAAGTTAAGTTTATGAAATGCAAAAATTCTCAGTGGTAGTTTAATCATTGAACTTCATAATTTTTCCAGTTTGAAGACAATCATAGTATCATTACCCTTTAAACTAACTAAAATTAACAATATTTTTTTAATCATCCACATCATAATTCAGGTCATAAAGAGTTAACTGAGCAATTGTCCAATTCATCAGAGAGGGGAAATAATCAATATTATCTTGCCTAGGCTGATCAGGACCCCTTGACAGCAGTCTTCATTATTAATGATAATGACAATGTCTATTAACTTTTGTTATGTCTGTGTGGATCTTTCTATTTCTGAAGGAGAAAATTATAATTGTATCCAGCCTCTTTCTTTCATGTTCTAAAATAGACGAGAAGCCGGTGGCATCAAAGACATATTGGATAAATCTCATTAACTACTGAGTAACGTAGTATCTGCCCAGCATTAAATTGACAAAACAAAGGATAAAAGCAACATTTGTCGCAAACATGTTGACAAATCTTGACTTCATGATAGAAAGAGATACCGATCCACACTGTATTTTGTCGTTCAATTATATAAAACAACTAAAAGAATACTCGTCCCAGGACAGTTAAAATTAAATCCTATACAAAACAGTTTTGCACCATATTTATGTTCCTGTAATAAGTTTGTAGGTGTTCATTGTGTCTCTTTGCAAGCTGTTGAGTTGAGTGTGTTGTGTCAACTGTGTGCTTGTGGGTTATAGCGTTGAGAGTATGTTCACTAGTCTTTGTGATGAACAAGTCTGAAGTAAATTGTGTCTCTCTCTTTTTGTTGATAGGATTTCTTATTGGTTCTCACCAGCAGAATTGAAATCCCGCAGCCAAAATATCGCTCCGCTACATTCTCTTATGACAATTAAAATCAAGATATTATGATACTAAATCTTATGTCTCTAATCTGTATTCCAATTTTGATCAAAATTCATTACATGATCTTGATTCTTGAAAAATATCTAAAATTAAAGACTTAAATTTAAAGAGTCTTAAGAAGAAATTTAAATTTAGAAAATCTTGCTTAATTAGTGTTTAATGACTATGGATCAAATATAATGTACATCTGAAATATTTGAATTTATACATGGGAGATTGTGGCCATATTATGCCCCCTAAAAACTCTTTAAAATACTAAAAAAAAAAAAAAAAAAAAACAGAAATTTGGGAAATATTTATTAATCCATGTCTAATACCTATTATTAAAATTTTGCAAAAGCCAAGGTTACCTGAATATTCACAAAAAATTTCTACCTCCTTTTTAGCTACTAAAATCAAATTAAACTAAGTATAGTCTACATTAATGTTATAACGATAAATGGAGGAATAACTAAATAAAGAAAGTAAGAGTTTTCACCCTTTATAGATCCTTGAAAAAAAAAAAAGACTAGAGAGTTCTGGGAAGAGACCCAAGCAAATTGGTGGCTTCACCAGGACCGAATTTATTCTGTAAATAATTTAATGTTTCTGCTGCAAATAAATCGTATTTAAAATACTATGAGCTTGTCTGCTTGTTACTATATTATCCAATAATCCTGACATCACGGTCCTGGATATGACCTTAAACTATATCCGATGGTGAGGCTCAAGCTTGCGGGCTTTGGGGAGTATGGAGCCACCATTTAATTGCCATTGCTCCCAGGTCCACTCTGACTCGGAGTGGTAGTACCTGTTAGGGTCCCAACTATGGGTTAAATAGAAACCTACTTGCAAAAAACAAATATATTCTATTAAAAAATTTTCTTCAAAATCACTGGATTCGGCATTAAATGACCTGAAAAGGGTTGATATGCCGTAAAACAAAAACAACCAACCAACCAACCTGACATCACAGTTTCTCTGAACACAACAATTATGATGACTTATACCTGGCAGCTGTGTTCTAAAATTCATAATGATCGGTTAATTAGTTAAGGAGTGAATGCTGTACATACAAATAGATAAACATATGAACATATTTAACTTACTATAAATAGAGATTTGTAGCTGTCCTTTCTTTAATTATTTTCACAGCACTTTTATATGAAAATGTATCCTTTTTTTATGCATTTCTCCACCCAACATGTGCAGATTACAAGGTAACCTGTCCCTTCAATAAAAAATGGAATTGTCAAAAAAATTGATAATTCTTTTTGTAATCTAACCATATTTAGTACAAATAAGCTTCAATTTATGCCTGACTTTATAAATCTAAACTGTTTAACAGTCTTTGTTTTAAATATTTTGCATACATCGACTAGTACTTAGGTTCATAAGAACAGAAAATACAATAATTTAAAAGGGAGAAAAAATACAAAAAGTAAATGGGAGAAAGAATATACTATAAATATAAAAAGAATATAAAAAAGGGAAAAAATGGTGGAAAAATACTAAAAATTATAAAAGAGAAAAATGTATTAAGAGAATAAAATGGAAAGAAAAACTAAGAATTATAAAAAGGAGGAAAAATACTAAAAATATAAAAGGGAAAAAATATTAAAAATTATAAAATGAAAAAAATACTAATAAATGTAAACAAGGGAAATACTAAAAATACATAAGGAGAAAAAATACTAAAAAAAATATAAAAAGAGGAAAAATACTAAAAAATTTATAAAAAGAGGAAAAATACTAAAAAATTTATAAAAGGAAAAAATACTAAAAAGCATGAAAAAGGAAAATATACTAAAAATATAAAAAGGAAAAAATGCTGAAAAATATAAAAAAAAGAAAAATACTTAAAAATATAAAAAGGAAAATATACTAAAAATATAAAAAGGAAAAAATGCTGAAAAATATAAAAAAAAGAAAAATACTTAAAAATATAAAAAGGGAAAAATACTAAAAAAATATAAAAAAGGAAAAAATACTGAAGTAATGTAAGAAATTTCTCTTGTTTTTCAGACCTGAAAACAAATGGCTACTTTCTGCGGTTTGCCTGTTGTTTTTGAAAATTATTTTGATCTCCATCTGGATCCATTACAAGCAGCAGATCCATTCGTGTCACCTCCTATTAGTGGTGGCTGCTCTCATCTTTGTTTATTTATTTCATGCAGCTGCCAAAAAACTTATCAGCCCTCCTCCATGGATGTGGAACATCAGTGAAAAGTAATTCTAATTTCTTTCTTTTTTTTAATTTAAAATATAAAAATTAAAAAACATTAATGAAATTATATGAAAGACTTACCTAGTGAATCAGGACACCTTTTTCAATTTCCAACTTTAACAAAAGGAACAATTTCATTGGATATTATTTATTTTACTATCTAGTGAAAATTACTGGTTAATTTCAGAAAATGTCTGTTATTGAAAGAATTATTGAACCAATAGAAATATATTGTTTTTGTAAATAATCAAAAACTTATAATTTATAATTATTTTTACAGCCAAACAATGTCATAGCCCACAAGAGCCATGACAGCCAACGAACCGGAAGTTCAAGACTCAAGTTTCGCCCTCATTTGGGCTCATCAGTTAGATATATCCAGACTCTGGATTTGAAACTCGAGCCGCTTGCATGCAAGGCAAGCACTTTGCCAACTGAGCAAACGTCCCACACACAAGAAATTCTATTAACTAACACAAATCAAGCAAACCGCAGCCGCAGTGAAATCTGACTATGGAGTGGGCCTACTTCACCTCGACAAGGGACGCAGCCATCCAACCAGCTAATAACCCCAAGCCGATGTCTCACAAGTAGGAATTTTCAACTTGCAAGGATGATGCCATCCAGCAATGCTAACCTAGCAAACAATTAGTAATAGAATTTTTCAGAATATGAAAGATTATATATGATTATTTCCACAGCCAAACAACGTCGCAACCCACAAGAGCCACGACAGCCAACGAACTGGAGCCCTCATTTGGGCTCATCAATTAGACATATCCGGACCTGGAATTCGAAACCCGAGCCCCTTGCATGTGAGGCAAGCACTCTGCCAACTGAGCAAACTTACAATTTCCGTAATTTACTAACTATTAAGAAAGGTATATTGGTTTTGTAGGAGAGAATGTATTAATGATAAACTTTTGAAGAATGTAACTGACTTTATTATATAAATATCTATATTAGTGATGGGACGATTCCAATATTTTCCCTGATTCTGATTCAGTTATGGATTCTATTCCAAATTCCTGATTCTGATACAATTACCAATTTAAATTCTTTTGAAATTTCTATATATTTAATTATAGACTGTTTTTAAATTACCGTAAAAACCCATGTAATATGTGAATATATTTTTCGTAAAGGTAAAAATACTCTTGTGGAAGTGATCTACAGAATTTAATTTTACTGGTAGTTTCAAATCAATAAATATCCATCATTTTACCATTAATTAGCAGGGGGACCCGATGTTGTCTGGAATTGAATGAGAATTAACAAATGTTTCACTCTGCCATACTTTTATTGTCATTGAAACTGGTGAAATCACACATTTTTTAATCATTATCGATTGATTACCTGATCCACTAAGCCCCCCCCCCCGCCACAGTGTACCAAGAGGAAGCGTCACATCTTTCCCCGCAGTGACTTAGTCCACAATACATTGTAATGTACTTTGCACTGTAAAAAATCTACTGTTGATTTTATAAAAATATCTTTAAACTAACATTTCCCAGTCGTAAAATATGCTTAATTATGATATTTTGATTAATGCAGATTTCGTATTTATTATATTATATTGGACCCAATTTATAGTAATGATTTAAAAAGTTTTAAAAAAAAATGACTCATGCGCCACCACCGAGAATCGAAACCAAAATGTATAGCTTACAATTTACTTTTTCCCTTGACGTTAATGCCTGAACTATGAAGACATGTTTGCTGCAAGGCTAAAAATTAAAACCTGAACCAATAGCTATTATGTTGCGCATGCATATTTGTAATGCTGTCATTTGACCTTCACCTGGCAAATTTCATTTCTTTACATTTCACTTTTGCACCAATTTTCCCCGGCTAAAACCCAAATATAAAGTTTCGAATGAGTTTGAATACCCTATATATGAAGTCCAATGTTAGTAGACCAAAAATTGAGAGAGGAGTTTTGTTAAGCAAAATTTTTAAAAGAAATATATATATGCATACATAAATATATATAGAAAGAGGTTTGTGTTTACTATAACCTTTTCACACAAATATTACGCAAGTATGAATCATGTAGAATATCTGCATGAATATAATTACACGTAATAGTTAACTAAAGATGATTATCCATAAGAAAAACGAAAAAACTAATAGGGAATTAATTAAAATGAATGTTTCAAAGAATATGCAAATAAGCTAGATCTTTTGCTAGTAAATGCGATTCCATGACCCATTTATAACAAAGTTGTATTTTCTTTTTAAATAAATAGAAAAAAAGGGGTTTTTAATATGAATATCAATACACAAAATGCCCAAATTTATAGGAGTATAGATAATAGATTGACTTAAAGTTTAAAATGCAAAAGTCAAGTACCATGGTTCAATTGTGCTCTAAAGAGAAACATTCATTTCAAATGGGCCCCTGTCTTATCAAAGAATTTACAGTTGATATTATAAGCTGGGCCTTTCTGCTTGTGCGGTGATAAAACTTTTCAAATTCAAGTGATGTTAGGCTGTACAAAGGTGTTAACTTTGGTCAGAATTAGACTTTCTTTCTTTAATTGGATTGTTTCCATTATTGATTTTTGATACTTCTCTTTTTTTTTTTTTTTAACTTATCCAAGCTCGGAGGCCACTCGAGGATAAGGGTTAATGAGTGTACAGAAGTCAATGAGACAATATCGTAGTAATTATTAGTAGTGGAAATTGTGTAAAGTGGATTACTTAAGGGGAACGGCTCATCAACAATTTGTTTACGTTGGAATTGAAGATGACCAAATTGTAGTCAGCTGGAAAGCAGGCAAACGGAAGATTGTTCCATAGGTGTGCAGTTCTAAGAAAGAAGCTTTGTTCATGGAATTTATGTTTAGGTTTAGGCACAGATAAAGAGTGTGGGAAATTATAGATAGTGGTTTTAGCTAGATGAGTGTTTTTGTGAAAGTTTGGTGAGGGGGGACCGTAGATTGGAGCTCAGATGAGCACCTGCCATGAAAATAACAATAAAGCAGAAACAGGCTTGCAATGTCTCTTCTGTGAGAAAGAGGTTGCAAGAAAGAGAAAAGGGCATCCCCCCCCAAGCTACAAAGTCTATTTTGAACTCTGTTGAGGCAGGATAAGAATTTCTAGCAGCTCTGACCAGATGTGTCAACAGGACTCCATCCTTGGACATACCTGGCTCTTATATAGGTAGAGAGTTGCATCAACAGTGAGATATCTACTTGAACAGTAGAAGGATCATACCATATTTCCAGCATTCCAATAGAAAACCTATGTAAGAACACTCCCAGACACATCAAGTACCTTTATGTGAAATTCTTTAAAAGTTGGCCCAGCCGTTTCATAGGGAAAGAACTCGCATGCACACACATACAAATTTCTTTTTTATATAATAGTAGAGATAGAGATACCAGCAAGAGAAATTTACGTTTTGTAACAAAGACAAACAAAGGACAATTAAAAGAATTCTAAATTTTTTAGATTCCCAATCATTATTAATCATCCCAACACTAATGTATATATGTACATAAGTATAAATTTCAATATAATCTTTCTTTCTTTTTTTTTTTTTACAGTGGTTTAAAAGAATCTCGGATTGTCTACAGCTTGACCCTACTTCTAATCCTCGAGACTTGTATCGTCATCCGCATGAAAAACATTTCAAGTAACAGTGACGAAAATATCTGCTATGTCACCATGCAATCTGCCATCTCTTGTCTGAAGTCCGTTTCCATCATAATATCCACCCTCCTTACCTCCTACCCTCATAACATGTGCGTGCTTGCAATAGCTACAATTCAAGAAATCCTCTTACGCAAATTACTCTCTCGTATCAACCTCCCAGTTTGGGCTACAGCTTTGGTTTACACCTGGATGGCACAAGCAACATATTTCTATCAGGTAAGCAAACGTAAACCAGCTTTACCTACTCAGTATCGCCCTGAAGTAAAAAAGGCATGACTGACTTGTTTATGAAGAAAGATAAAGTAATTGTACAATAAGTACAGGGTGGAACGATAAAGTGTTGCCCTACAGAAAACCACACTACAGCTTTATTTTAAAACTTTTATTGAAAAAATCATGCCTTTTCCACAAGTGCCGGCAAGAGCTAGGCGAATACTCGGCAGGTGATTGCGATCAGGCTAGCTTTGGTGTTGTGGGAGGTCATGTTGGTGATGTTCTCGACGTATAATCAAATGAAGTAGTCCAGCGGGTTCAGGTCAAGGGTGATTCAAGGTCAGTGAGGGATAAAAATTCGTAGCACTCCTTCTGAAGCTAAGCCTGGGTCTCTTTGAACTTGTGGGCTGGTGCCGAATCCTGCTGCCACATCCAGGGTCTGCCAGCAGCCACCTGATTGCACCAGGGGATCACCACACTTTTCAGCACATCCAGGTACACTTTGGTGTTGACTTTCAAGCCGACTTCAAAGATGTGAGGTGGTATGATGTGGCCTTCACTTGAAACCACACCAAAGACCATAACTGTGGCCGGAAACTTTGTTTTTATCACTGTGGGCACATCCCTGTTATTTGTGACAATCCAGCGATGCATTTTAAGAGTGCTGGCAATGGTCCTGTGATCATAACTTGGATCGGTAAAGAGTATGAGTTGTACAGCGGCGCATCTCCGATCTCGCTCGTTAAACATTGTGTCCCTTTCAAACATGATAGAAGGCTCCTATCACTCTTAGTAAAGATCAAATAAGAATGATGTGTAATTAAAGGGAAGTAACTCAGGACATTATGTTTCTGAATTTTTGAGATGAGGATTAATTATTTATAGTGGAACTTTTAAATACAAAAGACTCTGCTTACGAAATTTTCAGCTTACAAACGTGATGTAAAAATTTTATGTCCCTGAAAATATTTTTAAAATCGGGGTTTATTTGATTTTTTTAAATTTTTTTAGTAAATTTCTGTAAATATTTGTGTTGATCTGGAAAAACATGTTTTTCTTGAACTTGAATTTATTTTTTCTACTTACCACTCCATAAATGAAAATTATTACCACATGTAAAGAATATAGATTGAAGAAAGAGTTCCTGTTTTAATTTTCATCATACATCCACTGAAATTTTTGTAAGAGATGGAAGAGTTTGTTATTATTTTTTTTTTTAGAAATCACAATTTAGCTGTAAGAAAATAAATAATCCATTTCACTTTGAGTCCTTTTTCTTCTGCACACATGCGTCTCCATAGATTTGATTGAGGTTGTGACTTTACAAATAATGATTAAAATAACGATTAAAAAAATTATGTCATATCTTTCAATCATTTTTTTTATTAAATAGGATTTTATATTCGGATGTCAAAGAAAAGTAAAAAATAAATGGCAAGTCAACAGTTAGGTTAGGTACTATTTGGTTCTTATTTCATTCTGGTTTTATCCTTATTATAAAATTTAATGAGTGTTTTCATAGGGCTTGGAATGGATTAGAGGATTTACATGTAAAACACCTTTTAGGATATGAAAGTTTCAAGATATGAAACCCAAGCTGGAACCAATTAATTTTGTATCTAGAGGTTCCATTGTGTTTGGATTCTTCAGGCTACTGTTCTCGTCTTGAGTATCATTTTCACTCAAGATGTGCTACTTATTATTTTCATAAGAGAGTAAGTAACTATGATAAATGTATTTATATTATTTATTGGTAAAAATCACAAGAAATACAAATTTTAAGCAAAATTAATTTGCTTTGAATTTTGGTTATCATTTATCCCCAAAAAAAAGTTTAAAAAAGGGAAAAAAAAGAAGTTTTTATCTTATCGTTATGTTAATTTTTGTTTTTGAATTCATAAAACAGGTATCCAGTTTTAAAAAAATTCTGTATTATTGCACTTTGTTTAAACCTCTCTATCTCTACTATTATATAAAGGACACTTTGTGTGTGTGTTCGTTCCCTATGGACTCAAAAACAGTTGGGCAAATTTTTATGAAATTTCACACAGAGGTACTTTATGTGCTTGGTAGTGTTCTTAGATAGGTTTTGTATCGGAATGCCTTCGATAAGTATTGATAATCGAAATAATCCAATGAAAGAAGGAACAGGTGATTTTGGCTAAAGTTAACACCTACACAGCCTAACATCACAAGTGCATTAAAGAAGTTTTATTAGCACACAATCAGAAAGGCCTAGTGCATAAAATCAACAGCAGGTTCTTAGATCTGACAGGAGTGCATTCGAAATGAATGTTTCTGTTTAGAGCACAATTGAACCATGATACTTGACTTTTGCATTTTAAACTTAAATGCAAGTCATTATATATAAAAATTTTCTAAAATCAGCAGTAGGTTCTCTACAGTGCAATGAAGACCACAATGTATTGTGGACTGAGTCACTGTAGGGAAGTATTTGAAGCTTCATCCTGGTGCACAGAGATGGTTTCCCCAACTAGAGCAGGTAATCAATCAATTTGATTGAAAAATGGTCAACTTATGAAGACAGTTTACGACAATAAAAATATAGGTGTGTGAAATCCTGGGCAACGTCGGGTCTCTCTGCTAGTACTTATATAAATACTCTAAATAATTTAGTTTACATATATATCTGGTTATGAGGTTCTATCTCCAAAGTTTTTGTAAGAGTTTTTGACATATTTCCATTTTGTGGATGTCCATCACAAATACCAACCCCACAATATTATGGTACCATCTTTGGACACAGCAGATACTACACTTTGGATCTAAACTATTGTTTGATACCATAACAACATGAGGTGAAATAAAAAAAAATGTACTTTTTTGTGTTGTATCTTCGGTGTTTGGATGATCCCATTTTTTCAAAAAGGGGTGGAGGATGATAAAGTATGAAGTGCCTTCAAGAAGACGTCTTCGTAAAAGCATTTAAAATTGTTGTAAACTCTTAAAAATTCAGTATGTTATTGCTATACATCTTATGAGATGACTGACTAATTTTCATGATTTCAGGTTCAAATGAACAACTACAGCAAGAATTGAAATACACTCTACTAAAGCCTGGTTGTCACAGTTAGTGAATTTCAAAAATGCAATCTGGACGTGAGGACACTTTAGAAAAACGATATGCAATAAAATTCTGTTTTAAACTTGGAAAAACTGCCACAGAAACGTATGGAATGCTTCAGACTGCTTTTGGACCATCTTGCATGTGGAAGATTTGCATGAAGTTTGTCCCAAGGGTGCTCAGAGAAGATTAAAAAGAAAGACGTTGTTATGACTAAAGAGGGGTATTAAAACAGTTCCTCACCCTCCATATAGTCTAGACCTTGCTCTTTGTGACTTTTGGTTATTTCCTAAGCTCAAAGAAAACCTTAGAGGCTGTTATGAGACAATTGAGGAGATGAAAGAGGCAAAAGTTGTTGGAACGGTTCAATAAGTGCATTGCAGCCGAAGGAGATTACTTTAAAGAGGACTAGAGTTTCATGCGTGTACTATCAGTAAAAGTGCCCATACAAAAAAAGTCGAACATAGGAATAAGAAATTGCCTTAGAGTATTATTCTTCATTCAACACGTTTGTCTTAATTTTCTCTAATTTCTCTTTGACAATATAGCAGTTATAGAAAAGGATTTATCTATAAATGTTTTTTTTTATTCTTTATTTCAGACCCATAAACTGTCTTTATAAGTTGTCCATTCCATTTATTTTCAATCCTCTCATAATATTCTTCATCATCGAAGACATAACAATTATACAAAAGAATTTATCTGTAAATATTTGTTTTTATTATTTCAGGGTCATTCTAACAGTCTCAGCTCAATTGATGTGACTGCAGGATACACAGGCGTTGGCCAGTACAGACCCTTTCTTGTTTCAGTTTTGCTGGCCCTTTCAACTTATTCTGGTGTCATTTTCTGGTATTCATGTCTCATTAATTTCCAGCTGGAAACGTCACTTCAACAACATAAAACACAAATAAAAAACAGGTATTTTATTTTTCCTTTTACTTTTTTTCTTGTGTTTCTTTTGTTTTTTACTTTTTGGCACTTGTACAGTTTAATCAAGACATTAAAAAAATGAAAATATCAAAAGAAAGGTTATATTGTATGTATCCTTTTTGGACTGAAGATCTCCCCCCCAAAAAAATTTCACTTAATTTGATCAAATAGTTTTTTTTTTACAACGGAAAAACACGTTTTTATGGCAGCGTTGGAATTTTTTTAACACGCCACGGGGGAGATAACTCAGTGTAAAGCGCCGACACTCCCTCCCCATCTTTAATACTAGCTTTTCTTCCTAAAAATCAAACGTTTTGCTCGGTATCATAACCAGTTGTTTTTTTGCTATAAAAAAAAAACAAAAAACTACTTGATGAAATTAAGTGAAAATGTTTTTCAGAGAACTTCATTCCATAACGGATATGTACAATTTAAACTTTTTTTTTTTTTTTTTCGATATTTTCATTTTTTTAATGTCTTGATTAAACTGTACAAATACCTACTTTTTTCTTTTTCTTCTGTTTTTTTTCTTTGTCTTTCTTTTACTGTTTCTAATGTTTTTTTGTTTTTTTTATTCAACTTTCACCCCAAATAAGACACAGTGCCACTTTGAAGTAGAAGGCTACTATTGGGGACATAAGTTGCAGTGACATTATGAAGGGTGATGAGCAGCAAGACATCTGTTCACATTGCACTTGAACTTCTTCATGTCAGTACAGTTGGGAAAGCAGAATCCCGGAAGGGAGTTCCAAAGTCTACCAGTTCTGGAGACGAAACTATTAGAGGCTTCCTTACACCTAGTGATCTCTACTGTGTAGGGGTGGGATTTAGCTGCTTTTTAGGTTTGACGGAGGTATTTACGTCGAGTGGGTACTAGTGCTTGTAGTTTGTCAGAGCATTCACCATTAAAATACTTGTAGAACAAGCAGAGAGATGCAATATATCATTGATGGGACAGAGGCTAAAGCTTAGATGACAGTTTTTTTTGTTTTTTTTTTTTACATGGAGGTCACCACTTATCAAGGCCCGGAGGCCACTCAGGGATAAGGGTTATTGCGTGTACAGTAATCAATGAGATAGTATTGTAGTAATCATTAGTATTGGAGATTTGATAGAGTGTCTTACTTAAGAGGGCGGTTTGTCAGGAATTTGTTTATGTTGGAATTGAAGACATCCAAGTTGTAGTCAGGTGGGAAACAGGCAAACAGAAGAGAGTTCCACAGTCGTGCACTTCTGAGAAAGAAGCTCTGCTCATGGAATCTACGTTTGGATTTAGGCACAGATAAAGCGTTGGGAAAATTATTGACAGTAGGTTCAGCCAGACGGGTGTTTCTCGTGAAAGATTGGCGAGGGGGAACCATAGAATGGAGTTCAGACGAGCACTTGCCATGGAAATAACGATAAAACAAGCATTCATTAAAAAAGAACATGCAATAGCTATCTTTTTTGATTTAGAAAAGGCATATGATACAACATGGTGACAGGGTATAATAAAAGATCTTTACAACCTTGGATTAAAGGGCAGACGACCCATACTGATAAAAGATTTTCTATCTGATAGAAGTTTTAAAGTAAGAATCGGACCCACCCTATCAGAGACAAAAATACAGGGAGAAGGAGTCCCACAAGGATGCGTTTTATCAGTTATGCTATTTAATATAAAAATTAATAATATTGTAAATTGTCTGAACAATGAGATAAATGGCTCCTTATATGTGGATAACCTTGTAATCTGCCATAGATCCAAAAATATTCATACTTCAGAACGCCAACTACAAATGTGCATAAACAAACCAACACAATGGACGACAGAAAATGGCTTTAAATTTTCAACAACCAAAACTAAATGTGTCCATTTCTGTAATCATAGAAAAATGCACAATCGCCCTATTCTCAATCTAAAAGGATCAAAAATCGAAATAGCTGATCAACATAAATTTTTGAGATTTATTTTTGATAAAAAAAACTCTCCTTCATCCCTCACTTAAAATATTTAAAACAAAAATATTTCAAGACTCTACAACTATTAAGGGTTATAGCAAATACTGAGTGGGGATCAGACTGTTCATCACTCTTAAAATCATATAGAACTCTGATAAAAACCAAACTAGATTATGGAAGCTTTATATATGGTTTAACCAGAAAAAGTTACCTTAAAACTCTAAATTCTATCCATCACACAGGATTAAGACTTGCCCTGGGTGCATTCAAAACCTCTCCGATAGAAAGCTTATATGCTGAAGCCTATGAACCTCCACCAAAATTGAGACGTGAAAAATTAGGCTTACAATATTATCTAAAACTAAAATCAAACCCCAGAAATTCTGCCTATCAATGCACTTTCAATCCCAACTACATACATCTATTCAAACAAAACGAAAATGCAATTAGACCCTTTGGTCTCTACATGGAAGAAATAATAAAACCACTTACAGACAACTCAATAGATCATACCAGCATCCACGAGGAAAATCTCCCAGAACTCCCACCCTGGCTATTAAATCTATCTAAAGTCATACTAGACCTGACAATATATCCTAAATCCAATACTCACCCTGCAGACTATAGAGAAAAACTAAACAACATTCTGGATACTTACCCAAATTGGATACACATTTACACGGATGGTTCCAAAGATCAAAACAAAGTGGGATGTGCCGCTATTTCAGAAAACACTATTCAGCAGAAAAGGTTACCAAATAACTCATCTATCTATAGTGCAGAAATTACAGCCATAAACCTGGCTCTAGATATTATCATCAACCAGAACTCAAAAAAATTTATAATATTTGTAGACTCATTATCAGTATTAGAAGCAATAAAAAATCAAAAATTAAGCAATTCCCTACTCATCAAACTGTTACAAAAGATCCATTCTATCATGCAACATAAAACTTTCTTCTTTTGTTGGATTCCCAGTCACTACGGTTTCTGTGGAAATGATAAAGCTGACATGGTGGCCAAATATTCCTTAAAACTACAAATAAACGGCATAAAGGTCCCATATACGGATTGCAAACATTCAATAAACATTTTTATCACAAAGAAATGGCAAGAAAATTGGAACAATTGCCAAAACAACAAACTCTTCCAAATTACTCCTATACTTAAAAAAACCCCTCTAGATAACAGAAAATCACGTAAAGAAGAAGTAGTCTTATCACGTATCCGGATAGGACACACATAGATAACTCTCTCCCACCTACTAAAAAGTGAAGAACCTCCCAAATGTATACCATGTCACGAACCTTACACAGTGAAACACTTTTTACTTGACTGTCATGATCTCACACGAATTTGTCAACACTACTACAAGGCTACAAGTTTAAAAGAACTCTTTGATATGAAAATCCTAAAACCATTCTAAATTTCTTAAAACAAGCAAATTTTTACCATAAAATATAAAAACCATCAAATAACTAACTATAACAAAACATTGGCCCAATATACCCAGCGAAAATCGATTCTGAAAGTATCAAAAGTTTAAATCTTGTATACAGCATTAAATAACCCAAAGAAGGTTGATATGCTGGTTAAACAAACAAACAAACCAAATGAAGTTGTCTGATGAGCATTGATTAATGATACTAACATTCCCACAGAAACCATTTTATGCCTAAGTATCACTAGTGATATATTTATCCCAAAGCAAATGCTTGAGAAGTATCTTGGTAAGGAGAATTTGTATCTTGCCTGTGTGGATCTAGAGAAATCTTTTGACAGAGTGCCAAGAGGTGTCTGGTAGGATTTGAGTAAACTAAGAGCAAACAAATGATTAGCGAACATTGTTTAAGCAATGTACAGAAATGCTCAAAGTCGTATTCAAATTAATAGCACATTTATTGACAACTTAATGTTGAAGAATACATCAAGTATCTGTACTGAGTCTGTTGCTTTTCATTTGTATTAGAAGCATTGTCCAGGGAGTATGAAAGAGAGGTTATACAATGATGATTTAATAATTGCCTATGAAATAATACAAAAATTGTGTTTAATGACTTATCTCCCCTGTTCTCGTTTTTTAAAGATGTAAAATGTGTTTATACCAATGAAGAATTAAAAATTTGTTATATTATTGATAAATGTTTTTTTTTTTTTAAATTTTCTTCCTTTGAAGATTGTAACGTTGGGTATGGGGCAGCAAAACCAGCTGTCAACATTGCCCTGCTTTTTATTCAAACCAGCGGAGAGCTCTTTTTAGTATCCTTGTTGTTCCCTTAAGTGCAATTGTTTGGATCTCTTTTGCACTTGGTTCGCCAGGAATATTAGTTAGATAGGACTTCAGGTTCTTCTTCATAAGTCCTCTGTGTGTATGTTTGTATATCTGGTAGAATTTGTGTAAACTTTAGGTAAAGGAGTAATTAGTGAAGCCTGTTCAAGCAATATACAGAAATGTTTAAAGTCATGTTAGAATTAACAGCACATATAGTGACAGCTTTAACATTAAGCTAGAACATTAGGGCCCTGTTTTGAATCCACTGCTTAGAAGCATTGTCTGTACAGGTTCTCAGGAATGGATTCTGTATGTTGATGACTGAGTACTTGCATGTGAAATAAAGGAATATTTACTTGCTAAATTCAAACTTTGGAAGAATTCTAAAGAAAGTAAAGGTCTGAGAATGAAGATTGTTCAGAAATTTTATTACTTTTGTTATATTGTTGTGGTCCTGTAAGCATCCGGAAGAGAGACACAACTGAATAATTAGTGGAAACAAAATATATTGAACAGAAAAGATACATACAGCAAATAGAGAGTGTGGGTATACATCACAATCAAGTTAAGCAACGTCGAGCCTGGGCAATACCAGATAGGGGACCATTTGGGAAGGCGAGACACTGTATGTACCGCAAGGTAAAATATCAGGTTGGGAAACTGGCACAGTCTATTCTTCTCTCAAGGGTATATGGGCCTCTCTTAAGCTGTGGTAAGCAACTCATCTAGTGATGGCATCACAATAAAAAATACCCTTGATAGTCCTAGCAAAGCATCAAGTATTCAGCTATGGACAAGATTTGAATTACACTACAAACTTGTGTAAGTTCAATACGAGTTGCATGGAGAGAAATGGTATGAGAATGATATGTTGGATGTGTAACGCAATTTTTAAAGACAGGCTCAAATCTGATGAAGTCGGAGAAAGATAAAGTCTGGATAGTATGCAAAACAAGAGACTTTGATGGTTTGGTCACATTGAAAGAATTGATGAAAGTTTCTGGGTTAGTACATGTAGAACAATTGAGGTAGCAGGATCAGCCCACATGGGAAGGCCAAGGAAAACGTGGGACGATGTGATATAAATGGATTTGAAAAGAAAAAGGCACAAAGACCTGACCAGAGATAGGTTAGTTTGAAAGAATTTCCTAAAAGCTGTTCATTGCATGCCAACATGTAAAACAGACATTAAAACAAAAAAATGATGATGAGTAGTAGTAGTAGTAGTAGTAGTAGTAGTAGTAGTAGTAGAAGTTATAGTGTTATAAGAAATACAGTTTTGGTGTTATTGAAAGATTGTCTATAGTTTTTCTCCGGGAATTAATCTCTACAGAGGGCTGTGGTTCACCACACTGTTATTAGTTATTAAAATTTAAAAATAAATGATTACTTTTTCAAGACTCTTTAGCTTTACAAATAAATGCACATTGCTCTTTATGGCAAACCTAAATATTAACCGACTCAGACTAGGAAGTCTTACGAAGCCAGAGGATGATTGGCGAAAAATAGTCACCTGTGTATTTTAGGTAAAGAAAGAAAGAAAACCAGGAATAGTTTTGTATTAATTTTTCTTTCAAATATTTTTTTTGTTTTTACAGAAATGAATAAATAGGTGGATTGATTTCTTTTAAGGAAAATCTAATAAAATACCTTTGCTTTTTATTTTTAATAAATACTATTGTAAAAATAAGTAATCAAATAAGTGGTTTGATGTTTTTTTTTTCTTTTTGGCAAACCAGAAGAACGCCCTATTCAAAGTCTGCATAAATGTTGTCTGGTCAAATTTAGTTCCTGATATTAAAGACTTCCTCTTTTGGGTCGCTTACTCTTATGATTTGCGAAATTTTTCACTACTAATTTTTATTTATCATATTTTTTATTAAATTGTTAGATAAAAAGAAAGAATACAAGATGGAACGATAAAAGTGTCACCCTGGAAAAGACAAAATGATTCCATTTCTGTTTGATGAAATCTGGATGGTTCAATGCTTGAGGGCACAGCTCAACAAAGTTTCTGGCCATGATTATGGTCTTTGGTATGGTTTCAAGTGAGCGCCATATCATGCCATTTCACATCTTCAAAGTATATTTGAAAGTCAGCACCAAAGTGTACCTGGATGTGCTGAAGAGTGTGGTGATCCCCTGATGCAATCAGGTGGCTGCTCGCAGACCCTGGGTGTGGCAGCAGGACTCGGCACCGGCCCACAAGTCCAAAGAGACCCAGGCTTGGCTTCATAAGGAATGCTACGACTTTGTACTTTTCTGTCACTGCCCCCCTCCTCCCCTGACCTGAACCCGCTGGACTACTTTGTTTGGTCATACGTTGAGAATATCAATATGATCTCCCACAACACCAAAGCCAGCCTGAGTATTCACCAAGCCACCGCCGGTGCTTGTGGAAAAGGCATGCTCCCAGTTTCAAACCCATATCGAAGCGGTGATTGAAACTGAAGGCGGTTACATTGAATAGATGTCAACTCTACTGCATAATTGAGTTACGGGAATTGATTTTTTTCAATAAAAGTTTTTAAATAAAGCTGTAGTGTTGTTTTTTTTTGGGGGGGGGGGCAAATTTCCACCCTGTAGTTAATGAAGCCCTCCATTTCCCATGTTAAGAATGGTTTTCTAAATAATTTTCTGCAGTTTACTGACCGTGCCGAAATAATGTTATTGGAAAGTAATTCTTAATATGGGGACGGATGGGCTTTGTTAACTATTCTGTACCTAACAATTAAATAAGTTTATAAATTTGGGAAATGGAAACTCTTGGAAGAAGTTATATTATGGATGAAGTTTAATATCATGAACTGAATCTGATCAGACACTGTTTGCTGCAGACTTTGAGTCATCCAGTCTTCTGGTTTGCTGATTGTTTGGTCCACAATACATTGCTGCAGTTTACGGACAATGCTGAAATAATGCTATTATTTAGAAAGTCATTCTTAATATGAGAAGGGGTGGGCTTTGTTAACTATTTTGTGTTATATCTAGCAATTTAATAAATAAATTTATAAATTTGGGAAACTTAAACTTCTGCTGAAGTTATATTACGAGGACTATATCTGAGTCAACACTGTTTACTTCTGAAGTGTTTCTAAATTAAGTCAGTTAATATTACTCTGGTTATCCTTCTTTGTTATAGGTTGGAAAATAACAGAGGTGCAAATAATGCAGAGGGGTCTGACATTCGAGCCTCGTTTTCAGTTTGGTAAACGTTAGGTCACATGGTACTTGGTTGACAGTGTAACAGCAAATAACATAGCCTCCTTTGTTTTGATCCGTGTTGGCTTTCAGCCCTCCCCTCAATTTTTTTCTGTCATTATTTTTTTTTTTTTACAACCTGTTTAGCAATTCTCTAAATTTCAAAGGATAGAACAGCATGGCGTTATCTTTATACCCCTCCCCTACACACACACACACAAATATAACAAATAAATGCTGCCAAAGGTAAGATAAGTTTGTAATTTATCTTATTTTAAGTTACCTTTCTCCCTACTTGGATAAGTTTTATTTATTTATTTTTTTTTTACACGGTGGTCACCACTTATCAAGGCCCGGCAGCCACTCAGGGATAAGGGTTATTGCAAGTACAGTACGTCAATGTGGAGATTTAACGAAGTGTTTACTTAAGAGGGCGGTTCATTAGGAATTTGTTAACATTGGACTTGAAGACATCCAAGTTGTAGTCAGGTGGGAAGCAAGCAGACGGAACAGAGTTCCACAGGCGTGCAGTTCTAAGAAGAAGCAGAGGGGTCTGACATTTGAGCCTCGTTTTCAGTTTAGTAAACGTTAGGTTACATGGTACTTGGTTGACAGTGTAACAGCAAATAACATAGCCTCCTTTGTTTTGATCCGTGTTGGCTTTATGCCCTCCCCTCAATTTTTTTCTGTCATTATTTTTTTTTTTTTACAACCTAGTGTCTGTGTTACTGTACTATTTCAAATTAAATTAAATTTTTATGATATAGTTGTTTATTAAATTGTTAGGTGAAAGTACAGAATAGTTACAAAACACCCTCACTATGTTAAAAATGGGTTTCTAAAAAATAACATTATTTCAGCGTGATAACATAGATACACTAGTACCATTGTTTGTGTTTTTACTTATTTTAATGCGTTTTTAAGTTTGAAACAAGTAGTGCCCAATTGTTAACTTAGATGGCGGAAATTCTTTGGAGCTTTGGGTGCACCGATTTTCGATTTAAAAATAACTTAGGTAGAAGAATAACTCATGGTGGCTATACTAATAAATGGCTAAAAAAATGAAGCCCTATTGTTAATAGCTATGTTCATTCAAAGTGTTAATTTTCAGCTGTGACACCGTCGACCGAGTACCACATGACCTAACTTTTCTCAAACTGCAAACAAGGTTCAAATTTCAGCTCCCTCTGCAGTATTTGCACCTAAATGGATTTTTATTTTCTAATTTCAGACTGTTGACGACTTATTTAAGCCTGATGTTCTCGGTCACTTTACCACTTCCTACATACACACTTATGGTCACTATGCAACGCTATCATCTTTTTGTGTGGACCGTCTTCTCGCCCAAACTTTTATTTGCAAGCATGTCATACTTAGTTACTTCTGTTTTCGTTTTGATTGTATTTTTGTTACAAAAAATTTGTTTATAAAAAGCGATTTTTTCTTTGCAAATTTGTTTGACTTTTCATTTTTACATAATATTTATTTATGTATTTATCTTTACAATTAATGTTTCCACTTCACTTCCGTTTCTCCATCATTTTTAATTGATTTTTTTTTGTGCTTGTTAGATAGTCGACAGATTGATTTTTAAAAAATATGTTGTTTTAAGCAAAAACAGCAGTACTTATATAATTGTTTTGTTGAAATTAGTAATATATCCAAAAATTATGAAAATTCACCGAATAGAAAATTATTTATAGTTAAAAATAATTTTTACAGAAAATTGGGGGAAATTGCGTTTTTCCTAGATGTGAACACCTTGGAGATTGCAAATATAGGGGACATACTCATCTCCTTTTTCTCCACTTTAATGGCTTTAATACTGTTTTAGACCATAGTGATATACTTTTTTTTTTTTTTTTTTACTAAAAGCAGTTGTTTTGCCCAATGAATTTTCGTAATTTTTGGATATATTACTAATTTCGACATGACAAGTACTCTTGTTTTTGCTTAAAAGCACATATTTAAAAAATCGATCTGTCCACTCAACAAGCACCGATTTTTTTTTTTTACAGTATCTTTAGTTTATTAAATTGTTATATGAAAATACAGATTAGGTAAAAGTACACCCCCCCCCCCACGGCCACCTTCTTCCACATGTTAAGAATGCTTTTTCTATAAATTAACCTTATTGTTTAGAAAAAGCATTCTTAACATGGGAGGGGCGACCGGAAATGAACTGAAAACAGTAATCGTAAAGATAACCATTTATTTATTAATGGTATTCATCCGGCGTTATATATGGCACAATCACGTTGACACACCGGATCACCGAAGTTAAGCAACATTGGGCATGGCCAGTACCAGATGGGTGACCATTTGGGAAGGCGAGATGCTGTATGTACTTGAAAGTAAAATACCAGGTTGAGAAACTGGCACGGTCTATCCTTCTCTCGAGGGTAGATGGGACCCTCTAAGCCGTGGTAGGCACCCCGTCTAGTGATGGCATCACAATAAAAAATACCCTTCATAGCCCTGGTGAAGCATCAAGTATTCAGCTACGGACAGGATTCAAATTTCACTACAAACTCATATAGTGAGTTCAATCCCAGTTATAGCTGCGGTGGATGGATGGATGGATTCGGCGTTTTCTGTGTGGAGATATATTGTTTGTAGAAAGATTTTTATGAAAAATTTAAGTGCTTGTTAATCTCCCCTCCCCATGAAAAAATAAAAATAAAGAAAATCTGTATGATGTACGTTCCTGTGATGAAAAAGAAAAAAAAAGTATTGTATACGAAAAATCATGTGAATTGTTGATATTTTATTTTTAAATAAGAAAATCAAATTTTATGACTAAATGAAGAGGGACGTTCTCATGGCGCTACCTTGAAAACAGTCTAAAAGAACAAGGGCGATAACTTAAAATAAAACGTTTACATGATTTTAGAAAGCCGTTCTTAACATGGGGAGGAGGCATTGAAAAATCTAAAATCCGTTTAAAAATTGTTTTCTTTATAGTAATAAAACTACTTTGTCAATTTATGTGATTTTTGTACAATATTTTCTTTCCATCACAGGTACATACATCACGCAGATTTTTATTTATTTTTATTTATTCAGGGTGGTGGTGGGAAGGAAAATTCTGGGGACAAGCACCCAAAATAATTTCAAATATAGTCATGTTTACAACTTTTGCCATGAAATAAAAGTTAAAAATGACATTTGTAATATAAGGTCAGGTAATTAAAAAAAATGTTAGCGTGGTGGTGTTACTAAAAAAAATAAGTATGTTTCTGTTGTGAAGGAACATAACTGGCTATACACCGGTTACAAACTGTATATATATATTGGACTGTTTGGCAGACAGCGGCAGACAAGCAGTCGCAGTAAGACGGATAGTCTTACGTGTTGATTATCAGACTTTCTTCCCCATACTTGTTACTATGTACTTCTATTTACCTTAGGCGAGCAGCCTTACGTTTCTGTATTATAAATAAACCCCATTACACATACCACTCGGTGTAACTCACATTTGTCTTTATTTCCTAAGTATTTAGGAATATAACAATGGCGACGAAAGGATGTTCTTTCTCTTAACAGAGATAAATTACCGTACCAAGGACTGTGTACAATGCAAGGATTTTTTGTTTTACGAAAAAAACAAACTACACAAGGATTTTTGACCACGTGCGTCAATGAATTTAAAAATTTTTCCTACCTAAAGTAGCGAAAAGTACGGATTTTTCTTCGTAAAGAACTCACAAGAAATTATAGAAACATGTTCAAGGTAAAGTGGAATTTATATTTATTTTGACAAGTAAAAAAAAAAAAAAAAAATGGTCGCAAGTTGAATTCGAAACTACACTAAAGGATTACGAGTTTCGAAAGAAAAAATATAAATACAACGACTATTGTACCATTTTATGCCACGTGGGAACGGCAGCCATATATATTTTTTTTTTTTGGAAAATTAATTGTTTGTTATTGCCTTTATATAAATAATTGGAACTATTTGTCGTGGGAAGTAAGAAATATTTTGTGTATGAACTTACGTTGTTGAAAAAAAAAAAAAAAAAAAAAAGAATTATTTTACAAAGCCTGTTGAATTACTATGGATGAACTTTGTTGAAACGTGTTGTGTCTGCATATTGCTACTAATTTACGATATACGTAAATTTACGATTTTTCTTTGGAATTATTGTGTAGAATTCGAAAAGACATTTTTGTACTAGAAGCTAACATGGAACAATTAGCAGAGTTAACTAAGGCTCTAGCCCTTAGCATCCAGGAACAGACAAAAATGACTCAACAATTTTTAGCGCAACAACAACAACAACAACAAATTCAACAACAACAGCTACAGCAACAGCTGCAACAACAACAAGAAAGAACACAAAAAACTTTAGAGGCACAACAAGAACAAACAAACATACTACAACGACAAATGTCGACACAGCAAAAGAATTTAGAAAAGCTAATTCTAACGTCGACCGGGAAGAAGACTAATTTTTCTGCCGAGGGTATTTCAAATTCACTAACGGAATTTCGTTACTCCCCGGATACTGGTGTTACTTTCCCTGCATACTACAGAAGATACGAAACAATTTTTACGAAAAGATGTTTAGACTGGACCGATGAGGAAAAAGTTACCCTGCTACTACAAAAACTGGGTACTGATGAAAACACCAAGTATGCAAATCTAATTCTACCAAAAAAACCGGAGGAGGTTTCGTTCGAGGAAACAATTAGTACCTTGTCGAAAATATTTGATAAAAGGGATAGCCTATTTCACTCTAGATACAAATGTTTGAACATTCAGAAGGCAGAAGCTGAAGACTATCTAGAATATGCTTGCACTGTGAACTGTTTATGCGAATCATTTAAATTGAATGAAATTTCCGCAGACCAATTTAAATGTTTAATCTTTGTACAAGGTCTCACAGCACCAAGGGACAAAGATATACGTTCACGGATCCTAACAATTATGGAGGCGGATCCTAACATAACATTGCAAAAAGTCACTGAAGAGTGTCAACGTCTGATTAACATAAAGAAAGACAACACTCGCATTGAAGAGAAAAATATTTTTAAGGTGCAGCAAGTAAAAAGGCAAGGGACCACAAGAAAGTCCAGGTTCCAAGAACACAGGATCCTTAAAGGATACAAAGACCCAAAGCTAAAGTGTAAATGTTGTGGTAGTTTAAGACACAACAATAAGACCTGCTGGTTTAGGAACAAAATATGTTATGAATGTGGTCTCAGAGGTCACAAGGGAACATACTGTGCCCAGAAGAAAAGACAAGGGACCGATAATGTAAATACGCTTCGCATGAATAAAGAAAAAAGCTGCGAAAGACGGAAATATGTTGATGTTCGGATAAATGGACATCTGGTTACATTGCTTCTGGATAGCGGTGCAGATATTAGTATTATAAATGAAGATATATGGAAAAGGATAGGTCGACCTGAATTAACGAAAACCAGAAAGACGGCGAGAAGTGTGTGCGGCAAAAGATTAGAGTTCAAGGGAGAATTAAAATGCAAAGTGACATTCGCTAACCAGACTCATAAATCCAAAGTGTACGTCGTACCAGGAAAGAATACATGCCTGTTTGGGGTAGATTGGATTGTCCTGTTTAATTTATGGGAGAAACCCATAAATTCGTTTTGTAACGTTTTAACTGCAGAAAAAGCAAACCAAAGGGAAGACTTCCTGAAGGATTTGAAAACTGAATTTCCCAATGTTTTTGCCGAAGGACTAGGACTCTGTATTAAGACAGAGGCAAAATTTGAATTAAAGAAAAATGCCACTCCAGTATTCAAACCTAAAAGGAATGTGCCTTTTTCAGCGATGGACGCAATCGAAAAAGAGTTGGATAGACTTCAACAACTGGAAGTCATTGAAAAAGTTAACCACACAGATTGGGCAAGTCCAACCGTGTATGTAAAGAAAAAAAATAACAGAATAAGGGTCTGTGGAGATTTTTCAACGGGTTTAAATGACTGTCTATTGGACCATAATTATCCCCTTCCGTCCGCAGAAGATCTGTTCTCTAAGCTTAACGGAGGAAAAATTTTTTCTAAGATAGACCTCTCAGATGCTTACTTGCAAATTAAGATCAGCGATGAATGCTCCAAATACTTAGGCATAAATACTCATAAGGGCATTTTTAAGCTAAAGAGGCTTCCTTTTGGATTAAAGGTTGCTCCTGCTATTTTCCAGCAAATTATGGACACGATGCTGGCAGGGTTGGAATTTTCAATGGCCTACCTTGACGATATCCTAATTAAAAGTGAAAATTTGCAAGATCATAAGAAGCATGTAAAAGAAGTATTCAAAAGAATACAGGAATTTGGTTTTAAATTGAGCCCAGAAAAATGCGATTTTTTTATGAAAAAAATTAAATATCTAGGTCAAATAATCGACAAAGAGGGTCGAAGACCGGATCCACAAAGGACTGAAGCAATTGAAAAGATGCCTGCTCCAGATTCAGTGACAAAATTAAAATCGTTTTTGGGATTAGTTCAATACTATGCAATTTACATCCCTAACATACATAATTTAAGAGCTCCTCTTAACGAGTTACTGAAAAAGGGTGTTAAATGGAACTGGAATAAGGAATGTGAATCTGCTTTCCAAAATATCAAAAGATGTCTACTGTCAGACTTAGCATTGGCACATTTCAATCCAGAAAAGGAACTAATACTAGCAACGGACGCCAGTGATTACGGTGTTGGCGCTGTATTACTTCACAAGTATGAGGATGGTAGGACAAAAGCTATCGCCCATGCTTCAAGAACGTTGGTTGCAGCGGAGAAAAATTACAGCCAAATTGAAAAAGAGGCGCTGTCGATAATATTTGGAATTACAAAGTACAATCGATTTCTCCATGGACGATCTTTTATTTTGCAAACCGACCATAAACCCCTACTTACCATATTTGGATCAAAGAAAGGCATTCCCACACATACTGCGAATCGATTACAGCGATGGGCTGTAACCCTCTTAAACTATCAGTTTAAGATGAAACATGTATCCTCAAAAAAGTTAGGACACGCAGATGCATTATCACGGTTGATCCCTAAAAGAAGCGAAAGTTTCGAAGAAACGGTAATTGCTGCGCTTAAAGACGAAAGTGAATGTACAAGTTCAATGTGTAATATGATACGTGAACTTCCGGTAACTTTCGAAAAAATAAAAAAAGAGGCAGTAAATGACATTTTCATTAAGAAAATGAAAAATCAATTGGGATGGATAAAAAAAAATAAAAAGGTAGATCAAACAACGCCTTTTTCCATCTGTGAAGATGTGCTCATGTATGGTGAGAGGATCGTAATTCCACTAACGTTACAGAGGAAAATTCTGAAGGAATTTCATACAGGTCATCCGGGCATTTCGAGAATGAAATCCCTTATGAGAGGATATGTGTACTGGCCTGGTATGGACAAGGAAGTTGAAAAATGTGTCAAGACATGCAGAGGATGTCAATTAGCAGCTCGAGATCCTCTAGTAAAAACGACGCCATGGCCAAAGACGGACCTACCCTGGTCACGTCTGCATATTGATTATGCGGGACCTATAAATGGTTATTTTTACTTGATTATTGTAGATTCTTTTTCAAAATGGCCAGAAATATTTAAGTTTAGACATCCAACAGCAAAAAACACTGTGAGTGCGCTTAATGAAATTTTTAGCCGTTTTGGAGTGCCAAAAACCTTAGTGAGCGATAATGGAACAGCATTTACTGCTCATGAATTCAAAGAATTCTGTGACTCACTAAATATTCTACATATGACAACACCTGTGTACCATCCACGATTGAATGGGTTGGCCGAAAAATTTGTAGATACGTTTAAAAGGGCACTTAAGAAAAATCTTACTACGGACACAGACGAACAATGTATTCAAACATTTTTAGCAATTTACAGGGTGACACCAAATCCTAATAATAATGTCAATTCTTCCCCGGCTGAGCTAATGTTTGCAAGAAAGATAAGATCTGTCTTCGATAGGCTGCTACCAGAGAAAAAGAAAGTTTTCAAAAAAGAAAACCTTAATACCAAGTGCTTCTCCCCAGGTGAAAATGTATATTTCAAAAATTTTCAAAATGGACGAAATCAGTGGGTTGAAGGTATTATCAAAAAAAGGATTGGGAGCATGGTCTATACCATCCAAGGATTAAGTTTTGTCTGCAAAAGACACAGAAATCAAATACGTCCCAGACTGTCTCCAAATGTGGAAGAGACACCAATGGAAACATTGTGCGATATTTTTGATATACCAAAACCAGCGTGTGTACCGCAAACAATGAATATTTCGCCTGAACCGACCATACGGGCTGGACAGTAACCTTTACCCCGGGTAACGCTGACCAGAAGGAAAAGCGCAAGAAAGAGAAAAGTTACCAGGAGATTAAGCCCTGACCCTAAAAGGAAGAGGTATTTAAGCTAAAATCAGGAAGATTTCAGCTTCAGGGGGAGGTGTTGTGAAGGAACATAACTGGCTATACACCGGTTACAAACTGTATATATATATTGGACTGTTTGGCAGACAGCGGCAGACAGCGGCAGACAAGCAGTCGCAGTAAGACGGATAGTCTTACGTGTTGATTATCAGACTTTCTTCCCCATACTTGTTACTATGTACTTCTATTTACCTTAGGCGAGCAGCCTTACGTTTCTGTATTATAAATAAACCCCATTACACATACCACTCGGTGTAACTCACGTTTGTCTTTATTTCCTAAGTATTTAGGAATATAACAGTTTCTTAAAGATAGCTGTAAAATGGCAAATGGTTATAATGAATTGAAACAACTTCGAATTATTAAAAAAAAGAAAAAAGTCGCTTACTTTAAATTTTAAAATTACCAACACAAATATTTAAATGTTTTAAAATTTGTAATATATATATATATTTTTTTACTCTTGTTCACACCAAACATACTATATTGCTACTTGGACATAAGAGGCTACTATTTGGAACCATGTCTACTGGTGACCATGTGAGGAGATGAGCAAGATATCTGTTCACATTACATTTAAACTTCTTCATGTTAGTACAATCAAAGAAGCAAGAAACAGAAAAGGATTTACAATGTCTAGCAGTCCAAAGGAAGAAACTATTAGTGTAGAAGACTTTCTGGCATCTAGGGTCCTCTACAATGGTGGGATTTTGTTGCTAGACAGTTTTGTCGGCGGTAGTTACATTGCGGGAGTACAAGAGCAATGACTTCATCAGTACATATTCCATTAAAGTAAAACAGGCACAGGGATGCGACATTGCAGTGATGTGACAGAGGTTGGCGCTTGGTTGATAGTGTGGGACCTATAGATTTGAGACTTTTTTAGACTAAGAGGGAGAGACTAGACATGGATTCACCAGCACAGATTTGCTATCTTGACTGAGATATTCTTTAATTTAATTAATAGTAGCAGGGAGACCTGACGTTGCCCAAGATTAAATGAGAGTCAATGAATGTTTCCAGACTTCCAGTACTTTTATTGTCATCAAAATTGGTGAAATCGCCCATTTTTCAATCAAATCGATTGATTGCCTGCTCTCATCCAGGACCCATCCGGGTGCACTGGTATGAAACTTCACATGTCGCCCTGCAGTGCTTTAGTCCATAATACATTGTCCTCTACTTTGCACTGTAGGGAATCCACTGTTGATTTTGTAAAATTATTTTTATGTAATGGTTTGAATTAAAGTTTAAAATGCAAATTCAAATATCATGATTCAATTGTGCTTTAAACAGAAACATTCATTTCAAATGCGTCCCTGTCATATCAAAGAACCTACTTTTGATTTAATACATTGAGTCCTTCTGCTTGTGCAGTGATAAAACTTCTCAAATTCACTTTTGATGTTAGGTTGTTCAAAATCGAACTGCTCTGTTCTTTAATCAGACTTTTTCAATTATCAATTTTCGATACTTATTGAAAGGATTCCGATACAAAACCTATCTAAGAACACCCTCAAATACCTAAAGCGCATTTGTGTGAAATTTCAAATAATCGACCTAACCGTTTCAGGGTCCATAAGGAATGTACTTACGCATGCACATACACACACGCACACACAAAGTGCCTTTTATATATACAAAGAGATGGAAATAAATTTATCTTATTTTGGGTTTATGAAACAATTCTATTTTTCAAAATGAATTTCACTTCTTGATATAAGTTCATAACTCCCCTTTTCCTCCCAAGACAAAACAAAAATAAAGAAATATACATACTCATGCTAGAAAGAAAATATTTGTTATTGCAATCGGAAATTAAACAAAACACTCGTAGAAACACGTCCAATAAATGTCAGTAATCATGCAAAAATGTAATGCTCTACCAGTATTTTGTTTGATTTTCGATTTTTAAGCGATTATCAAAGGCCCTAGTGCAATGTTTATGGGCAGCCATTTTGATTTTGTTCTAACTTTACAGAGTGGGTACTCGGCTTGTTTTTAACCAAAAACGCTTTAAAATAAGTTTAAACATAAATGAACTTATTCAGGTAGGTAGAAGAATGATTTATCTCGCCTTTGGTAACATTTATTTTTTATTTTTCACACTTTTTTGTTTTGTTTTGTTAGTTACAATAACAAATACCCAATGTCATATTTCAAAAATCATGTAAATTAAGTTTTATTATAAAAAAAAAAAACAAGAGAAAAGAAATGTGGAACTGTCTTCCGTTTTCCTGGTTTCCAGCTGACTACAATATGGTTGTCTTCAAATCCAACATAAACAAGTTCTTGACGAGCTGTTCCACTTAAGTTGACAAATTTACCGAATTTCCACTTGTGATCGAGGCAAAATATGTGTCCAGAAAAAAAAGACTTTTCCTACTTGTAGCATGATCTCTAGTCTTGGTAGGGACATTTTGGAGGACAATAGGGTCTTTGGGTATACCCAAGAACCACACCAACATTTTAACCGGGTAACTCTCACCTTATTTTCTCCTTTAGGTCTTACAATCCAAGAGCAATGTTTCTGACAAAGAGGAGAAAATTGCTGTTTTCTGGAGTCAGAATCTATTCCATCTAACATTTATCATTGGTAAGTTTTTGGATTTTGAAGTAGTATTTTTTCCCCCTTAGCTCCTTTAGGAAAGAGATGATTGTTTTAGCTTCCTAATAAATTATAGCAAAGAACAAGGCACAAAAGAAACACAAACTTCCTTTTAAACAATAACAATGAAGAGTATTTTATTTGTAGCAGGAACTGGCAGGTCAGGCTGCTAAAAGAGAAGAATGAAAAGAAAGTTCTTTTAAGGTCATCGAAGGTCAGTCAGTACCATGTTGTCCCCGTCAATACTATAGCGAGATGTCCCGTGGACAGGGGATGAAAGAGGATAGATGTTGCTAGACTGGCGGTCTGGATCTGACTGGCTGACTTTCCCAGACTTTTAGGGAGTAGATGAATCAATGCGCTCTGTTAGCTGATTGATCAGCCTGTGGCCGGAGAACTCAGAGGGAACATTGATTCACCAGAGAAAATAGTTCTCTGTGACTGCTACACTCCTTACATCATGTGGCTTCATGCCTTGTCTGGAACGATTTCCATAAAAAAATATACATTGTGTATAAGAGCTATTGTTTTAGTGAAGGTAGAAAAGGAATGATATAATATATAGGGTGGAACGATAAATTTGTTGCTTTAAAAAAAACAGTACAGCTTTAATCAATTCAAGTAACTTGATTATGTAGTAGAGCTGACATCTAATCAATGTAGCTGCCTTCAGCCTCAATCACTGCCTCGATGCAGACCCAGAACTAAGAGCATGTTTTTTCCACACGCACCAGCAGGAGCTCTGTGGATGATAGCGATCAGGCTTGCTTTGGAGTTGGGGGAGATCATGTTGTTGATGGTCTCGATATATGACCAAATGAAGTATTCCCCAGCGGGTTCAGGTCGAGGGAGAGAAGGGTACAAAACGTAGCAGTCCTTTTGAAGCCAAACCTGGGTCTCTTTGGACTTGTGGGTCGACGTCAAGTCCTGCTGGCACACACACGACGGGAAACTTTATTGAGCTGTGTCCTCAAGTGTTGAACCGTCTGGATTTGTATTTAGAAGGTGCTGGCAATGGTCCTGTTGTCATAACTTGGATTTGTAGAGAGCATGGGTTGTTCAGCAACACATCTCCAATCTCACAGTATTGTGCTACTTTCAGACATGATAGAAGGCTTCCATCACTCTTGGAATTTGTACATCTAGTAGATGGTCTGCAACAAAAAAAAAAAAAAAGAAAGAAAACCAGTTTTCATCAAACAGAAATGGAATCATATCATCTTTTCTATGTCGACAATTTTATTGTTACACCCTGTGCAGATCTGCATATAAAATGGAAATAAAATGAAACCTGAGAGAATAGATGGTAGCAATTAGAGGCATTTGATTTTTTGGATTCATGGGAATCACATCATGATTAAGTCAGCACATAATTGATATTATTTCATATTACTTTTGAGAAAGGAAATTTCATGTTTTGGATTTTTTGAGGTGAAGATTAATAATCTCTATCCCTACTATTATATAAAACGAACTTCGCGTGTCTGTGTATCTGTGTGTTTGTGAGTTCTTTTCCTATGGACTCAAAAACGGCTGGGTCGATTTTTATGTAATTTCACATGAAGGAACTTTATGTGCCTGGCAGTATTCTTAGATAGGGTTTGTGCCAGAATGTCTTCAATAAGCATTGGTAATCAATAATCGAAATAACCCGATGAAAGAAGGAACAGGCGATTTTGACCAAAGTTAAAATCTTACAAAGCCTAACAACACAAGTGCATTTGAGAAGTTTTATTACCACACAAGCTGAAAGGACCAACATATAAAATCAACAGTAGGTTCTTTGGTATGACAGGAGCACGTTTCAAATGAATGCTTCTATTTAAAGCACAATTTCACAATGATACTTGATTTTTTTCATTTTAAACTTTAACGCAAGCTATTACATATAAAAAATAATGTTATAAAATCAACAGTAGGTTCTCTACAGTGCAATGTAGACTCCAATATATTGTGAAGTAACTGCGAGATGTATGTGAAGCTTCCTCCAGGTGCATCATGATGGGTTCCCAATTAGAGCAGGCAATCAATCGATTTGATTGAAAAATAGACTATTTCATCGATTTCGATGACAATAAAAATATGGGAGTATAAAACATTCGTTGGTCATCATTCAATCCTGAGCAACGTCGGGTCACTCTGCTAGTTTGTATTAATTTATTTATTGGATGTTATTCTCAAAATGTTTTGGCCAATGTAATCTCTGACCTTCTTCAGGTACGTCTCGTTCACGTAAGAAATTTTTACAGAATTTTGGCACAGAACCTTTTATTTAATTCATGGGGGTAGATTGTTCTTATTCCAGCAGCCATAACTGGATATAAATTTTAAGTAAGTTTTATTATATTCTTACTATCGCCTGTACTGAGGATTGAACTTGCAGAAGACAATCACTTAAAACTGATTATTACTTAGTACTTTATTCATTCTAACTTTAATGTGATACGTATGACAGGCATGCATGTAAGTACTCAAGACTTGTGTACTACTGTCTTAGTTGGGCCTACCTAGAGTGAAAAATGAGTTCATTCAAGGGCTACAAAAAGACTATGCCAGAAATGTTCAGTGAGTAACTGCTGAGGTTGCTTGGGATTGTATCAGGTCGTGTTGATGGAGTTGTTTGAGATCGTATCAGGTCGTGTTGATGGAGTTGTTTGAGATTGTGTCAGGTCGTATTGATGGAGTTGTTCAAGATCATGTTGAGTTATATTGATGAAGTTGTTCGGGATCGTGTCAGGTCGTATTGATGGAGTTGTTTGAGATCGTATCAGGTCGTATTGATGGAGTTGTTTGAGATCGTATCAGGTCGTATTGATGGAGTTGTTTGAGATCGTATCAGGTCGTATTGATGGAGTTGTTTGAGATCGTATCAGGTCGTATTGATGGAGTTGTTCAAGATCGTGTTGAGTCATATTGATGAAGTTGTTCGGGATCGTGTCAGGTCGTATTGATGGAGTTGTTTGAGATCGTATCAGGTCGTATTGATGGAGTTGTTTGAGATTGTGTCAGGTCGTATTGATGGAGTTGTTCGAGATCATGTTGAGTCATATCGATGAAGTTGTTCGAGATTGTGTCAGGTCGTATTGATGGAGTTGTTTGAGATCGTATCAGGTCGTATTGATGGAGTTGTTTGAGATTGTGTCAGGTTGTATTGAATGAATTGTTTGGGATTGTGCTGGGTCATATCAGCGGAATTGTTTGCATCATGTAGGGTCATGGCGACGAAGTTGTTCAGGACCATGGTGGGTCGTGTTGATGGTATTGTTTGCGTTTGTATCGTGTAGACAGAAGCGTTCAACTTAAATTTGTTATGCAGTTGACTTAACAGTTGTTGCAGTTGTCCTGCAGCATGTAATAACAACATACATATATTTTTGGGGAGGGTCGTCTCTCTTCACTCATGGAGTTACAATACGGTACTCTTCTCAAAGTAAATAATAATTTGTTTTTCTCAAAAGCTACCCATCCTAGGTTTATTCGGTGTTTAACAACTGCTAAACCATTATTAGTGAACAATATTTTGTGTCCATGGTACACAAAATTTTGTACTTATTCAATAGTACTACTGCTGATAGTAAGAATAAGATCGTTGTGTGGATCAGTTATCATGCATTTTGTTTTGTTAGCGCTAGAATTTATAACATTTACATATTCCCAGTTGTACTGCATAAATTTGACAACTTCTATGCTGCTAAAAATCGATACAATCCAAAATCATATAATACAATTCACGACTTGTTAAATGTTTTTACTATAATTAGAGGGTATGATTCCCAGAATTTGGATGATCTTATTTATAACTACATGTTAGGACAATCAACTAATGAGAAGCCTCCAACCTCATTATAAAAATATCGAATTTTGGATTCAAGTCAGTTTGCTATCAGTCTCTGTCTTGACACAACTGAACTGATTGGGACTACATTGATTCTATGCCGATCTAATGCCTTTATCTTTGTTAAAAAAAATTACTCAACACCCGAGTCTGTATTGATTCTTTGCTGATTTGATTTACTACTGCCATCTTTGTTCAACATAATGGCTCAACACTTAACATGACTGACAACAGACTCACAGATCACATCCAAATTAAAGAACTTCATCAAATCACAAGTGGAAAAAAATTTTATCCACTATATTCTGTGAAAGGTAATTCTTCTTAGCTTAATACTTGCAATGTAGATAAAGAGAAAGAAACATTCAAGGGAGAAAAGAATATGGAAATATGGAAATGATTTTTATTAAAGTGAAAGTTCTGATAGAAAAAAGTCTGTAATCTGCTGACTGCCAAGAGTTGTCCATCTGGCACACAAACACAATCCTTGCATGATAACATTTTGGAAAGGGTAGAAAAGGGAGAAAAGGAAAGAGAGAGAAAGAGAGAGGGGGATTCACTTACTGAAGGCAATTCTTTTAGAAAGTTTATTAGTATCTTTTTTACTCAGAGTCTTCTTTAGAAAAATCGTATAATAGTACCTATATAAGAGCCAGGTACATCCAAGGATGGAATACTGTTGCCACATCTGGGCAGGAGCTGCTAGAAAGCACTTATCCTGCCCTGACAGAGTTCAAAATAGACTTTTCTCTTCCCTGCAACCTCTTTCTCACAGAAGAGACGTTGCGTTCTGTCCCTGCTTTATTATTATTTTCATAGCAAGTGCTCGTCTGAGTTCCAATGTATGGTTCCCCCCCTTGCCAAACTTTCATGAGAAACACTCATCTAGCTGAAAACACTATCAATAATTCCCCCACTCTTTATCTGTGCCTAAACCTAAATGTAGATTCCATAAACAAAGCTTCTTTCTTAGAACTGCACACATGTGGAACTCTCTTCCATTTGCCTGCTTTCCAGCTGACTATAATATGGTCATCTTCAAGTCCAACGTAAACAAGTTTTTGATGAGCCGTTTCCCTTAAGTAATCCAATTTACCAAATTTCTACTACTAACAATTACTACATCACTATCCCATTGACCACTGTACACTTATTAACCCTTATCCTCGAGTAGTCTCTGGGCCTTGATAAGTGGTGACTCTTTTGTAAAAAAAAAATCGTCACAATCTCCTTGTTTTAAGCAGTATCCGTTCTTCCGTTAGACTGCGTTTGCTTCTTTAGTTAAAGTTTTTTGCGGGTGGTATTTTCGTGCAAGCAACCACAACACTTCCAAATCATCCCAGCCAAAGTAACGTCGACCAAAAGACAGATAATCTTTTTGTAATCTTCTCATAGAGAAAAGGCGATATAAAAGTTCATATTTCAGAGCCAAAGTCCAAAACAGGGTTTCAGCTAACTAAAAACCGCTGCGACGAATCCTGTGTTTTCCTTTTTTATCCTGAGATAATTAATGTCTTTGGAATTTGCTGCTTATTCCAACTATTTTAATATCTAATTAGAGAAGCTGATTCTCACACAAATTTCCCTGGTCTTGAATTCGCCCAAGACTCGTTCCAACATGTCAAGTAACGTTGACATAGACGTCCTCATTTTAGGGAGTGGAATCAGTAAACTCCTTTTCTTTCAACTATTTTAATGTCTAGTTAAGACAGAGAAGCTGTTCACAAAGTCTTCTAGTCTCCTTTTCCTTGACCGAGACCTTCACAAAATATGTCAGGTAACTTAGACATATTTAACCCATATTGTCGGTAAGATGAGATGTGAGCGTCGCTCCTTCTTTCACAGAGTCGAATCAACAACTGATATTTTTTTCCTTCAAAAATACTGCATGTGGAAATTTAGGCATACCAAGAAAGATGTGCCCAATCAGCAAGCAGAACAGAATCAGGTGACATAGAGGAGGAGGAGGAGGAGGAACGTAACAGAGAGAAGGAAGGAAGAAAACAAAGAAAAAAAGAAGGGGCAAAATAAAATAGTGGAAATAATTTTCCACAAACTCTCACACCAGGCATTCCAGTAAGGTACAAAAATCTCTTTAGGTATATCAGACGGTTTGAAACCGAATTATCTAAGATATGCCTAGGAGAGATAATAGAAGCAAAATGAAAGCGAGAGGGGCCGTGCAAACGCTGACATAACAACATCTGCATGTAGCCACAGCTAAGTTTAAATCAATAGTATAACAAAAAAAAACAAACAAAAAAAACGAGCAAAACAAAATAAAACAAAAAAAAAAAACAGAATCAATAGAAAGTATTTTCTCATTTCAGCATGCCATCCAGACTCATGAAAAAGAATTTCAAAAACTACCTGACAAATATACCCTTTGAACCAAGTGCAAGAGAAATTCAAACAATCACACTTTAAGAGACAGTTAGAATCTTAAAATGGTCTCTTGAATGAAATGTATGAGAAAGCAGGTGAATGTTTGCCATCCGATATGATGCCCCATCCCCAGCAAGACCAAAACGATAAAAAATAAAATTTAAAAAATCCTCTAACCAGAGATAGTGAAACATAAAACATTGTGATCATTTTAATAAAGTAAATCAGACGATCTCACTGAACCCCTAAATAAAATAGAAGTATATGATACATCCAAGGATGGAATACTGTTGCCACATCTGGGCAGGAGCTGCTAGAAAGCACTTATCCTGCCCTGACAGAGTTCAAAATAGACTTTTCTCTTCCCTGCAACCTCTTTCTCACAGAAGAGACGTTGCGTTCTGTCCCTGCTTTATTATTATTTTCATAGCAAGTGCTCGTCTGAGTTCCAATGTATGGTTCCCCCCCCTTGCCAAACTTTCATGAGAAACACTCATCTAGCTGAAAACACTATCAATAATTCCCCCACTCTTTATCTGTGCCTAAACCTAAATGTAGATTCCATAAACAAAGCTTCTTTCTTAGAACTGCACACATGTGGAACTCTCTTCCATTTGCCTGCTTTCCAGCTGACTATAATATGGTCATCTTCAAGTCCAACGTAAACAAGTTTTTGATGAGCCGTTTCCCTTAAGTAATCCAATTTACCAAATTTCTACTACTAACAATTACTACATCACTATCCCATTGACCACTGTACACTTATTAACCCTTATCCTCGAGTAGTCTCTGGGCCTTGATAAGTGGTGACTCTTTTGTAAAAAAAAAATCGTCACAATCTCCTTGTTTTAAGCAGTATCCGTTCTTCCGTTAGACTGCGTTTGCTTCTTTAGTTAAAGTTTTTTGCGGGTGGTATTTTCGTGCAAGCAACCACAACACTTCCAAATCATCCCAGCCAAAGTAACGTCGACCAAAAGACAGATAATCTTTTTGTAATCTTCTCACAGAGAAAAGGCGATATAAAAGTTCATATTTCAGAGCCAAAGTCCAAAACAGGGTTTCAGCTAACTAAAAACCGCTGCGACGAATCCTGTGTTTTCCTTTTTTATCCTGAGATAATTAATGTCTTTGGAATTTGCTGCTTATTCCAACTATTTTAATATCTAATTAGAGAAGCTGATTCTCACACAAATTTCCCTGGTCTTGAATTCGCCCAAGACTCGTTCCAACATGTCAAGTAACGTTGACATAGACGTCCTCATTTTAGGGAGTGGAATCAGTAAACTCCTTTTCTTTCAACTATTTTAATGTCTAGTTAAGACAGAGAAGCTGTTCACAAAGTCTTCTAGTCTCCTTTTCCTTGACCGAGACCTTCACAAAATATGTCAGGTAACTTAGACATATTTAACCCATATTGTCGGTAAGATGAGATGTGAGCGTCGCTCCTTCTTTCACAGAGTCGAATCAACAACTGATATTTTTTTCCTTCAAAAATACTGCATGTGGAAATTTAGGCATACCAAGAAAGATGTGCCCAATCAGCAAGCAGAACAGAATCAGGTGACATAGAGGAGGAGGAGGAGGAGGAACGTAACAGAGAGAAGGAAGGAAGAAAACAAAGAAAAAAAGAAGGGGCAAAATAAAATAGTGGAAATAATTTTCCACAAACTCTCACACCAGGCATTCCAGTAAGGTACAAAAATCTCTTTAGGTATATCAGACGGTTTGAAACCGAATTATCTAAGATATGCCTAGGAGAGATAATAGAAGCAAAATGAAAGCGAGAGGGGCCGTGCAAACGCTGACATAACAACATCTGCATGTAGCCACAGCTAAGTTTAAATCAATAGTATAACAAAAAAAAACAAACAAAAAAAACGAGCAAAACAAAATAAAACAAAAAAAAAAAACAGAATCAATAGAAAGTATTTTCTCATTTCAGCATGCCATCCAGACTCATGAAAAAGAATTTCAAAAACTACCTGACAAATATACCCTTTGAACCAAGTGCAAGAGAAATTCAAACAATCACACTTTAAGAGACAGTTAGAATCTTAAAATGGTCTCTTGAATGAAATGTATGAGAAAGCAGGTGAATGTTTGCCATCCGATATGATGCCCCATCCCCAGCAAGACCAAAACGATAAAAAATAAAATTTAAAAAATCCTCTAACCAGAGATAGTGAAACATAAAACATTGTGATCATTTTAATAAAGTAAATCAGACGATCTCACTGAACCCCTAAATAAAATAGAAGTATATGATACATCCAAGGATGGAATACTGTTGCCACATCTGGGCAGGAGCTGCTAGAAAGCACTTATCCTGCCCTGACAGAGTTCAAAATAGACTTTTCTCTTCCCTGCAACCTCTTTCTCACAGAAGAGACGTTGCGTTCTGTCCCTGCTTTATTATTATTTTCATAGCAAGTGCTCGTCTGAGTTCCAATGTATGGTTCCCCCCCCCTTGCCAAACTTTCATGAGAAACACTCATCTAGCTGAAAACACTATCAATAATTCCCCCACTCTTTATCTGTGCCTAAACCTAAATGTAGATTCCATAAACAAAGCTTCTTTCTTAGAACTGCACACATGTGGAACTCTCTTCCATTTGCCTGCTTTCCAGCTGACTATAATATGGTCATCTTCAAGTCCAACGTAAACAAGTTTTTGATGAGCCGTTTCCCTTAAGTAATCCAATTTACCAAATTTCTACTACTAACAATTACTACATCACTATCCCATTGACCACTGTACACTTATTAACCCTTATCCTCGAGTAGTCTCTGGGCCTTGATAAGTGGTGACTCTTTTGTAAAAAAAAAATCGTCACAATCTCCTTGTTTTAAGCAGTATCCGTTCTTCCGTTAGACTGCGTTTGCTTCTTTAGTTAAAGTTTTTTGCGGGTGGTATTTTCGTGCAAGCAACCACAACACTTCCAAATCATCCCAGCCAAAGTAACGTCGACCAAAAGACAGATAATCTTTTTGTAATCTTCTCACAGAGAAAAGGCGATATAAAAGTTCATATTTCAGAGCCAAAGTCCAAAACAGGGTTTCAGCTAACTAAAAACCGCTGCGACGAATCCTGTGTTTTCCTTTTTTATCCTGAGATAATTAATGTCTTTGGAATTTGCTGCTTATTCCAACTATTTTAATATCTAATTAGAGAAGCTGATTCTCACACAAATTTCCCTGGTCTTGAATTCGCCCAAGACTCGTTCCAACATGTCAAGTAACGTTGACATAGACGTCCTCATTTTAGGGAGTGGAATCAGTAAACTCCTTTTCTTTCAACTATTTTAATGTCTAGTTAAGACAGAGAAGCTGTTCACAAAGTCTTCTAGTCTCCTTTTCCTTGACCGAGACCTTCACAAAATATGTCAGGTAACTTAGACATATTTAACCCATATTGTCGGTAAGATGAGATGTGAGCGTCGCTCCTTCTTTCACAGAGTCGAATCAACAACTGATATTTTTTTCCTTCAAAAATACTGCATGTGGAAATTTAGGCATACCAAGAAAGATGTGCCCAATCAGCAAGCAGAACAGAATCAGGTGACATAGAGGAGGAGGAGGAGGAGGAGGAACGTAACAGAGAGAAGGAAGGAAGAAAACAAAGAAAAAAAGAAGGGGCAAAATAAAATAGTGGAAATAATTTTCCACAAACTCTCACACCAGGCATTCCAGTAAGGTACAAAAATCTCTTTAGGTATATCAGACGGTTTGAAACCGAATTATCTAAGATATGCCTAGGAGAGATAATAGAAGCAAAATGAAAGCGAGAGGGGCCGTGCAAACGCTGACATAACAACATCTGCATGTAGCCACAGCTAAGTTTAAATCAATAGTATAACAAAAAAAAACAAACAAAAAAAACGAGCAAAACAAAATAAAACAAAAAAAAAAAAACAGAATCAATAGAAAGTATTTTCTCATTTCAGCATGCCATCCAGACTCATGAAAAAGAATTTCAAAAACTACCTGACAAATATACCCTTTGAACCAAGTGCAAGAGAAATTCAAACAATCACACTTTAAGAGACAGTTAGAATCTTAAAATGGTCTCTTGAATGAAATGTATGAGAAAGCAGGTGAATGTTTGCCATCCGATATGATGCCCCATCCCCAGCAAGACCAAAACGATAAAAAATAAAATTTAAAAAATCCTCTAACCAGAGATAGTGAAACATAAAACATTGTGATCATTTTAATAAAGTAAATCAGACGATCTCACTGAACCCCTAAATAAAATAGAAGTATATGATGTATAATATTGCAAGGGTAATAAGGGTCTAGCACTGGTGTCAGAGTTTGATTATAACATTTTTGACAGAAAATATGATTGGTGTCTGAATGAGACATTAATAATGGAAGAGTTGCTAGAATATAACATGGATTTCAGTATGTCAAAATTTAATGAAGAAAATTTTATCTGCTATGTCCCGCGGAAGGTAATTCTTCTTTGCTTGATACCTGCAACTTAGATAAAGAGAAAGAAACATTCATGAGAGAAAAGAATAGAAAAAAAAAACCGACTTGAAAGAAATCATTTTTATTAAAGTGAAAGTCCTGATAGAAAAAAGTCTGCAATCTGCTGGCTGCCAAGAGTTGCCCATCTGGCTTACAAGTGAAATCCTTGTACCATAACATTTTGGTAAGGGTAGAGCAGGGAGAGAGAGAGAGAGAGAGAGAGAGAGAGAGAGAGAGAGAGAGAGAGAGAGAGAGGAAGGGATTAACTCAAAGTTCATATAAATCCTTTTTAGAAAGCGTATTCGTTCCTTTATTTTAGTTCGAGTCCTTTTTTCTAGAAACAACCGTCATCATCTTGTGTTAAGAGGTATCCATTCTTCCACGAGACTATGTTAGCTTCCCTAGTGATAGTTCTTTACTGGAGGTATTTTCATGCATACAACCACAAGACAAATCGTTTTGTAATCTTCCCCTCATAGTAGCAAAGCAATATCACCATGAAGAATAGTGTTTTCCTTTTTATTCAGGGATAATTAATGCCTTTGAATTTTTCACATATTTCAACTATTTTAAAACAGAGAAACTGTTCATGAAGGTCTTTAGTCTCTTCTCATTGCCCAAGACCTGTTCCAACAGGTCAGTTAACTTGACATAGGGATCCTTTTATCTTCCGAAGGAAATCAGCAATTCCTTCCTTTCAATTATTTTAATGTCTAATTAAGACAGAGAAACTGTTCACAAAATCTTTTGGTTTTCCCCGAGTCCTTGGCAAAATATGTCAATTAACTTAGACATACTTAACCCATCTTGTCAGTAAGATGCCCTGACAGCTACTCCCGTCCTTATCAGAGACTGAACAGCTACTGACATTTTTCTTTACAAAAATGACCCACAAAGAGATTTAGGCATGCAAAGAGAGGCCCGCCCAATTAGCGAGCAGAACGGAATCACATGATATAGAAAAGAAGGAGGAAGAACAAAACATAGAGAGGGGAAGTAAAAAGAAAAGAGAGAAATAAAGGGACAAAATGGAATAGTGGAAATAATTTTCCACAAAGAGTCTAGCATTGGTGTCAAATTTTGATTATAACATTTGTGACAGAAAATAAGATTGGTGTCTGAATAAGAAATTAATAATAGAAGAGTTGCTACAATATAACATTGGTAGCAGTGTGTCCATGGCCTACTAATATATGTTAGTAGGCGATGGTGTGTCAAAATTAACATAGGTTTCAGTGTATCAAAATTTAAGGTGGGTTTCAGTGTGTCAAAATTAAGATGGGTTTTAGTATGTCAAAATTTAAGATGGGTTTCAGTGTGTCAAAATTTAACATGGGTTTCAGTGTGTCAAAATTTAACATAGGTTTCAGTGTGTCAAAATTTAAGATGGGTTTCAGTGTGTCAAAATTTAAGATGGGTTTCAGTGTGTCAAAATTTAACATGGGTTTTAGTGTGTCAAAATTTAACATAGGTTTTAGTGTGTCAAAATTTAAGATGGGTTTCAGTGTGTCAAAATTTAACATGGGTTTCAGTGTGTCAAAATTTAACATGAGTTTCAGTGTGTCAAAATTTAAGATGGGGTTCAGTGTGTCGAAATTTAACGGTTATCCAAGCCCATTCCGATAATAAGATCTAACATTTTGGTTCTTTTACTGGAGGCACTGTTCCCAGTCAGTCAATTGCTTACGCTTCATTGTCATTGCTGAGAAGAAAAAAAAAATTTGATAGGAGATTCTAACCCATTAAATTTATTTCAGCTGAGATTCTGTACTGTATCACAAATTACATTTTTTTTAAAAAAATATCAAAATTGAATTTTATTGAGAATTATTTTTTGCACTATCATTAATTAACAAAAAACTAAAAAGGTAGTTAATAGTTTTAATTTATTAAGCCAAATTTGCTAGTTAGTTTTATCTATTTTTAAAAAGTTTTATGCCATAATCTTATTTAATTTTTTCTTTCCATATTGGCAGTTTTGATTCAAGATTCCAGAAATACCATTTTTTTATGCATTAGTTTAATCAAAGTTACATTTATAGGAATTTGTTTATAATTGTTAAATTTATCAATATAAAAAAAAGGTACATGATCGCCTTGCTGTTATTTTAAAGATGATGAATAGCAAAACAATACCAAACTATTCCTGAATGAAGAGGGTTGGATGGATGAGTCCCTTAACCCTCCAGGGTCATGAGGGCACTGTATTATTTCATGCCGCGTGTCTTGGACAAGAATAGCCTGGCGACACCCATCCCTCTCCAGGCTCCAAACGCATACAGCACCTGGTATTACCAAATAGTCACCCATTTTAGTGTTGGTCAGGCTCAACGTCGCTTAACTTTGGTGAGCTAACGAGAACCGGTGTGTTAATGTGATTATGTCGTATATTGAAAAAAATTATTACTAGGGCTATGACAAGAAAATATTCTTTTCATCATTTTGATTCTCGAGTATATATCAGTTAATATCTTATATGTTTTTAGATAGAGTGATATGGTTCTCGATTGATTAACTGTGTGTAACTGTGTCGGATATATACTCGAGAGTCAAAACAATGATAAGAATATTCAGTTGTTATAGCCCTAGTTATTACAGCTAAAATTACAGCAGTGCCAAGCAAGATGTTTGTACACATTACATTTAAATTTGCGGCATGTTGATATAACCAAGAAAATAGGGAGGGAATTCCAAAGGCAAGCGGTTCGAAAGAAGGAGCTATTAATGTGGAAAATGCTGCAGCATCTGTCGACCTCTACAGAGAAGGGGCATGATTTTGCTGCGAGCCGGGTGGGTCGGTGGTATTTACCGCGAGAGGGTAAAAATGGAGTCATTTTTTGAAAGCACATTTCGTGAAAGTACTTGTAAAACAACTATTTAATGAAATTCTATTATAAAATGCAAAAAAAAATGTGCAAGTTATGGAGAGACGAGAAGCACATGCACACATACGCACGAAAAGTGGTAGAGCTCCCTCATAAAAAAAACAAACAAACAAAAAAAAAACCGGAAAAAAAACAAAACAAATAAAAAAAAACGCATCGGGTATATTATTGTACTCGTACCCCGCCCCCTCTCCAGGAAAACTCAGTAAAATAAAAATAAAAAAGATATATTATTTTAATTTAATTACGCCTCCATTTTTTTCTCAGAAAAAATTCTTAAAAATATAATTATTATATAAAAAAAATTATATAATCTATACATTAGTAAACCAATCTTGTTAGCCATTAATTTAGAGGGGTGAGGTCAAGAGAACGGGGAGAGTGAGAGGGGGGTGACTGCGTACGTGTTTGTGGGTGTGCGCGTGTGGTTTCAGTTTATTTAATAGACGAACGGAGCACTCTCGCTTCCCAGTCCCCAGGAAAAAAGCGAAAGAACTGGACGTCGTCTTCAAATTACTACGTCAACTAACAACGTAAGTATATAGCTAATAGATATAATAAGTAACTTTAAAACCTTTTATGGTTAAAAAAACAAACATTCTCTCTCGTTCAGTGCTAATAAGTTATACTTGATTATCAACATTTTTAAAAATATTTCATCAGGAAAAAAGTCGGAATTAGCAGAATTTGGCTAAAGATTAATTCTTATATTATATTATTATAATGCTTTAATTTTAAGTTTTTTCTTTTGGAGAAAATATTAATCTTATTTCGCATTTAATTTATAAAGTAATTGTTTTGGTTATTTAGAAATTAATGTTTTTGGAAAATTGACCTCAATTCTTGATGGCCACCGGATTTTTTTTATTTATTTATTTTTTTTTTACTGCTACTATTTTTCGTATTGCGGCATCGCAAATTTTCCGGATGGGATCCTGTAATCTTTTCATTTTTATATATTAAACTTAAAACGAATTCTTAAATTCAAAGAAATAATGTATTTGGCTATTTTATTTTCCTGGAACTTATATATTTTTTCCCACTTTATTTTTTTAAATTATTTTGAAGTCCTTATTTGACGCAAAATGACTTTTCTAGCTGATATGCCGTAAAATAAACATTGATCAGAAGATAGCGTCAAATTTCATTCTAACTTTCATTTTCTAGTTGATCAATTTACCTAAGGGGTATAAATTTAATCCTTGCGAGTCAGATTGTCCAACCGAATATTTAAAGATTGTAATAAGTGTTTAAATAATTAGTTATTTTATAACTTAAAATAAATTTCGTCTGCAATTCCTTAAAAACGTAATTCTTAAAATATACACAAAAACGCCCTTTTTTTTTTAAATACGCTTTTATATATAAAGCGCATCTTATTTCCTTTTTGTTTGTTCTACTCTATATTTGTACCTTCAAATTCTTGAATTTTAAGGCAAGACTACCCTGTAAATTTTTAAAAAAATTAATAAAAATGTAAAATTAACGCTTTTTCTTTCCTTTCTTTTGTTCCGTTTTATTCAACGTCATAACCGTCGAACCTAAACTTAAAAATTTTTAATTAAAAAAAAAAAAGTTCTTTAACTTTTAGAAAAAAGCTATTCCTGTAATATTATAAATTTTAAATTTCCTAAATATTTAAATCTGTCAAATCTTTAAAATCTAAAACATTAAAAAAAAAAAAAAAAAAAAAAAAGGAAACAAAGATGGCCTCGAAATGACCTTGAGTTTAAATGGCGACTCAAGCAACCACCTTGACATTGGCCAAGAAAGCCTACTTTTTTTATTTTGCCTTTTTATGGCCATGATTTACTTTCAATTTTACTTTTCGTAACCATTTTTAACGTCATAGAATTTTTATATTTTATTTTATCTATTAAACTAATATCAATGTATCTTTTCAATTTTTATGTAGTCGCAATATTTCACCAACGGCCATTGTTTAATACGTCATGTTTTTTTACTAAATGGGGAGTGCGTGGAATTTTCTGATTTTAAAGATATTATGTATTAATTGCTGTTAGCAAGTAAAACCGTTAGTGGAAAGATATAAAATAATGGTGAAAATCTGAATAAATAGATTTTTTTTTTTTTTTAATTTTGAACTTTTAATATTAACGTACTTCTTAAAAAAAAAAAAAAAAGCCTAAAACTTCTTTCGACCGCCAATGTTTTACAATTAAACTTATGATTCCGTTTTTTTTTTTTTTGTTATCTACTTCTAAATCGAGGGAGGTGTCCCGTGCATCCGAGGGGTTGGGATACATCTAACTCTATGTAAACTTTCTAAATATAGAAATATAATAATCACACGTAGACCATAAATTATTTACTCCACAATGGCGATTTTAACTCTGTACAAAAATATCCGAACTCTGAACAGACCCCTTCGTATTCCTCAATAGGTGCGCCTCAGGCAATCGGTAATTATACATTCAGGAGGTAATGTCTTACGGGTACACACCACACCACCACTTACAACCAAGTTGAACTATAGTCCATTCCGACAGGACGATAATGATGGATGCTAGAATAACGCTGAGTACGGACTTCGATGGTATGAAATTAGGATAATTTATCACGCGTAGACCTTGACGTTACAACCCGTTCAACTTGTTTATAGCCCTCCCTTCTCCCAATATATTTCCTGTTAGATTACAAAAGTTAAGCTTTGAGTCTGGTTAGTACTAAAAAGGATGGCTATTTGTGAATATCTGGTGTTGTATGTTGAGAGCTCTCTACTTATCTCTGCATTCCAGGCGTTCGGGACTTATTTTTATTACTGGAATCTAGCAATGTCGATTCAGGAGGGGTGTGGTTTGTGCAACCTCTGCTTCATAATTGATTTTTCGCGTAAGCACCCATACAAGGGTTTATTAAATCTCTTGAGACTAAAGACAAATCTAGCTTCTTTGCTACTTGTCAAAAATTCAGGTTGCTCGTTTTTAAGGAGCATAATTGAACAATTATCCTTTATTTTTTTTATTTTTACCTTTTCTGGACTAGAAATTTATGTTCGACTTGTGTTTAAAGGAAAATCCTGAATTTTCAGACACGTCATCCTATCATAGCAACAGAAATTGAATTTGAAAATGACGCCATAGCGAGATATCGGTACCGGGTACTTTCACGAAGAATTCGGTCCATCCTGGAAATCGTCGAAGCAATTTACGATTTGAAAGGTGTGAAAAATATAAAATGGTAGAGGGCACTAAGCATGCTTGGTTATGGTTAAATTATTTTATTCTCCTAAAAAAATGCTTTCTAAACGTACACTAACACTGCTTTGACCATTTTCGGATTTTCTACCAAAGTGAAATCCTCTGAGTACCGATTTCATACAAGTACCTTGAATTTTAATTTCCTTTGTGGTTGTATATATTTAGAGTGACTTTGTCGGATTACTTGTCTTTTCAAAAAGTTGGAAGGGAGACTATTTTGATCAACTGACGTCATTTGTCCCTTTTATCAATGAAGAAGAAAAAATCAATGTCAAGGTCATAACTTGAACATGACTCCATTCAAGGTCGAGTGTTCAGTTTGGTGTCGACCGTGACCTTTGAATGGCTATATTTTATTAACATTTCATTTTGCGAATTAAAAGATATCAAACCTAAGGAATAATTTGAAAAAAAAAAAAAAAAAAAAAAAATTAAAAAATAAAAACAATTGTTCAGAATAGGGTCTTAGTTTTTATTTTTTTTTAAATTAAAATGTCTATTATATATTCACTATTTCAGAGTTCATGAATGCAGATAAGCATCAATTTAGAAAAAATAAAGTATGATTGCTTTTTTTTTATATATATTAATTAAATTAGCATGTTTAATTAAAATAATTGAAACCTATTTTGGACGCTTGCTAAAGAAATTATTGGTACTAGTGCTATTTTTAAGTTAAATTTCATGTTTACTGTACCTTTTTAAATTTAGGTGAAAGCAAAATACAGGATAGTTAACAAAGCTGTCCTTATTTAATTCACTGGGGTGGATTCCTTTAATTGTAAGCTATGATGGGGTAGAAGTCTGAAGTAATCTTTAACTATATTGGTATCGCGTCTCTATTGAAGATTGAATCTTCAATTTCCGGAAGATCGTCACTTAGAACTGATGATTACTAAGCACTTTATTTGTTACTCCGTACAGATTCCAGACGCACGTGAAGGTCGTTAATGAGAATACTGGTTCTAATGATAAACATTCCTTATCTTAAATCCCCTAACCTTATATTTAGGTTCTCAACTGAATACGTTTGTACTTTAAATGCTTCAAAATTATCTTCGAATTTCAGAAAGTTATGATAAACTCTACCAGTCTTGAATCTCTTAATAATGGAATCGAAATTATGACCATTTGAAAGTAATTTTGAAGCCTTTAAACTGCCTATTAGAAATTTATCTTTCTTCCTACGATGGGAAGATTTGATCCAGTTTGGAAAACCAGCGCTCTAGAGGAAAAATACTCCTGATAAAAATTTTTTTTGACCAACGCTGTCAGCATTTTTCAGTAGGGACGCCTCAGGCGATTAGCAATAAAGCTCAAATGGTTTAATGTAAAGCCTGGGATGGTGAACTTCCTAAACCTGAACAGGGCCGTTACTTCGCCCAACAGTACAAGCTACCTCAGCAATGGACTAGACTCTGACAAACTGCTTTTGGCATGAAATAACTGGAAGATAATTTCTAGCTGAGACTGTGTTCTGGTTATTGTGTCCCTATTGTACAAAAGAGCATACTTTTAAAGCAATTCTGTTTCGATTCTATTTGATAGTTTTTTTAATAGACTTTTGAACTATTGATTCTTGGAGATTAGCTATTTATTTCCTCTTAATGTTATTTTTTCTTTTCTTTGCTGGTAAAATATTGGATTTATAATTTGATTTCTAAATTAAATATTGCTGAGAGTGGGTATAGTTGATGGTTCTCCCCTCTCGTATGACAATGTGCCAGAATCCTGGTGATCGTCTTATCTGCAAATAGATTGTTTTAGCTTCCAACTGCTGTTACCTCATACATATATTATTCACAGGAGTCATTTCAACTTATTTTTGGTCTACAAATAACATTTGTGAAACAGTTTTTACTTTTTTTCTTTCCTCTTTTTTTATGTGAATTAAACTAATTTTTATTTCTAACTGACCATTACCTGATCTTTTTGGTAATCTCTATCAAGCTTAACCGGTGCATAAATTTCTTGACTTTTGTTTAGAATCTATTCTAATGACTGAATATTACAGTTCAAACATTTCACATAATTGAAACAATATTTTAATTTTTGTATTTAAGAATTACATCGAGATTCAACTTTTTTAAAGGCAATTCAAAGGAATTTCTTTCTACTCTTCTACAGTAGTTTTAACTGCATCTTTTATCTTAACAAAAATTCTGTTCTGATTAAGAATACAACCTAATTAAAAAATACACAAATTTTTATGGTGTACATACCAGTCATGGAATGAATGTCATATTCCAAAAATCACATAGTTTTATTTTTAATTAAGAAAATCAAATTTTATGGGTAAGCAAAAAGTCGTGCATCATCGCCACTTTCCAAAAAGAGGGCAGATAATTCAATAGTTCAAACTTTCAAGATCAACCTTGCAATGTTAGATTTCACATTAATCGTATTAAATCATTTAAAAATGATTTTCTGGTACTTGTACAGTTTAATCAAGATATTAAAAAAATTGAAAATATCAAAAGTTTAAATTGTACATATCCGTTTTGGACTGAAGATCTGACAAAAAATTTCACTCAAGTAGTTTTTTTTTTTTTTTTTTTTTTTTACAGCAGAAAAACGTTTTTATAAGAGTATGTTGAAGTCAGCCATTATGGAATTTATGGAGCATGCCACGGAGATAACTCCAGTTAAAGCGCCGACACTCCCTCCCCATCTTTAATAATAGCTTTTCTTCCTAAAAATCGAACCTTTTGCTCGGTATCATAACAAATTATTTTTTCGCTGTAAAAAAACAAAAACAAAAAAAAACGAACTACTTGATGAAATTAAGTGATTTTTTTTTTTTCCGATATTTCCATTTTTTAATGTCTTAATTAAACTGTACAAGTACCGATTTTCTTTATAACTTAATTTTTTAGAATGACATTTCCGTTTTGTGATGGATACATCCATCAAAGAATTTTCTGTAGCTTTTAATTAGGTTGAATTCTAAATATTAACCAAAAAATTTGATAAATTTGTAGATTAATACTCTCCACTGACCCCCCCCCTCAAGAGATTCTACTTGAGGGATTACATGTTAACACCCTGAAAAAAAAAATCCATACATATATATATATATATATATATATATATATATATATATATAATGTAAAATGAACTTTATTTATTTTTTTTTATTTTTTTATTTTTTATACCACTAATCCTAAATCAGAGGGGCAAGGTTGTAAAACTACACACAATTGCCTAAAAACACTTTCCTATAACAACAAAAAAATGTTAATGGTTCTAAAATGCTGGCCTGGACCAGAAATGGGATCATGTGAAATTTGTGAAACTGTTCCCTATTCCTAAATTTAAAAGTAGAAGTTAAACCTTTTGTATTTTAAGGTTCCAAATAACCACTTTTCCAAATTTTGTTCACCCACAAGGAATTTTGACACTAAATTGTAGAGATAATTTGATAGGTCAAATTTATAGGGGGCAACCTGGTGGGAAGTTGGGTAGCAAGAGGTTCGTTCAAATTTCTGCATATTACGAGTATCCAAAAACAAGTTGGAGAAAGAAATTCTCCAGCATCTAGACCATTCTTCAGTGAAAGGGTGAGGTTTTGCTGCTAGTTGAGCAAGTGTCAAATTCTCATAAAAATGTCTAAGAAATTGGGGCTACTTTGGAACCTGAAAATACCAAGAATCCCTATTTATTTGCCTTCCCAATGAGAATAGTTAGACACTGGTCTATTAATATGGGAGGAAAAAAATTAAAAAAAAAAAAAAAAAAAAAGCGGGGTGGGGGCTCTCTGGATTGGGACAAAAATTAAAATTGCCTCTGTTTTAAAAGGATTTCCATCACTAAGGACAAAAGAGGGCACTCCATCAGAACAGCTACTACATTTTTTTCATGTTGAAACGGCCAAGGTCACTCAAAATAAGTGGTTTTCAATACTTAATTGTAAAAGCTATTTTTTAATTTTCTAAAGGTGAAAAGACACTTCAATTTATATTTTTGTTAATTTAAACTAGAAAATTAATCTTGTGTGTACAGCTTGTGAAATGTATTAAAAATCTAACAAATTCTGCATCACTATAATTTTTATCAAAAACTTGTAATCTTGCAGAAAACTAAAATATCTTGATTTTCAAATCTTGCTTTCTGAGTAGCAAGAAAACGAATTTCATATGAAAATTTCTAGTCTTTCACTTACCTTGAATCTACTGTTCTTGATTCGCATCCTCATCCATTTTAGCATCTTATTTTTCTTGGTCAGGGATCTGTTTTCTGACAGCTTGCAATATGAGTCTCCCAACTTGGCAGTCTTAAGGATTGATTCATCGCATGTGTCCTCTGATGTATATACCCCTGACAAACCTGCTTAGCAACAATCACACATTCATCTTTAAAGGTCTCTAAATGCCAGAAAACCTTGTGATAGTTTCTTCTCTCAGGAAGCTAGACTTTGGAATTCCTTTCCTGTTACCTGCTTCCCTGACTGTACTGATATGCAGACATTTAAATGTAATGTAAACAAACGTCTCGCTTATCACCCCTACACATAGTTCCAAATAGTAGCCCTTTACATCCAAGTGGCTATATGCCTTGTCTGGGGTGAATGGGAGTAAACAAAATTTTCACTGTCTATCTTATGCACATTAATAATGTATCTGACGACCAAGTAAAGTTTATGTTGTCCAGGATTTAATGAGAAAACTATATCCTTTTGCACAGACTTATAACCTATTCATCATTCATTTTAGCAACTGTTTTGTGTTGGACGGTTTTAGAAATTGACTTAATCTCTTCCCAGGTCTTTATTCTCAAGTTCTTGTCACTTCCTCGCCTGTTTTTCCAACCGACTCTGCTACCTTAACTGCTTTATATTTACTGACTCAAGAACTATCCTCCATTTTAAACACTAATGAAATAGTAGGTAGGATGTTAACACTTGATATATTAATGACAGGAAACCGTTTGTATTCATTTTTTTTTTTTTTTTTATGACTAATAAAAGAAACTTTCACTTTACCAATTCTTCCTTTTATAGAAATACACTAAGAATACCTGTCCTTGTATTGTAAAATTCTTTATACACAATAGTTTTGCATCACTTATGTCCCTTTACGAAGATTAAAATAAAGATATAATGATAAACCTTATGCCAGCACTAATTTCAATTTTGATTCAAACCAATTACAGAATTTGATTCTAGATCATGTCTAAAATTTAATTCAGGGAATTTTGCTTAATTTGCTTCCAATGACATCTGGAATAGGAGATTGTGTCCATATGTTCTCTTTAAAACCCTTAAAATACTACAAAGAAACTAGAATTTGAATGATGAAAAATCTGCAAAAATCATGTATCCAAATTTTCACAAATGGTTTCCAATTTAAAAATTTTTTTTTTATAACCGACCTTTTCTTAAAACTCGCCCTTATGTCTAGCAACTGTTCCAAAATTCATAAGGATTGGTTAATTAGTTTCTACAAATGTGTGTGTAGTCTTCCTTGTAAACTTTCAGACAACACTCTACTAGCTACAACCACTATCACCAATTTCCCCCCACTTTTTTAACTGTGCTTAAATCTAAACGGATTCCATCAACAATGCTTCTTTCCTAGGGCTGCTCACCTTTGGAACTGTTCTGCTAGGCTCCTTTCTGGCTGATGTCTTAAAGTCCAATGTATATAAGTTCTTTTGAGCTATCCCCTTTAAGTAATCAAATTATACCCAATTTTCATAACTAACAATTACTATGCTGTTGTACTGGTCGCCACTGTCCACCCTTTAATCCTTATCCTTGAGTGACTCATAGGACTTGATAAGTGGGGCTTCATTGTAATATGTCTAAAAATTTACATTAAGTACTTCTGCAGTTTCTGAATATAACACTTAGAAACCTAATACTAGCATGGGGAGGGGTGACTTAAACTGTTCTGTACTTTCACCTAACAATTTAATGATACCGTAAAAATTGAAAATCTTATCTAAAGATTAATGTTTGTAAACTGCAGAATTAGTAAGATATTTTAAAATTTGCATTGTATGGCTTTCTAATATTTATTTTAATTTTTTTAATGACTATTTTATATGAATAGATAATATATTTCAAAGATCTATTTATTTACATATTTTTAAATAACATGGTGGCTGGGGGTGGATGTCACTTATATCCATTATGCCATATGTGCTTAAGTTCTAAGTGACCAACAGTTCAATTCCCAATGCAGGCGATAATACAATTACAAATTAAGACTTTTTGCCAACTAATGACTGACAAAACCAGAACCAGCTACCCATATGAATTAAATGATTTCGTACAGAGTTAAACAGTCAGACATTACATTGTCCAAAATGTGAAAATAACATCCAAAATGAATTCAAAATCTGAATAGTAAACCTGTCAATCCATATTTAAAAAAAAAAAAAAAAAAAAAAAAAATCCATAATTTTGGCTTCAGATATATACCAAATCTCCATTAAGTTAGAACAACAACAAAATGGCCGACATCCAGACGTTTAACTGAAGTCTTTATAATCACTTAAATCATGAAAATAAAACAAAATATTGATAGAAATTTACTGTCGCACTGACACTTATTGGGTAGATATCTATCAGTTATTTTACAAATTTTAGCCATTAATGATACTCTGGAGACATGTCGGTTTAACTTACCAACTCGGCATTACTTGTTTTTCAAACTGAATAAAAGTTTTAAAATACGTTAAAACAACCCTTATCCTGGTAGGTAGAGAAATTTTTTAGCAACATCTATAATATAAATCTCACCTGTCTGTTTAAATGTTTGTATGTCTGCCTAAAATTTTTGACAGAGGTAACAGATTTTCACGATTGGTATCATTTTGGAACTCGACCCTTTGGATGACCAATATTGAAAAATTGGCTAAAAACATTAATTCCTTCACCTTCAACTGAGCACTTTTCTATAAGAGGGGTTGCTTTTTTGCCGATATTTTTAAAAGTCCTCTTCTCTTTTCGATTGACTGACTTTAATTTAAACCTTCGCCACTTCTGGTTTGGCGATGGGTGCAATGGCAAAGACGTCACGTTTTATGTTCTTTTCCTCCTTTGCGGTATGGGTTCAAGCCTGCCTGCCTACTACCACTTTTTTTTTCTTTGCTCAACACACACCTCCACCGAACGCCCGGGCAACGCCAGGCACCCAGGCTAGTTTATTTATATATTTGAATTTTTGATCCTTTTTCACTTGTTGCCTTCTTTGCTAAGTTCCCAAATAATTTTTGGAAAATATGAAAATTTTTTGAATTAGTCGCTACTTATCAAGGTTAAAAACCACTCAAGAAATGAAGACTACTATAATGAGATTGAAAACGAATGAACCAAGTTTTACTATTATATATGGCTTGACATATTTGTTGACATTGGATATGAAAAGGACTTTACATGTGTTTAAAAAACATTAATTGATAAAAGGGAAAAATCTTGTGAAAGATTACTTTCTGTATTAATTTCAGGCAAGGGTAGAGCTCTGAATTGTTACTTTCTCTCTTCACCCTAAATAGTTGACATGGTTTTCTCAGCAATTTTTTTTACTTGCTAGCTTTTATGACATGGGATCGATATTTGTATATATACACTTTGTTTGTAAAGATTGGACTATTTAAAAAAAAAAAAAAAAAAATTAATGAAATTACAAAATTAAATTGGAGATTGTAAGAAAAGTACATATCATAAATCATTTCTTTAAAAAATAAATAAATAAATAAATGTAAATAAAACAATTGTATCAGATTTATTTTGTTAGCTCATCTAGCTACTGAATTATAGCAGTTCAAAGTTTATTAGAAATGAGAAAATTTGCCATCTTCTGTCCAAAAGCCAATTTTTAGTGTGTATAACTAAAAATTCAGGCTTTGAATAAGTGAGAATTTTTTGCAGATGCAATGTTATCTTGTAGTAAATGAAAGTTGATTGGAAACAATAATTGAGATTGTTGTATTGTTGGTATCATAAAAGGGGATTGTTTGTGTGATTGTCTGAATGTTGCTGTCTATTTGTGATATATCCATATCTAATTGTCCATATGCAGTTGTGTGTGCGGTACATGTATTTTGGACATACCTTATCTTCATGCGCCGTTGATCCTGTCCACCTGGAATTCATCTTGTTCTTGGAGGGGAGACTGGAAACCTGTTTTGGACGAATATTCATTCACTCCAAGACGATGAATTGGTTTTATATAGTTTTTATTCACCTTCCAGGTGTCGATCGCAGAAGAATGGAAAGTGAATGTCTTTGCTTGCATGGTTCTTCCAAAGTCTTTATTTTCACACACATCAGCGTCCCCCAAGTGAAGGGGATTGAACGACCTGTTAAGCCGTCTGTTCTTCTCTACGTCCAAACCCAAACTCACTGACTCCAGCTAACCTGATCACGTGACTCACACGCAAATCCGATCAGTTGACCTTCACTTCCGGTAAAACGTGTCTACAATATAATTTATCATATTATGTTCAATCGATTTCCTAACAAGATAAAGTTTGCCTAAATATATAGGGTTAAAAATCACATTTCTTAAAACAAGTATACAAAAATGATACTAAAAGTAAGTTTCACTTTAATATCTTTAATATTTTTAGTTTCTCAATAAAAAGAAACCCTTTATTGATAATGTTGATTTATCTCCTTCCCACAAGTGTTGTGTGATTGAAAAGTCAGCACTCTAAAGGAACACTATGGCCTGAAAAAAAATGTCTGAGTAACTTGTCTGCATTCTTTAGGGTTCACCTAGAACTGCACAGGACAAGTACATACTGTAGTCAGTAGGGGGAGAGGTCATTTCAATAATGATCTGGGCACTGTTGCCTTTGATGCCAAGGCCCCCCCCCCCCAGCTGATTTGAAGTGTAAAAACTGCTAAAAACAAAACTTTATATTGGAGCAAAGATTTGATTTATTAAAGTTCTCACTCACTTTTTCCTTTTTTAATTTCAAACCCTCAATTAATTCCACCTTATTGATCAGTGGCCTTTTTTTTTTTTCTTTTTTTTTTTTTTTTTTTAGATGGGATTGTTATACGAAACACAATACTGTGTGTTACATTAAAGAAACATATCCCAGAGTCTGCACAAGTTTGAAAAGGCCTTATTTCTATTATCTTGAGAAAGCCTTGAAAATATAGGAAATATCTTTTAAAAAGGGTTTGAAAATTGTATTTATATTCAGTAAAAATTCATTGGAATATTAAAAAAATTAAATTCTAAATATTCTTCTGAAATGGCATCACAATTTCCACTATTGTTGATACAAGTTCTACCCCTTTTATCACAAAATCACTGTTATCCATATACTTTTGGATGGAGCTGAAGTGGAATTCAAAATCGAAATAGTTTAAATATTTTTAAAATGTTGATTACAATATTAGATCAAAGTGTAGTATCTGTTCTTTAGATGCTGCACTTCTATTTCTTGTTCTCTTTCGGTGGAGAAATCCTTCATGACTGAGACAATTTTTATTTTTGTACCTTTTCTCCACGTTAAAAAACGACCCTGGTGTCTAACTCTGTCCCATGGGAGGCATAGTAAATAGGTACAATATTATTTTTTTTTGCTTTATTATATTGTTCTTTATATATCAACTTTTTTTTTTATACTTTTGTCTGAAAAAGGCCTTAAATCGCTAAAGTAGGTGTATCAGAATTTTTGTATGAATTTTTGGCACTCCTAACATGAAACTGAATAAAATATAAAAAACTCGTAATTTCTCTTTTAAAAGTGGGTTGTTTATTTTTATGGATTATACTTCCAAAATAAACTATTAAAGTTGTATGAAAAGTAATAGAAATATTTTTTTTTATTTTTTAAGAAACAGTAATGAAATTAATTAAATTTTATGAGTTCAGTATTTTTCAGTTTTTTAACTTTAAAAATCTATCCAAATTTTTCTATTGATTCTATTTTTACGATATTTTCAGGGTCAATGTGAAATTTTATGCTCTTTCGAATAAACCGAATATAATTTAGACATAATTTTTTTTTTTTTTTAAATTTATGCCCCCCCCCTATTTTGAAATGTCTATTAAAAAGTAAATAATTAATTTATGTGCCAAAGTTTTATATATCACAAATTGAAAATAAAAGATCAATAAATAATATATTCTAATTTAAAACAAAAAAAAAAGAAGTTTTCTGGAAATTTACCTGTAAAGTCTGAAGTTTAAAACCTTTTTTAAAAAAACCACGTTTTTTTATTTATTTTTTTAAAATTAAACCTTGGACCTTGCTCCTTTAATTGAAGAAATATTAGGGTTTGAATTACATTTTTCGAGTAGTTATAAGCTTGGAAAGACAGGGAGGTAAAATTAATATTTTTTACAAAGTTTCTGACACACCTATCGCTGAAGTCTTCTAAAATGGACATTAAAATCTGTATGAACCTTTTTCCTATACAAACGTCACTCCTCATTGAAACTTGATGTAACCTGGAAAAATTAAAAGGAAAAAAATTGATACATGGGAAATAATTATTTATAAAGAGAAAAAATATTTTGCTAACATGCAAATCTGATCAAAATAACCTAAAAAATTAAATAAGTTGTTAAAAGTTGATATTAAAGGAAATTTTACTATATTTACTAGTGTTCATGAATTAAACTGATTGGTTTGTGATATCTATTTAAAGTACTGAAATTTTTTTCAATAGAGAATAAGTTTGTTTGAAAAAATGTTATTCCTTACCATCATTTAATGTCTTAATTTTAGTAACCAACTTCAGAAATTATTTCATTTTAGCAGCTTCCTTTTCCTCCCATCAGACATTTAATATGGACACATTTTGCAAATGGTTTTTATATAAACCTTTTTCACACTACAATTTGCAGTCATGTCTGCCATCTGCTGTCAGTCTAATTAGGTCTCACATTTATGAAGCCCGCAGTTTCTAACTGTTCGTTTTGTATTCACAAGTGTTTTTAATATATAATTTGACCTTCGTTTGTAGGTGACAACCTTTCTTTAAAGGTCAATGTCATTTCTTGACATTTGTACTTTGACTACAAATTGACCCATTGTCCTAAAGTATAGGCTGAATGGTCAGTTTACTTAAGCCAAACAAAAGGTTCTTGGCCATTGTTTTATAATGTCTACCTTTACAATATTTCTTTTGTCTTTGAAACAATTCTTTCTTTCAACTCACTGGAGTCTAAAGTCTTTATTTTTCCACTTTTGTTATCTTGTTTTGCCTTATTTAACACGATGCCAATCTCTAACAAATTCACTGCTGATTGCCATCGACTTGTGCAAGCACACGTTTGCGTAGAATTTTGGCAAAGTAAGTTTTAATTTTTGCATTCCTTATTGTTGAGGTTCAGTAATGGCAAAACTACTTCGTTGACGGCCCTAGTGGAATTTTTCTTAGGTTTGTATGTTTGTGTAATGTATGTATGTATATAATCTGTCAGATCACCCCCCCTCCTCTGTGAACTCTTACGACAGTATATCTTTCTAGCTTACTAAACATTAGTTTCATTTACATCATCTCCCTTAGTAATTATTAATGAGCATATTAAGTTTTTGTAATTGTTTTTCATATTTTATTACTTTTATTACTATTAATATTGAAACTATTGAAAATATAGAGGAAAATAACACTAAAATTACAAATAACGGGAAACATTAATTATAGACTAAAAAGTTATCTGAATTTGACAGATATTCAAATGTATATCTTTCAATTGTACGCAGCATATTTTATGTTGGTTTAAAAATACATAGCCACATACAAACTCATAAAGGATTATATATTAGAACAGGATACATAAAATGAATTAAGGTTTAAGGTTAAGAAATTAAAATTCAAGGAACCTTGCTTAATCGATGTTGACTATGTCCCCTTCTGAAGATTAAATTCAAAATATAATACTAAATCTTATGCCTATAATTCTTATTCCAATTTTGATCAAAATCCGTTACATTCTAGAAAAATATCTAAAATTTCAATCTTAAATTGAGATTTAGAAAATCTTGTTTACGTGATGTTTAATGACTATGGATTAAATTTAATGTAAATCTGAAATATTAATTTTTTTTTTTTTTTTTTTTTTTTTTTTTACATGGAAGTTTGTCCTCATTATGCCTCCAAAACCACTTTAAATTGCTTCAAGAAAAATGAATTTTGAAATAATTTATCTAATACCTATTAAAATTTCATAAGAATCAGTTATTTGATTTTTTTCTTGAAGGACTTCTATCCACTTCTCGCCCTCTTTGCATAAATTAAAGCTAAATATAGCTAATAATACTCATTACACTTAGAAACTGCTGTGTTCCCAAATTTATAATACTTGCTTTATTTAAGAATGACGTCTGTACATAGAAATATGTGAATCTATACACATACCTAACTTTATATAAACTCATTAGCATATTTCTAAAAATGATTGTATATTGTTTCGTTTGAAGGTCGTAAGTAATTTCTCTGGGTTCTTTGTTTAATCTCTGCATTTCATTGTGAATTGTTTTACATTGAAATGAATTTCTCATTGAAACTATTTGTGGAACTAAAATTCCATTTCCAAAAGTCATCTCTTTTTGCTTGCTTTTACTTCAAAATCTATTGGGTTTTATTTTTGTTATTTTATATGCTCGCACATGTGTTGGATGACTTTTAGAAATTAATTTCTAACCGATCTTTGATCAGGTCGTTTTTTTTTTTTTTTTTTTTTTCAAATTAATCCTTATATCCTTTTATATTTTTCTTGGTGTCACTTGACTGTTTCAAGCATTTTCATCCATTCTTTCAAAGTGACCAAATCAACTAAGTCTCCAGTTCTGCACACATCACCTTAAACTGTTCAGATTCAATGCCAACAATAGATTTTTGACTAACTTATAAACCTGCCATTTAGCTATATAGTGTCAATTCCTTGGGTTGTTGTTTTCAACCAGGGTTGACTTACTGGTTGAGCTGTTAATAAAAGAAAAATGTGATGCAAGCAGCATCTTACAGACTCATAAGCATCTTAAATTTATTTTTCAATTAAACATGGTTAAATGATTGTATTTTAGAGATCAGATTCATTTTATATTGAATTTCTTCAATTAAAATGTTATTGTTTTGAGATTTAACTGTTTTTTTCTTTTTTCCTTTTCAGAAAACCATGTCTGTAAAAGTAGGAATCAATGGGTATGTTAACTACATTTGTAATTTTTAATTATTGAATTAACTATTTTTATTCTTAGTCACAAACAACCTAAATTGTCACATTTATTTTCAACTTTTTCTACTATAATCTCTACTTAGTATGTACAAGGAACTTTGTCCGAGTTTGTTCCTTATGGACTGGAAAACGTCTGGATCGATTTTTATGAAATTTCACATGAAGATGCTTTGTGGCTGGTAGTGTTCTTAGATAGGTTTTGTTGGAATGTCTTCGATAAGTATTAATGAATATATCCAGTAAAAGGAACAGGCGATTTTGACCAAAGTTAACATCTTACACAGCCTAACATCAAGTGCATTTGAGAAGTTTTATTACCACACAAGCTGAAAGGGTATAACCTATAAAATCAGCAGTAGGTTCTTTGATATATCAGGGCATGTTCAAAATGAATGTTTCTGTGTAGAGCACAATTTAAGCATGATACTTGACTTTTGCATGTTAAACTAATGCAAGCGATTATATATAATGTATAAAATCAACAGTAGGTTTGCTAGAGTGCAATGTAAATTACAATATATTGCGAATTTAGTCACTGTGATAGGCATGTGAAGCTTCCAGGCAATCAATCGATTCAGTTAAAAAATGGGATATTTCACCGATTTTTATGTGCATAAAAAATATGGGAGTGTGAAACCTTCATCATTCAGTCCTGAGCAAGGTCGGGTCACTCTGTTAGTTTAAAAAAAAAAAAAAATGCTTCCATGCAAGTTTAAGGTGACATCACCTATGAAAATTTTAATACCCCCCCCCCTTCCAAAAAAAAAAAAACTTTTGTAATATTTAAAGAAAAAGAAAAAGAAAAAAATTAACTACACTTAACAGGACTCTACATTGCAAGCGATTTTTCAAAGTGGCGACTAGAAATAATGAAACTTATCTTTTGGTGACTGTTTCTTTCACTGACAATTTTCCAAAGCTCACCGAGTGAAAAATATATTTTCAACTTTGTTTTATTAAAAAAAAAGTTAAATTATTTAAACAATAAGTTTAATAGAACAATATACTTTTTTTTTTTATGAAGGCTGTTTTAAAAAAAAAAAAAAAAAATCTGAAGAAATTAGAATGTATCAAGTATCAACATAAAATGTGTTGTATATTTAGAATTATACTTATTAAAAGAATACGGAAAAAACTTAATTATGTACATAATCATCACAGAACGAAGATGTCATATTCCAAAAATCACGGTTTGGCTAGTAACTTTTCTATTTGGCTTGTAAACAAGAATATTTAGTTGTCAAAGGTCAACTAAAGATAAATTTGTCCATGGAGCCCTCCTTAAGTTGAAGTGTACATGCTTTGATGTGTGCAGTTTGTGTAAACTGTTTTCTGCTAGAAGGAAAAGAAAAGCAGCTGTCATACACTGACCAATAGATTCTGTTGGTTTCAAAAATAAATTTGAAAACTATGCTTTTCCTTTATTTATTCATACAACCTCAGTACCTTATCAATGCCCCTCCCCCACTTTCTTCCTTTCACAACATTGTATCATGATCCCTTTGTAACATAATGCGAATGCATGTATGTAACTGCATGCAATGTCACAGATGGGGGGGGGGCTATAAAAAGAGAATGATTTTGAGAAGAGATAACATTAGATCTAGAAACATCACAACTGGCCCAGTAACTAAACACTAGCATTGTAAACTCCTATTACAAGAATGAAGATTATGGGATATTTCAGCATATGTCTTTTTTCGTGTATGAAAAGTTTGATTGAATCATGTATCTTTTTAAGAATATTTTGTCATGTTTTTACAATATCTTTTTTGTTGCATTATTTTTCAGATTTGGCCGTATTGGGCGTATTGTGTTAAGGGCTGCCATGGAAAAAGATGTTCAAATTGTGGCCATCAACGATCCTTTCATTGATATTGATTACATGGTGAGACCAAAATTTTATCGTAGCTTTCTTACATATAAATTTACTTTGATTTCAAAGTATCTTTTTATTTATTTTATTCTATTTTTTTTTTTTTTTTTTTTACCTTGATAACATTTTAAATTTGAGACATTAATATTTCAGGTTTACATGCTGAAATATGACAGCACTCATGGTAAATTCAAGGGTAGTGTGTGCAAAGAGGGTAATCATTTGGTTGTCAACGGCAATTCTGTTTCTGTTTTCCAAGAGTAAGTAGTCACTTTAGAACATGTCTGAATGGCAGCAAAACAAACAAATGGTAAATGTTGAAATTAAAAACTGGCACGCATGTTATTAGCAAAAGCTTTTCTAAAAGTAAAGAAAAATTCTTGCTAAGTCAAATAAGATAGAAACTTTATCTGACAATATAAAACATAATACACAAGTATATTTTTGTTTGATTTCCATTAAGTCATTAAATTCAGCTTCTCAGCCTGTTTGGCATGATGCAAAATGTTCGGCAATGGGTCAGGATGACCAGGGTTCTATCTTTGGTAGATTTTTACTAAAGACTTCAAGACTGATACTTGAGACTCCCTTCCTAAACGCTTAGCATTATAAGGTCATAGCTAATGATAAAAAGTTTTTAGATCACTCTTGATTATAGTCAACCATTAAAGTTAAAGCTATAATGCTAGCATTAAAAAAAATATCCATATTTGTTTTTAAGTCTGCAGTTGTTCCAAATTCATGTCTCGAATTATTCCTGATTGTTCAATAAATCAAATTAGTCTTAATTTGACTAAACCTTTTAAACATTCATATATTTAAAGGAGAGATCCGGCCAACATCCCATGGGGAACAAGTGGTGCTGAATATGTTGTTGAAAGTACTGGTGTTTTTACAACCCTGGACGCTGCATCTGTAAGTTTTTTTTTTGTTTTTGTTTTTTTTTTTTTTGTGTGTGTGTATATATACTTATCTCCTGATAGGTCCCTACTACTGAATTTGGTAAGGTGTAGGATAGATATTTTCATCAAAATTGGAAATATTTTCTGTTACAAAATTCACTTTTCTTTCATCAGTCTTAAGAATCATCATTTAAGGATTTCACTTTTCTTTTGACACAACCATAACTTAGATGAGGATCTCCATTATTTTCACCAGCTATAGGCAAATAGCTCCACTTCTGGATGCCCTGGCAAAGGATAAAGGAGTAAACCCAACAAAAATCTGATTTGGAATCCTGGTAGGCAGACGAAGCACTGCAATATTGCTGGCTGTGACCGTATTCGTTTCCTATTGTCAGACTTTGCAATGCCAAGAGGGGGACTCTTGTAATTGGACAAACCTAAATCTCCTTATCACCTACCCAGGTTTCTGGACTTTAACTTTGACTGTGTAGCCACTGTATCAGACACTGCAGTGCATCAGACTAGATGCAGAACACTATTGTCTTGTGAGATAGGTTGGCATCATCAGGATAGAGAATAATCACTGACCACTCCTATGGCCTAACATTAAAATGTACATGTTTTGCAAATTAAATGTATATTCTCAGTCGGTAGCACAATATTTCTAAAGTGAGGCAATTTTAATTCTTGTCTCAACCCGGTGCCACATTCTGGGAAGTTGGATTTTCTCCACATGAAAAACTGAAATTGTTGTGGTGATACAAGTAGGGACTGGTATTGTAGAAAAAGGATATATTTATAACTAGTGATGGGGAGGGGGGGGGCGTTGCCCGGTTGTAAAATATGGTTAAATAAAAAAATAAAATAGGACTTGGGTGCCATCAGCCAGAAGCTAAACCGAAAGCAAAATTTTGTAAGGGGGTGGGGGATTTTTTTTTAAATGCTACATGCTGGGCGTGAACTCGCATAACTTAAGTTCGTAAGCGAACACGTTATTGATGGGACCATGACAGATGTTATGACACTGCAAATTTATTTATTTTTTTTAAATAACAAAACAACCGTTCATGCATGCACGATTTACAAACGGCATCAAAACCAACGTTTTTTACCTGACCCCTCCCCCCAAACAAAACAACATTTCTACATGAAATAATAGACAATTTTTTTTCTAACTTTGCGATATTATGTGTCTGATAGATCAATCTTTCTAACTATATTATGTTCATGCCTATTAGATGTGCATGACAAAAGTTTGTAGCAGATATACACAGACATTTGCCCTTTATATAATAGAAGATATCTTTTATTGGCCATTTTTATTAAACATGTGATAATAATTGTAGAGAAAGGAGTAAGTAGCAGTGGAGAATGTCCAGAAGTCTGGACTAGGAAAATTGTTTGAAAGTTCAGTATAAGAATGTTCTTAGTAGTCAGTACGTGTATACTAGTTGTTTAAAGGCAGGCAGAGTTTATGCAAGTTTGTGCATGTGTGTATTACAATGATAGAAGCTCAAGTGTGCAGCTGGCGCCTTGTTTTTTTTTTTGTTTTTTTTTATTGAAGCCAGGGCCAAATGGGTTTGGGGTTTGTATTCCAAGAAAAGTTGGGCAGTTGAAGGAAGTGACATGGAGGAGTTGGATAGTGGTGTCATTTACCGACTGAAAAAAGGGGAGAAGAGTAGTTGGCGCTCTTTTATGAAGGGCTCTGGATATAACCTTAAACTATATCCGATGGTGTTTGGCTTTGGGGAGTGTGGAGCCACCCTTTAATTGCCATTGCTCCCAGGTCCACTCTGACCCGGAGTGGTAGTACTTGTTAGGATCCCAACTATGGGTTAAATAGAAATCGACTTGAAAAAACAACAAATATACTCTATTGAAAATTTTTTTCTTCAAAATCACTGAATTTAGCATTAAATAACCTGAAAAGGGTTGATATGCCGTAAAACAACCAACCAACTTTTTTATGAACTCTGGATTAGGTACCATGCTTGCATGAAAGCTAACCTGATTACCCCAAACTGCAACCATTTAAATGGTTGCAGTTTGGGGTAACCATTTAAATGGTTGCACAATTGGAGATTAGCTTAGAAGTCAAGCGATGATTTAAAATGCTGCTAATAGCAGCTTGTTACTATTGTTGAGCAACAAGGCTGTTGGGATTAGTTGTTTAGTTGGATTGGGTACATCAGGAAGATAAGGTGTAGAGATTCACTTCTCTCAAATGACCAAGGCAAGGACAGTCTACTAAGAGGGTGGCCAAAGGTGGTAGTTCAGTTGGAGGGTAGTGGATGCAGGGACCATCATAGATGGCGTGCTCTATGGTGTCCTTCCCCATGTTGCACTTTTTATGACTGTGTCAACCACCTCGTTGATTTTGGCAAGCTAGTACTTTAATTCCAGGTGGTGACCTCTTTGCAGATGACTGTCACCTGCTCCTTTTTGCTTAGCTCTGTCTTCATCAGACTGTTTTCCCCTAATTTACTGTAACTGGTTCAATTCTATCGGCTCATAATATTGGTGCTTGTAGTATTGCTAGTATATTACAAACCTGAATTAGGAAAAACTTTTGAATTTAACGTTTCAATCACTGAAATGTTCTAAATTTGTTCTTTCTTCACAGGTACATTTGAAAGGTGGAGCCAAGAAAGTTGTCATTTCTGCTCCATCCAAAGATGCTCCCATGTTTGTGATGGGGGTCAATCATGAAAAATATACAAGTGATCTTAACGTTGTCAGGTAAACCTAGATTTTAACTGCTTTCTTTCAAAACATATCTGTCTATTTTAATTCTGTTTTTGTATCTGTTTTTTCATTTTTCGTCTGTTAAACAAGCTGGGTTTCTTCTAATATATTTTTTTCTCCCCCAGCAATGCGTCTTGCACCACTAACTGCCTGGCACCACTTGCCAAAGTTATCAACGATGAATTTGGAATCGAAGAAGCTCTCATGACCACTGTGCACTCTTACACTGCAACACAAAAAGTTGTTGATGGACCATCAAGCAAGGTGGGTAGACATTTTTAACATCACTCTTTTCAAATAAACTTGCAGTTTTTTAGAAATAATACTGCAAAACAAAAATTAAGCTAATTTTTTCTATCCAGATTTTATACCTAATATTCAATACATTGACTTTTCAATCTGGTTCTTTCAAATCGCAATCTCTTAAAATAAACATGCAAGCTAAAATTAATCTTCTATTTTAGGGTTTTGGCAGCCATTATTAACTGGCAGGTGAATATAGGGTCTCTACCTTTTAATCCCAGGAGTTTTGCTTTGTGTTGAGATTAGTGAATCTTGTCTGTTCTAGCTACACCCTTCCAAACTTTACCTCTTGCCCTTTGAGAAGGGGTTAGTTTAATTTATGTTTAGGGTTTAGTGTATGTCTACCAAATATAAGAAAATTTTACTAATGTGTTTTGAGATTTAGTGTTAGTAAAATGCTGATTTTTAAATATATATATTAAAGAGACCAAAAACTTCATAGAAACTTAAAACAAGTTAGAATAATTAAGATTTTTAATAAAATTTGTTTTTAATGAGAAATATTCAGCTGTGGATGCTGGTTGGTTTAAGTAAGACTTTTTATTTTCCAGGACTGGAGAGGTGGCCGTGGATCTGCCCAGAACATCATTCCCAGTTCCACTGGAGCTGCCAAAGCTGTGGGCAAGGTCATTCCTGAACTGAATGGGTAAAGCAATTTTATTTCAATCCTTTTCTGATTTCAGTATAAACTATGATCAGTTGTTGATCCAGTATGTTATATTTTGATCAGCCTCAAGCAGAATGTTTTTGTATGGTTCTCACCCAAGGCGGGTTATACTGGCTTCCTCTGAGCTGGTTCCCAATTGCCTGTAATGTTTACATTTTTTTAGTCGTGAGAAAAATTTATTTCTTAGAACTGTCAGAATGGGCTGCTTCTTGGCTGACTATAACATTGCTGTTTTCAAGTCCAATGTAAAATTCTTGAGCTCTCCTCTTTGTCTGAACAGCTACAAACATCATTACTAATCTTGTTTCACTATCTACCTGCCAAACTTAACAATTCTTATCCTAGAGTAGTTTGTGAACCATAAGTAGGTTTTCCTTTAACAAAAAAAAAAAAAAAAAAACACTCTGAAATGTTTCTCATTTTCCCAAACAATTGAAACTTATTCTATCTTTCTGAGGGCATTTACAGAAACTGACATGTCTTTTTGCAGCTGAAGAGGGCAGACAGTGGTTCATGAGCCTACTTTAGGGAGCTTAATCAACCCTACTTCCCATAATTTGTCCTTTATAATCCTATTATATAAGCGATGTTTCTTACAGTGGGAAGAATTGCTGTTTTCTGAATCTATCCATATTAGACTTGTTGGCTAGCTTTCCAGTAGCTAGTAGTTATTTTAATTTTTTTTTTTTTTTTTTTTTTTTAAGCTACTTAAAATGACTTCATGCTTTGTCTGGAAGTAGATTTATAAGAGATACCGAAAAAGTGCCCTTGCAACCCAGTCTTTTCATGTGTCAGTTACACGTGAGCATTAATACATAATCATGGCCTGTACCACAACTTTCTATTCCAATACATGCCTGTCATTGTTTTTAGGATTCTTAAAATTAGTGTCGGTATAAATTTTTTGTCTTTAGCTCATGAAAATGATGACAACCAGCCTTTTAGTACATTTGTTGGATGCTGGCATTTTTAAATAAGTTATTGTATTTTGATTGTTCTATTTTTGTTTTGCACTTGCACAAGGCAAAGTGCTTTTCTTGCATTACATAGAACTAACTGAACTCATTAAAACTTTCTACCTTTATTTTAATGTATTAACAATTACATCTAACTAAACTAATGTATTATTTGTTTCTCTCTTTAGTAAAATGACTGGAATGGCTTTCCGAGTACCAACTCCTAATGTCTCCGTTGTTGATGTCACTTGCCGTCTTAAGAATGGCGTAAGTAAAAAATAAAACCTTGTTTTAAAAGGTTTGTGATTCTATGAAATTCCAGTGTTTTCAGTTCATAGAAAAGGATATTGCATACCAACTAGTCCTAAAATGTTTTCTTCTTTTATATATAGGCCAGTTATGAAAAGATCAAGGAAGTTGTAAAGACGGCCTCTGAAAATTCAATGAAAGGCTTCTTGGGCTACACTGAAGATGCTGTTGTCTCCACTGACTTTATTGGAGACACCCACAGCAGCATCTTTGATGCTAAGGCTGGCATTAGCCTTTCTGACAACTTTGTCAAGCTTATTTCCTGGTAAGTCTTCTATTCTATACTTAACCTTGTCATAGTTAAGGGTTTTTTTTTAATATATATATATATATATATATATATATATAAATTTTTTTTTTTTTTATCTCATGGAATGGAAAGATCTTTTCTGTTCTATAACCACTCCTCTTAGTTTTTGCTAGTATTAAGTTCCTGTTCATATAGTAACAGTAATGTGTGCATGTGTTTAGAAAAGAACTATTTTCTTTGCCAGTCGGATTTTGTGTGAATTAACTTGCACGTTGCAAGATGGACGCTGCACATTTCAAATAAATGTCTAGTTTTCTCAACGTTATTTTAATTTTTTCTTCTTTTTTCAAAGGACTACTCAAAATATCGGATTAAAAAGTAATTAAAAAAAATTTCTATGCTTGATATACCAAGTATTTTTAAAATACTTCTAGAAAGCATGTGGAGTAACAAATTTATATATTAGAGTGACAGTAGGCTTTTGATGACTTGTCAGTTATCCCTAATTTAAATATTTTTTTTTTTTTTCTCAGGTACGATAATGAGGTGGGCTATTCCAACCGTGTACTTGACCTGATCCTCTACATGAAAAAGATGGGTTAAACAAAAGATCAATTTAAACTTTACATTATAACAGTTAATACTGAATATCACAATTAATACAATACTCTTATTGTTGTCGTTAGTATATTTGAATAAAGTTACAGTTCTGAAACTCTACATTGTCTTTTGTTTTGAAAGTCATTACATTTCAGGTGGCTAGTCTTGAAATCTAAGCCACTTGATTCTTTTTTCAAGCTGGGGATGGCACATCCTACCAAATGACCTTCATCTGCTATCTCTAACATTCCAACCAAGAGAGCCTTTTCAGATTCTATCACTTTAAGTGCAATTTTTTTCATTTTATATATATATCTATATAATTACTTAATTTACTCACATAAAATTAATATACGAAAGTATAGATTTATGCGTAAACTTGAAGTATTTACCTCAAAAGTGCTCAATACGTAGGTAGAGCTAGTTAGTAAGTTAGCCTGAAGAGTCCTAGAGTGGATGAAACGCGGAATATTCAGTGTAGCTTAATCGCCATATATATATATATATATATATATATATATATATATTTCCCTTGAAACAGTGTTCCATGGTAAACAACTGATCTCTTTAAGAACATTGGTACCCTTGTTTGTTCATGTAAGTAAAACTATTCGATATGGGAGATTAATGGACTTGCTGACAAAATGTTCGAAGGACTTTTTAGTTTTAAAGAAACTTCCAAGATTATATATACTAGCAGGCTGCCTGGTTGTAAAATATGCTTAAATATTTTGATTAATGCAGATTTTGTATTTCTTGGACATGATATATAGTAATGATGTAAACTTAAAAAAAAAATAAAATAAAACCTGCGCAACCACCAAGAATCAAAACCAAAATGTTTAGCTTGATTTACTTTTTCTTTTGACGTTAATTCTTGATCTATGAAGACCTGTTTGCTGCAAGGCTAAAAATGAAAACCTGAACCAGTAGCTATTATGTTACGCATGCATATTCATATTCTTTTTAAAAATTTTCAAACTCAAAATATAAAGCAAAAACTGAAATATAGTTTTGCATGGGTTCAAATATCCTATATATTAAGTTTCATGTCTATACACCAAAAACTGGAGTTTGGTAGGAAAATTTTTAAAATTGTATATGCATACATAAATGTAAGTTTTGTCTACTATAACCTTATGCAAGTATATTTCATCTAGAAAATCTACATTAATATAATTATAGAATAGTTAACTAAAGATGATTATCCCATGAGAAAACCGAAAACAAGAATTTAAATGCTTAAAAGAATATTTAAATTAGCTAGAACTTTTGCAGATGAATGCAATTCCGTGACCATCTATAAATTCTATTTTCTTAAATAGAAAAAAGGGGTTTTAATATGAATATCAATGCACAAAATTTTATATATATATATATATATATATATATATATAATGCTGAAGATCTTATGATTTCAGTTTCTTTTAATGTTGTACAAAACTGTTATTTAGTTATCTTTCCCTCCCAGCTCTTAACCCAACATCATTGGAGACATTACCTTCTAAGGTTGCTTCTTTCTCCTTGTTTCTTATCACTGTCATGTTTAACAACTGTTTCCTATGTAGCCGTAGGAATTGCATAGTCATAGTAGATGATATAAAACTATTTCCAACTTTTTGATGTTCCTGTGATTTGCTACTACATTTGATACTCCACTTTTACGTATTAGTTATGACTGAATCATGTCTATCTTCAAGATATAGGCAAAATAGGATGGACTTGACTTTCAAGTTTTGATAAGATAACTATAGACTAGAAGGAAACTGGTTACTATTGTAATAAAGTAGCTCTCACATGACATGCTGCATCATCTCTTGGAGTGAGTAGATTGTATTTCATTTAAGGGAATTTAACTATTGGAGAAAGCTGTGATACTATCAGTGTTCCTTTCCAAGTGTTAGGAAACTTTCTTTTTAAAAAGAAAAAAAAAAAAAAAAAACGCAGAAAAATTATAAGAGGAAAAAAGTTTATCAGCAGAACAATGGAGAAGTTGTTCAAACATTAAGAGAACTAAAATAGTATTGTTAATCAAGGTGTGGCAGTAAACAAGAAACAAAATGACCAGATATATTTAGTTATTTCACAGGCAGTTTTAGGTGTGGTGGGTTGTGCGACGGTGTACGGATCATCTCTGGTTTGCAACAGTTGTGAGTTTGACAGTGTTGAATGCAAGCTGTGGCTTGGAGCAGATTGACATGAGCTTCGGCAGACTACTATGTAGCTGTTGACCTTGGTGTGTAGAGGGTCGATGGTGTCACACGTATACACCCGATGTGCAACTGATATTTACAGGCTTGTTTTTATTCTCTGGTGTTTTATTTGAACCCTTGCCCCCCCCCCTTCCTTGGCAACTACTAATGTGAAAGATAACATGGCCAGAAGAGAAGACTGGGGTGGGGGGGGACACACAGCAACAATGTTGGAGTTGTGAAGTGGATCAGTCCAGCCAATCTCAGTAAAGGCTTGGAATTGATGTTCTCCAAATCTCCTGAAACTTTCAGATTCTTTAAGTAGCATTGAAAGGAGTAAATCCTGAATATTTCAGCTCAATTCCTTTTTCCGTTCAAATTTTATGGCCTTTTGAAAATATTCATATGGCTGAAATTTTTTCGACACTGAGGATTTTCTCAATTTTGGAAGCCAATTTTCAGAAATTGTTATATTTAAAAAGGTCTGGATGAACTGCTTTCAATTATGTCCATAGAATACTATAAGAATCGGTTTAATTCATGGTTTCTAACCAAATTGGAAAAAATTTATGGAGCTAACAAAAATTACAAAATTTGAAAAAAATCACCCCAAAAAGTAAAATTTTGAATTTTAAAGAGTAAGTTCTTGCTAACAATCAATCCAAAATCCTTTTAATGCTTTAAACCTCATAGTATGCTATGAATACTTCCTCAAAAAATAAAATTTAGGTGTTGAAAACAAATAAATTTGAAATTATGTGATACCAAATATGGCAAAAAGTCCGCAAAACTTATATTTTACGGACTTTTTTCCATTTTAGAATGGTAATAACTCGGTAACGGTTGCTTAGAACCATATAAAACTATATATTTTCTTGAAGAACACCTTGAGCTCTATTCAAAAATGTAAAATAAACCAGTTTATAAACATCTTACTAAAATCTATGGGACATCAAAAATCATAAAATTTTAAAAAATTTTAATTTTCGAAGTTCAGAGGCCTGGAACTAGTGGCCAAGAAAAAAAATGGATTCGATTTTTTGATTTTTTTTTTCAAAGAATAGACTTTCAGGTTTTAGAAAACTATCATGAGGATGGCAAACAGGGCTTTTACTCTTTAAAATGGTGCTTTCTATCATGGCACTTTTCAATATCCAAATCTAGCCTTTTCTACCATCTGTTTATAGTTTCGCAATAAAAAAGCAAGTTTTAATCAAAATTTTCAACACATTTTAAAGAAATGCTATATATAGTGTAGATAGAATATCTTTCCTTGGACAGAGATATTAATATAATAAACTTTGAGTCCTAATCAAGATAACTTTCAGCCTTTCCCATAGTTATTTTATCGAAACAGTAAAACCTTCCTGTGCTTCCAGTAGATGGTGTATCAACTTCACAGTACACATCTTCAATTGGAACCCAACAAACGTCATCACACTGTGGCCAATAAAACTTTTCAGAAGGTCCTTTAGGATGGAGGAATTTTACATTAACATCACCATGTTCATTTGATACATCATTTGCAACACAGAAGTACCAATCTTTATCGTACTGACATACATAAAATCTACCTGGTTTGATGTCTTCAATTCTCAATTTACAATTCAATTCTCCCTGATCAATTACACTTATCTGCTTCGAATGATCTGCAAAGGATGTCTTCTTCATAGTTAGACTCATGGTTGTGTTGTCAGGAATAAATTGGTGATGACTACGTGTACCTTTGAATGTACTTGATGTTGCAAATCGAGATTCAAGAAATTGAGTGTTACTAGCAACCTCCTCAGTGCTCACAAAAAAAGAGGTTATACCATCAATATCTGCTTCAGCAAACTCAAATAACTGCTTTGTCAGAATTTGATTAGAGTAGGGACATGTGCTGCTAATCTCTTGATTGTGCCACCTACGCCATCACAAGCATTCTTTCCGTGTGATGTGGCAAAGAAGTTCCATTCTGCTTGGAGATCGAAATCGGTAAAATGATACAGCAAGTTTGTCAAGTTCTTAAAGTTCTTGTATTGTGCTGCTGAACCATCACTAAAATAGTGAACCTGTAAGTAAGTCAGGTGTGATACTGTAGAGGACACATCCTTTTTAAACATGGAATGCCCTAGTGATAACCCTGTGTTTCCCCACAAGGAAACACAGGGTTATCACTAGGGCATTCCATGTTTAAAAAGGATGTGTCCTCTACAGTATCACACCTGACCGAATCGATAATTGTAGGCATAGACCGATTCATACCATCCAAAAAATTCCAACAAAAACCTAATAGCCAGCCATGGTTCTCCTCAGAATGTGCTGCTTCCATCACGCACAGAAATCACTTTTATATAGCTACCAATGTAATAGATGTACTGAGACTAAAGCTGCTTTCAGGACTGCCAGCAACCACTGTAAAAGAGTATTAAAAAATACAAGAGCTATATGCTCTGTCTGTTAAATCCAAAGTAGCTGAGGAGCGGCTTGGTTCCCACCAGTTTTGGTAAATAGCAAACAGGATCCTGAACAGAAGCGTGCATACTACCCCAACCATAATCAATGCACCTGAGGTCATCTCATCAGCATCAGACAAGAACTTTGCAACGAAGGCCATCAACTCCCTGTATTTCCTCCTATAACAGACAACACGCTATGCTACATACAAATGTGTGTGGGCAGAAATCAGAGGACCACAGTATTAATGCTGGAGTCCCTCAGAGGTCCATCCTGGGCCCAACTCTCCTCCTGATCTACATGAATGATCTCCCAAAACACATACGTAAATCATTCGTTAACATCTATGCTGATGACACTACCATCTATGGCAACACATCAAAGGCCGTAAGTGACAGTTCTCTCTGATTCTCTCTCCTCTGATCTTGAGCGCGTGGTACAATGGGGGGAGAGGTGGCTGGTTACTTCTAATGCATCTAAAACTAAGCTCCTATCTTTATATCAACGCTCTGATCCCCATCTGGCATCAATTGAAATGGATGGCTCTCGTCTTGGGGCGGCTCTGTTTTGACAAGGTTCTGGGATTGACCTTTACTCCTGATGTGAAATGGAACATGTACATCAAGTCTGTTGCCAAGGTCGCTGGAAAAATAGTAGGATCCTTTTACTGCTCCAAAAGATATCTCACTGCTGATGCAATTCTCTATCTATATAAAAGCCAAATATGGAGTACTGCTGCCACATCTGGGCAGGGGCTGCTAAAAACAGCCTATCCTGCCTTGACAGAGTACAAAATAGACTTTGTGGCTTAGTGGAGGATGCCCTTTTCTCTTCCCTGCAACCTCTCTCCCACAGAAGAGACATTGCGAGTCTGTCTTTGTTTTATTGTTATTTCCATGGCATGTGCTCATCTGAACTCCAATCTCTGGTTTCCCCTCATCAATATTTCACAAAAAATACCCGTCTAGCTGAAACCACTGTCAATAATTTTCCCCACTCTTTATCTGTGCCTAAATCAAAACGTAGATTCCATGAACAAAGCTTCTTTCTTAGAAGTGCACGCCTGTGGAACTCTCTTCCGTTTGCCTGTTTCCCACCTGACTACAACTTAGATGTCTTAAAGTCCAACATAAACAAATTCCTGATAAACCACCTCCTTAAGTAAGACACCTTATCAAATCTCCAACGATTACGATATTATCCCATTGATTACTGTACACGCAATAACCCTTATCCCCGAGTGGCTTCCGGGCCTTGATAAGTGGTGACTACCATGAAAAAGAAAAAAAAAAAAAAAAAGCATTGTTTTCATTGTTGATTAAAGTATATCTAACACAGTTAATCAACCACATCACTATATAAGATATCAATGGATACACACTCTAGTCAAAACAATGAAAAGAATATGCTGTTGCCCTAGTTATCACATAGCAAAGACAAATTAGTTTGTAGAGATTAGATTTCCAATTTTCATAAAACTGAGATTAGACAAAATATTTTGCATGAGTGTCTTGCCTTGTCTAGTTGTAGAATATACTGACTGAATCTCTATAGAAGGATAACACTCTGCTTACTCTGGGATCATAGGTAGTGCCTTAGGATGTGATTTAAGGACTGGAACCATATGCTTGGTGATATGCCATCTGATCACATTCAGTTGTATTTTCCAAATTTTGTGATCCATTTGTATGCCATCTTTGACACTAAATTTATTAGCCAGAGACACTGACACTCATTTGCTGAGGAATGTAACTGAGGTTGTTTGTGCCATAGAGATGTTTTGGAAGGTAGATTAAATTCTGAGCAGGGCATTATCAGCTCCTTGGTTGGGTAGATAATAGACCTCTTCAATTAATGGGTTGATATGTTGCTTGCATGATGTCTTTGGTTAGGTTTTTTGACAAATCTTTTCAAATGTCATTGTTAACGGTCAGTTTTAGGAGTGGTAATGTGTACGTAACCCGTCCCTGTCTTTAGTTTATAACAGTTGAGGACCATTGCTAGTTTGGTACCGTAGAAGGCAGATCATAGCTCTCAGCAAATTTAGATTAGCTGACATCAACTGATGAACATGTCTTTGACAGAGCACATACATACATTGATGCTTAGAGAATTGTTTCCCACGATAATGCCACCCAGAGCCCAACTGAAATATACAAGTTTTTTTTGGTCCTCCAATTTATCGGAGAGGGGGGGGGTATGTTTTCAGTTGCGTTTGTTAGTCTGGACGATTGCCAGATAACCGTCCATTAGTTTTTTTTCTAAAATTTTGCCACAAATTGTATTTCATTAAATTGTTCATTAAATAATTAAATAGATGTGCACAGTAAAAAAAAAAAAAAAAAGTTTTTTTTTTGTTTTTTTTTTGTGTGTGTGAAATTCCCGTTGCATCCCCAGAGGCTCAAGAGGTCAAAAATGGCCAAACAAACTTTGCCCCATAACTTTTGATCCATCCATTAGATTTTTCTGAAACTCGGCCATTGTTCTTAATATAAATCCAGTATGGGTGACCCTGGCAAACTTCTGGTTCATGTCCCCGGCGACTTTTAGTGCTAAAAATGCTCCTTTTTGTGGCTCTTTTTTTCATATTTCTCAACAAAAACTTGATATTTCTGACTATATAGTGGTTTTTCACAGTGGTCAACTCAAATATACATGTTAAGGCCTGAAACTGCAGTTATCCATTTACACTGGGATTCAGCATCCCTAGGGGCTCAAGAGATCAAAATTGCCAAAAATGACACTTTTTGTCTCATAGTATTTGATCCGTCCATTAGATTTTCCTGAAACTTGGCCAAAATGTGGAGGCCATTGTTCTTAATATAAATTCAGTATGATTGACGCTGGCAAAATTCTGGTTCGCATCCTTCTGGGACTTTTAGGGCTAAAAAATCATGTCCTTTTTTGAGCTTAATTTTTTTCATATTACTCAAAAACTTGATATGTATGTCTATATAGTGGTTTTCCAAAGTGCTGAATTCAAATATACATGCCTTAAGGCGAAACTGCACTGTTTGTCCATTTTCACTGTGATACGGCATTCCCCAAAATGTCAACAAATGACACTTTACCTCATAACTTTTTTCCCATCCATTAGATTTTTCTGAAACTTGACGAAAATGTGAAGGCAACGTTGGCCCTTCACACTTCTCACATTCATCATTTCTTCATTTTTTTGTGGTGTCATCTCACATGCAGTACTAGAAGGGGACCACACATGCACGCGCAGCTTGTGTATCTTGATTTTATACATGTGAACCCATGTGCACCTCCTTTGCAGCCACTAATGTGAGACTATGACACGCCCAAAAAAGAACATGAAAACAGCATCGAGGTCGGTGATTGTTAACTGAGTAGAGAGCACATGCGTAGTCCCACATTATTTAAATGTCAAAATACAGATACTGAGAAAGGGATTACTTAATTTGTTTTTAGTCTTTTTTTTCTATGAATGTAAACATAAACCGTCATCTCATGATGACGACCGGTTCTACACATGCGTCAGATGACGTCATGGCCTGATTTAGTTTAAATATTTAAAGAACTGACACAATTTCATGTACGTCGTGTTAGCTCAGTTGGTTAGAGCGTTGGGTCATTATCTAAACGTTTTGGGTTTGATACCCCCGAGTACCCCCCCCCCCGCTTAAGTTTTAACATTCGTTTTTATGTTTTCTTTTTTTACTTGGCTTATTCTTAGGTTTTCATTAACAACCACACACACCTCCAAACACTCGGGCAATGCCGGGTACCCCCCCTCCCCTCTAATCTATATATATATAAAAGCAAAAATGTGTGTATGTATGTATGCTTGTGTGTCTGCTAAAAACTTTAGACAGACACAACAAAAATTCACAAACTTGGTCTCATATGAAAGCCCCACCTTCCGGACGACAAATATCGAAAAATTGGCCCAAAGTGACCATCAGAAGTGCGTCAACTGATCGATTTTCTGCAGGGGGGGGGGCAAAAAAAGTGACATTTTAATGTTAAACATTACATATTTTGAAATCGATTTATAACTGCCCCAAAAAATACGGCCGCCAACTCTTCTACATAAAGTATACACGCGGCCGTTTATTTTGGGTCAACTTGTATTTAAAACCCGCTGAGTCATGTCACGTGATCTTGACGTCAGCAACCTCTAATGGCGGTCTGAATTTACAATTTAAAAATGTTGTTATCGGTAAAAAAAAATTAATTGAAGCTAAACTATGAACTTCTACGCTATGGCAACGTTACCAAAGTGATTACCACATTCAAAATAGGTAGATACAATAGTTAAACGAAAAATAAAGCCAAGCCAAACATGTGGAGTAAAAAAAAAAAAAATACGCTTACAAAAAATATTAACGATCAAAGTTTTTTTTTTTTTTTAAATAAAAACAGCCAGACGCCATTTTCCAGTCTTTAGAGTAAGGCAGACGAAGTGAGATAGAGAGAGAGATGTCTAGACAGATTCGACAGGGGGGAGGGTCAATAACGCATGCGTCAGATGACGTCATGACGTCGTGACCTGATTTACTTTAAATAGTTGATAAACTGAACAAACTTTATATATGCCGCTTTAGCGCAGGTAGTTAAAGCCTTGGTTCATTATCTAAACGTTTTGGGTTCGAATCGTGGTGTGAGATGTCTTTTTTTTCTTTTTTTTTTCCCCGATTTTTTTAAATTTAAATATTGAACCCTGTATTATTTAAGCCATTTTTCACGTAACGTTCGTTCGTTTTTCTGTTTTAATTGTTTGTTTGCCTTACGTTATTTTCTTTTGTGTTTTGGATGAAAAATCTTAGGTATAGATCAACAATAATATTTATTAATATATTTACAACTGAAAGAAGAATTTATTTTTATAATAAGGATATTCATTAAAGTATAGTGTTGCATAGTGGCTTTAATTAAAATCCTTAATATTTAATTAATAATTAACAGCCATAAATCTCTTTGAAATCAATTCAAGGGACGTAACTCTAAGAGGGTTTTCACAAAGGGTTTTATCACCTTTTAACATAAATGAAGTAGACCTTACGATCTTAATCCTGAGCACCGTTTCCAAATTTATAATGATCGGTTAATTAGTTTAGTAGTGAATACTGCATATACCAATATGCAAACATATATATATATCTAAATTCATAGAGATAACACAAAAGGCATACTAAAATGTACCTTAGTTCTGTAATTCAATTATAATTGTTCTAATTAACCAACAAATAACCCATCTATTTCTTAGCTATCTATTATGTATTTCTCTCTCCCCCGCTCACCTCACTACATGTTGATTTAACAATTCTCTGTTTCTTAACATCTGTGTTGAAGAATTTAACATGCGTTCTTTTCACCATTCATCTAGGAAAATATATAATATTAGGTTGATAAGAAAGTTCTTGCGGTTTTGAACTTTTAAATTCAGATGAACATATCTCAATTCAAACAAAAATTTGTTAATTGAAATAATCGCCATCAGAATCAACACACTTTTGCCAACGCAAAACATGTATAATGTAAGAATCTTGTGTTTTGGTGGTGATGAAGTTGCTGAAGGCATTTTTGATATCGCTAAAGTTTTTGAAGCATTTCTCATGCAGAAAGTTGTTGAGATGCTTGAAAAAGTATAGTCAGTAAGTGAGAGGTCTGGAGAGTATGGCGGATGAGGCAGAGTTTTGTAGCTCAATTTGTTCAACTTCTGCAGGGTCGGTTTAGCAACATGCCGCCGGGAATTGTTGTGGAGGAGAATTGGGCCTTTTCTGTCTTCTGGTTGTTGTCAAAGTTTCTGATGCATTTCATCCATTTATTGACAGTAATTCTCTGCTGTAATGGTTTCGTCTGCATTCAAAAACTAATGGATGAGACAGGTCACAGACCACCAAAGAGTCAGCATGAACTTCTTTTGGTGCAACTCTGGTTTCAGGAAGTGTTGGGGGAGCTTTGTCAGCATTTAATCACTGAGCTGAACATCGCTGGTTGTCATAAAGAACCCACTTTTCATCATAAGTGACATCCTGGTCGAGAAACAGGTCGTTCTTATCGCATCTGGGAAGATGACATTCATAATGGCGTTTCTTCTGGTTGTCATTCAATTTGTGAGCCACCCATTTATCAAGTTTTCAATCTCTTTCAAGTTGTTTGAAATCATCATATGGATTACATCTAATTCACAAGAGTAAGTTCTTGAACAGTTGTATATGGATTGGCTTTGACTAAGGCTCTTAATTGATCATTGTCAACATCCAATGGTCGACCACTATGTTCATCATCTTCAAGACTCTTGTTGCCGCCATGAAATTTCTTAAACTACCATTGTGCTGTGTGTTCAGTAGCGTTTCTGGGCCAAATATTTCATTGATATTGTAAGCTGTTTCAGCAGCTTTTCGTCCTAATTTGAATTGAAATAAAAAAAAAATTGTTCAAATTTGCTTTTTATTTTTATATCTTATATCTAATGTTCTGCAAAGAAGACAGTTGTTTTCAAACGATTATAATTTAAATGATTAGATAGAGTGAAAAACGCTCTTTAAAATGCTATATAAAGTAAAAGTATTATAACGAAAACTTATTTGAAAATACATCATTTGAAATCAAGAACTTTCTCATCAATTTGATAAAATAAATACTGGTCAAAGTGATGACTACTCATGTCTATTTTAAACATCTTGGCTGGCAAAGATGAGGCATATCTGAATATTCAAATAATTCATTTTACATGAGCAGAATAGATAGCATCCCAGCAAAATAAATTCCAAATGGCAAATTATTCCTGTTTTTATTTGGGGTAAACCGCACAGTCATCTACTTAAAAATGATAATCTGTTTTATCACTAGACATTTAAATTTACTGACCAGGGGATTTTGTATCTAACATTAATGTTTGTAGGATTTCAAGTGCTTTGATTTCTCAACATGAACCTTTGCATTCAAGATATTGTTTCTAAGAGACAGCTGATTTCTCCTTTTTAATTTTTTAAAATTGCATTTTCACCCTAAACAAGGCACAGTACTACTTTGATGTACGGGGATACTATCTGGGACATAATTTGCAGGGATACCATGTAGGGAGTTCAGCAGCAAGATGCCTGTTTACTTGGAATTTTACATCATAGTGCAATCTGGGAAACAGGAACCTGGAAGAGAATTCCAAAGTCTAGTAGTCCAAAGGAAGAAACTATTATAGTAGAAGGCTTTCTAGTATTAGAGATTTCTATGTAGGGGTTGAAATTTTGCTGCTTATCAGGAGTATTTACGTCAAGGAGGTACAAGAGCATGTAGTTTGGAGCACCTACTTTTAAAATAGTTGTAAAACCGGCAGATGAATGCAACATTTCGTAGATGGGAGAAAGGTTGAAGCCTAGCTAACAGTTCAGGGCCTATTAGATTAGCGACTCTTTTGAATCCTGTCGAAGAGTGAAAGACTAGTAGCAGATGCACCAGCCCAGATGTGGCAACAATACTCCAGTAATGGTGGTCTTGTAGAAGTACAGGATACTGTCAAGCATAAGTAACTTTCTACCACAGTAGAAAAAGCCCACCTTCTTTGCAGCAGCCTTGGCAATGCCCTAAATATATCTGTTCCGATTCATGTTCCCTGTGAACTTTAAACCGAGGAGTCTAAACAAATACTTTCAAGTAATGTATTATTATTAGCCATGCCTATTAATGGTTGAGAAGAGGTTTTGTAATTATTAAAGAAAGAAGCTTAGTCTTGGCAGCATTGAATATTAACATCCATTTTTGTCTCCATTCCATACAGACTGGAGGGTTTCCGCCATTATTTTGGATGTGTTCACCATTTCAGAGACAATTTTATCAGGGAGGTCATTTATGAATATCACAAATAATAATGGTCCAAGGATCGATCCCTGAAGCACACCTGCATTTATATTATTGTTTTGACGTACGACCATAGAGGACAACTTGGATTCTTTTATTTAAGAAGGATTTAATTATTTTCAGTATTCATCCAGTAATACCATAGGATTTTATTTTCATGAGAAGACCATCTTGTCATACCTTGTCAAAAGCCTTAGATATATTTAGGGCTACTACCTTATCCAGTGCATGGTATATACATTCAGAAATTACAGTTAGGATATCTGCAGTAGAATGTGCTTGCCTAAATAAGTTTAGCAACTGTGAGGTAGTGGATTAGATCTTGATTAAGGACATGTTTCTATTTTTTTCTTCAACTACCATATTTAATATGGGTCAAGTGTAAATTTCTTTTAAATAGTCTCAAGAAAACTAATTTTAATAGTGTTTTTCAAAATTTTATTCTAAAATATTAATCCATCAGATTTGACAAATTTATTAATTTTACATCCAAACTAAAAATAAAATCAATATTAACTTGTAGCAGCCGACACTCGCTACAATCACAGGTAGGAACTACCTCTCACGACTTTGAGATTTGAAATCCATTTTCTGCCTGGCTTGTCCAATCACAAGCCAGCTCTCTATCACGTGATATATAAAAGGCAAAATCTGAAACTCTCAACCTTCTTTCAACCTGGCCCTGCCTGGGAGCAGACTTCGCCTGGGGTTTTGGCCCCAGGTAGAATGTGAGTACAACAAGCTAGCTATGGCTTTCTTCAAACTCACATTTATTTCCACGTGCTGTACCCTAACGAACATTCTTTGTCATACTAAAGAACACACACCCACATACACACACATCTACTCTTTCTTACCACGAGACACTAACCCTTTACCCTCTCTCTCTACTATCGGACGCGCACTGCTACATACATAAATACACTGAAGTCTTTGCCCTTTCTTTCTCTTTTAACCAGCTTCCTTCATACTGACAGCTACTAGCTATAAACACATGTAAATGGAACTGAACTATTCTCTCCTTCAATCAGTCGGCAATATATTAATTCTATCTTTAAACACATTGAACACTTTTCTCTCTCTTTCAAGAACTCTTTTCATGACTACTACAAGCGAGCACGAATAATGAACTCTCTTACTAATATGTTTCTCTCTCCTACTAAAGCTACTAATGAGAATGGCAAATAAAGTTGTTTATTAAATCTTAGAATGAAACTTCATTGCATTGTCTCTTATCCTATAAACTCCAAATTTAAAATTAAATTTAAAATTAAAACTCAATTTTAAAATTAAAATTAAAAATTCATTTTTAAAAATTTAAATGAAGTCTGTTTTTTTTGGGGGGGGGGGGGAATGCTTATCTAGTCTAAGGAAAAGGTACACTATACTAAAACCTTATAATTACATTCCTCTTTTTTTATATAAGCTATTCAATATAATAAAATGAAATATGGAAATAAAAAATAAAAAATTTTTGAATTCAGGTTTTGTCTTTTTTACCGCCCCAGCTTATAAGGTATATACAACTTTCAGGCATTCGCTCCACACATTAGCTTTTTCCTGGATCATTAATTAAACATAGAATATGGTATTTCTCAGCATTGCAAAGCGAGCATTGTTTCAATTCTGGAGAGTACAAGGATTTTGTTCAATTTTCCTCCATTTAATGGTAAAAGGAACCCCCCTTTTTTTAGCTCACACACACGGGTTGCTAAAGGCTGTTTTAATCCTTGTTTTCACTCTAAAAATCGAAAGGTTTTATTTACATAAGTTCCTTTACAAGCAGCTAAATGGAAAGACAGCCTTTTTGCATGAGAAAATCTTAGATTTTAATAACAGATCAAAACATTGTCATTTGTCATGTCTATACAAATAAAATATTTATACATGGGGCTACATAATGTATATAAAGAAGTCAACTCTGAAACTCATTAGCTTTAACACAACTACTATCACTAACAATTACAAAACATGAATTCAAATATAAGCAATAAACAAAATACATATAAATGGGTAAACATAGCATTGAAAATTTTAATAATCCTAAACATTTTATTTTGCTTTAACTACATATTGTATGTAGTTTTTATGGAAATCGTTTCAAACAAGGCATAAAGCCACTTGATGTAAGTAACTTAAAAAAAAACTACAACTTCAAGGTCAAGAACTTGCTAATGATAAGTGTTTGAATAAATTCTGATCCAGAAAACAATATGTTTAATCAACCGTCTCAGCCTAGCAAAAATATACTTCTGAAGGTGGGGTGGGGTGGAGGGAGAAGCATATATTTCATTAAAACAAAAAACAAAGAAATAAAAAACACGAGACAATGCCAAGTTTTATAAATGTAACTTTATTAGCTGTAACATTAACAAGAACACTGAATTAACTGTTATTATGTGGCGTTTAAATTGCCCTTGTTTTTAACCGACCTTGCTCATGTGGAGGATTAAGTCAAGAACACGGTTGGAATAGCCCATCTCGTTATCATACCTGTAGAAAACAAATATGAATGGCACTTTAAAAATAAAAATATTGGAACAACTAATAAGCTACATATATATATTATTAGGTTGGTGCAAAAAGTGATTTTTGACTTGAAGGTGAATGTTAAAAAACAAAACAAAAAAACAAAAACAAAAAAAACATTTTTGCACCAACCTAATACTCACAGCAAACAAGGCAGGTTGATTCTCAGTCAGACCCGAGTAGCATTTAAACTGACAAATCAAACTTTGCTTCTGACGAGTTAATTTTGTTCATTTTTGTATTATATAACTTATATATAATTTTATAATGTACTTGGCTACAATTTATTTTTAAAATTAAATAATCCGGCTGATGTAACTGGTTATATAAAATATTTGTAAATAATCACTAAAAATGCAAATTAGCAAAGGGAGGAATAGCTCATTTTAAATTGATAAATATAATAGATGTCTACCTTAAGTTAAAACTTTTGCAAACGAATAAAATTCAAAACTAAAATAAGTTTTTTATATTTAGATAAAGCATATTGCCACTAAGACATAAGCAGCTACTATGAATTATATCATGGATTATTATTGAGAATACTCGTATCACTCATGGGGGAGGGGCACGTAAATACAACTTGAGTTGGCATCCAGAGGAGAAGATAATCTCCACTGCTCGAAAAAAAAAAAAAAAAAAAATATATATATATATATATATATACAACAAAATCAAAACGTTAAGACCAGAAACTTAAAAGGAAAATAATACAGTGTAACGTTGTCCCAAAAGTTTGTAAACACTTGGAAAAAATTGAATTTTTATGCAATTTTTAATTGAGTTTTGCATTTATATTGTTATAGAGATCTTCATCTTTCTATTCCAGATGGAAATCAATAAAATTGAGCTGTTAGTTAAGCCACACACCGCCAGGAATCAAAGACAAGTTTGAATAGCTTGATGGCATTGAGGTTCTGCCACATCCAACCTAGAGCCCTGACTCTGCTCCATCAGATTACAGCCTTTTCCGCTCAATGTAACATTTTCTGAAGGGCTGCCAATTCGACTGGTTTGATGAGATAGAGGAAGTGTGTCAAGAATTCTTTGATTCAAATCCGGTTGAATGGTACTTTGACTAGATCTGAAACCTTGCAGATCGATGGCAGAAAGTCTTGGAAAATGATAGTCTTTATTTTGAGGATTAATTTTTGTTATTACTTGGAAAATAAAAGTTAAATTGTTTTGCAAGTGTTTACAAACTTTTGGGACAACCTAATATGCATTTATGTAACAGATCTGCTGACATTGTTTCCTCTGGAGTATATGATCTGTTTGGGTTAGATCTGCTGTCTACTTGCCGCAATGTAACAGTTGCTTCTGTTGCCTACAGCTTATTTCATGGTTCTTACCTCACCACAATGCTTACATACCGCCCTGTGCTGCAGTTGAACCAAGTAATCCTGTGAGGATATATATTCACATTAAACCCTCTGCATAATCACACAGGCGTTTGCTCAGAGATGTACTGGCAATCTTCTTTCACATTGTGTTCTGCAGTCCTGAACATGCTGCCTCAGAATTGTATGAATGAACATGTATCACTGTCACATTTTCAGAGTTCTGTATTGGCTAACTATTGTGATATTTCTAAGTTTTATGCATTCCCTAATTAGCTTAGTAGCCTCCGTCTATTGCTAATGGTTTTATGACCATGGCTTAGAAAAAAAAAGCAATAACCATATGCAAATGACCAAGCCGGCTGCACGATGTGACAGCAGAGATAAAAAGGACACACTTGTTCAGAGAAGCAGGTATTTGAAGGGTATTCGAGTTGAAGGGTATTCGAGATGTGTTTGAGACATGAGAGAAGAGAAATAGGTGTTAATTTATTTATTGCAAACTATTATCTTCATCTTCCTTAGTCGTTTCACAACGTTTAGTCTGACTATTCCTCTGGCCTTTGTCAGATGATAACTGCGACGGGATAGGAACTCAGAATCTCCTAACTGCATTCTCAGCAATTACTACCATCCATAGTTGTTGTCGTTTTACCATGTTTTGGCCAAGTAAGCCTCTGGCCGGGTATTTGAAGGGTATTCGAGTTGAAGGGTATTCGAGATGTGTTTGAGACATGAGAGAAGAGAAATAGGTGTTAATTTATTTATTGCAAACTATTATCTTCATCTTCCTTAGTCGTTTCACAACGTTTAGTCTGACTATTCCTCTGGCCTTTGTCAGATGATAACTGCGACGGGATAGGAACTCAGAATCTCCTAACTGCATTCTCAGCAATTACTACCATCCATAGTTGTTGTCGTTTTACCATGTTTTGGCCAAGTAAGCCTCTGGCCGGCTTTGGGTAAGATTGAAACCACTATCTTCAGACAATTCTCACTTGGAACCGTAGAGATTCAACATCTTTATCCACTGCGCCATGGGTCCCGAAGGGCGATCAAGGTTGGATTTTTTGGTCTTATAATCCACGTTCATTCATTATATGATCTTCCATAGTCGGGTCCGTACCGAATGGTATATATATTATTTAATTGGAATTCATTATTTAGATGAGTATTATTTATTAATTTAAATATTGCGGACTATCCCGTTGCGGTTACCACCTGACAAAAGCCAGAGAAATAGTTGGGTGAAACATCATGAAACAGCAACCAAGAAAGATGAGGATAATAGTCCGCAATAAACAAATAATACTCATCTCAATAATGGATTCCAATTAAATAATATAGAAACAAATGTGTTATACACATGGCCTGAGAGTAACAGGGAAAGATGCATCCTAAACATGGTCAGACAGAAAAAGAGTACCATTTGTTTGAATCGGCAGAGTCTTGTTAAGCACATTGGCGTACAAGAAGACTTTTAAACGAGATACAAGATGTTCTTCTGGAAGTACCTGTAAATAAATATGAACAAGCATCCCTCCCACTAAATCTAGTCTACCACTGTAGCCCCTTATGCTTTTATGTTTGGTTTGATGGAGTTTAATGGCCTATCAACCACTTTAGAGTCATTTTAAAGCCAAACAGTTTTTTTTTTTTTTTTTTTTATACTTGTATTCTGGAACAGGTTTATTGAATATGGTACACTATCTTATTGTTTGTGTTTGCCTCCCCATCGTTTGCTACAAGGTTATTCTAGGGTCAAATGAAGAATTTTTCTTGAAGCGTTTTTGTTTATGGAATCATTCTTAGCTTTTAGATGCGTTTCTGGTTTGTGAAACGTTTTTGATTTGTAGTATAGGGGGTAGGTATTGTTCTATTTTTAGATTTTGCAATTGTTTTTAGGTAATTTAATGTATCTTCTATTTGTATGGTGCTAAAAAGTTTTTCTAGGTTATTTACTTTGAAGAACCAGGATCTTATGCTTGGGATGAGTAAAAAAAAAAAAAAAAAAAAAGTAGTTATAGAATAAAATAGAAGAGTACAGACTGACGACTTGGGTATTCCAAATTCGAATCCAGTTCGTTTTACAAAAATCACTTTCTCTTAGGATGTTGGCAACCTTTACATAGTCCCTCTTGTAATCCGATATATTTCTAGAAAGAATTCGGACTAGAAAAACATCTGGGAAATCAATGCCAACAATAGAATCTTCAGATACATACGATATGATGACCAGGAGATAAGTTTATATATAGAATAGGAGAGGGTTGATAATAACTTCCCAGGAGATAAGCTTCTAAGCTCATATACAGAATAAAGGAATTACCATGATATAAGCTTAACTATAGAATAGAAGACTTACCAGGAAATAAGTTTGACAAAGTGGTCAGTAAGGCTAATTCCAGCCTTAGCATCAAAGGTGCTGCTGTGTGTGTCTCCAAGAAAGTCAGTGGAGACAACATCGTCTTCAGTGTAACCCAATATGCCTTTCATTGACTTCTCAGAGGCTGCCTTTACAACTGCTTTGATCTTGTCATAACTAGCCTAAAAAATAAAGGAAAGACAAAGATATAAAAGGAAAAAAGTTGATTGGTTGAAATTGTTTTTGTTATGTTAATAACATATGTCATAATATAACATATGTTATAATATAACATGCTATACTACAACATATGTTATACTATAATATATGTAATAGTATAACATATGTTATAATATAACATGTTATAATATAACATATGTTATATTATAACATAACATATGTTATTATAGTATAACATGTTATACTATAACATATGTTATAGTATAACATATAATATAACATATGTTATACTATAAGATGTTATAATATAACATATGTTATACTATAACATATAACATGTTATAATATAACATGTTATAAGAATACATTAATCTTGTATGATGTAGTTAAACTTTTTCACTATGAATTTAAAACATTGTGAATTAGTTTTTAAAGAAAATCAAAGTTTAGAAAAAAAATAAAGACAAAAAAGAGAAAAGAAAGATAAAAGATTAAAATTTTTTTTTACTTACGCCTTTCTTAAGGCGGCAAGTAACATCAACAACAGAGACATTAGGAGTTGGTACTCGGAAGGCCATTCCGGTCATTTTCCTGAAGAGAGAGAAAATGAAAAGCAAAGATTTATAATCTATTTATATTATAATTTAGAACAAATATATGGTATTAGTTAAAAATCTACGTTTTTTTTTATAAAGTACTAACCTTCAAATGACGTGAGTCAGTTTGAGCCTAATTAGATTATTAGTTTACAAATCACAGTTATTTAAGTGAAGCTACTGTTGAAAAATTTTAAATCAATAGTAAAATCAGAATTACATGTTGAAAAATTATTGCTTTCTGATGGGAAAAATACTGTTCAAGAAAAGCAATGGCATCTGCTCTGTCATAAATAATGGTTAAGGAGGTGGTATACTAAATTTCGAGTGATTATACAGACACAAATGATGTTGAATGCTAAAGTTGCTCCAATTCAACAATCGTCATACATATGATGCATTCGGTGGAAGCGCCATTTGATACTTTTCACAAAAAAAAAAATGTTTAGAGCATAATGATGCTTCTTTGAGCCTTTAAATAGGGTTTAATAATCGGGCAATGGAAGAAATTTATTAACTATTTGAATACAACGACAATCTTACAATATCATTCTAACAAAGTACAAATTTCTTGCAAGAACATGCTTCTACAAGCCTGCACTTTCCTACAATGCATTTTGAGGAACTACTGACATTCACTATTTCGCTTCCTTTTTGCTGTTTCTCTTTCCCACTTGTCAACCTTTCTTATTCCATTTCTTCCAGTCATATTTGAAGGGGCTTAGAAAATTAAATTTTTTAGATGTTCGACTTTAATGAACAACAATAATGTTAGTGATCGTTGATTTGCAAGTCTGGAAAAATCCAAACAAATAGAACATAATTAGGTAGAGAATTTAAAGAAAATCTATGGTTTTAAGTATTCACATTTCAACAATGTATATCAAATATTCAAACACTTATTTTCACATAAATACTTTGAAATCAGCAATGATTTTTTTGTGATTAGATTCTCCTTGATATTTTAAGCATTTTGCAACAAAAATCACAAAATTTCAACTTTTGGCGCTTACGACATTCTTCCACTGAATGTGTCATATATATATATATATATATATCTGGTCGAGCTCCTTGCTCAGACCAATGTAACCCTCTCCAGATTTCCTTATCTTTCATCAGGTGCCTCAGATCTTCAGGAACATAGTTGTCATCATGTGCAATTTGCTGGATGCACATGGATCTAGGTCATCCTATGCTTGTGCGTTTGTGCCGTGGAGTTCTCCGCAATACATTTTCTTGCTTGCTCCTCTCGCAGTGACCAGTAAATCATAGACATTGATCCCTGATGATATCTACATATGTCAGGTAGGTTGCCATAAAGTTGCTGCTTTGTGGGATCATCTTGCCAAGATATATTTAACGCTGTAGCATACAGGTGTACATGCCGTCTAGCTTTCTTTCCAATCTTTTGGTGCGTGTCCAGGTTGTAGCACCATAAACAAGGACCGACTTCACCACTGCTCTGAAGAAATCATCATACAAAACAGAAAAAAAAAAGTCTACAAATTTGTTTCGACTCTTTCACTAAAACAATACATTGTGTCAAGTTTATTGCAACAATGTTAAAACTACACAGATTGCACTTTGAATTTTCTCTACACTTAACCTATTCTCCAAATCTGCAGAATTAAGGGGGATTTTCCAATTGAGTAAATCCTGGCAGTAATTATCATTTCATACATCGATGACTGTAAGCATGAAACAGTGTTTGTATGTAAAAATAAAAAAAGTAGAACATGCAAGGTCACCCTCCACAAGTAGAAATTTTACTTTTCAGATGAATGCTTGTGCAAAATTTAAAAAAATATGAAGAAAAGTGCAAGCAATTGAATGAATGAACGACTTGGGGGGGGGGACAATTTTGCCCCTATAATGGCCCCTAGAGGGCAACCAAAGTTATCCCAGAAAATCTGTTCTAGAAAAATTTACTTTCACCATGACTAATGTTTGTGCAAAAAAATTTTTTTAAATCCAAGGCGTGGATATTGAGAAAAGTACGAACAAATGAACAAACGAATGGACAAACGGGAGTGAATTACTAGATCCAATTCCTTTGTTGGGTGACCAAAAATTGGCTTGTGTGTATTATAAAAAAGTTGTATTCTTGTCTGTCTGTTCACAATTTACTATGTACAAAAAGTAAAGTTTCACAAATTAATTTCCATACTGAAAACAGACTTATTTATATACACTTTTATTCCAGCATGATTATATATATATATATAAATATATATATATATATATATATATATATATATATATATATATAATTCAAAAGAAATCTACATTCAATAATTAACCTCATTTGCATATTACATCAAAGAAAAGTTATTGTAATAATTAGCTGCTATTAATTATTTATTGTAATAGAATCGTTTTAATTGTTCTATTTTGAAATATTATTTAAAGTTTATTTAATTGAAATTAATAGCTGGCAACAGTTGTTTAAAACCAGAAGTAAGCTTATTTATTTAAACTATGAGAGTTACTTTCACTTTAAGCTTTGAGAGTTACTTCATGTTTGATTTTCATAGACCAAGATGGATGTGTTTTATTCTTCCCTAAATCCAACATATGGTCACTTTTCATAACTAGTTAGAGTATTCAGTGTATTTTAAATAGTATATGATTAAACCCTTTGCTCGGCAATGTTTCGATCAGGTACTGACCAGTATACAGAGAGAGAGAGAGAGGGCAGGAGGCTCAAATTCTAGCATATATTAAAATTTTTAACACCAATGCATAGTTAAAGTAAAATAATGTTTTGAAGTATTAAAATAATTTATTGATAATATAACTCGTGTTTGAATTAATAGTTTGAAACATAACGTAAATTATAAATCTATGACATCACCCCAAAGATATGGTTATTTTTTTAAAGTAATATTTATAAAAAAAATCTAAATAGCTCATTTCGTAGGAAAAAAATACTGAAGATATGAAGGTTTTAGTTTCAAGTCATGGCATTTGTTTTATTTGTTGGAATTTAATTTATTTAGTTATAATACAATATTTTATGTTTCATACAGATACACATATGAAACGCCCCTTATATTGGTAGTTCATGTATGTGTATGTTTAGCTAAAAGTAAAAACTACACAAGACACACCCACAAAGCTGATAAATTTTTTCAATAAGCATTTTTTTTTTTTAAATTAATTTTTGTGATATGGGAATCACTAGATATAGAATTAGTTAGGGGAAGGTCGACATTAAGCTGGATTTTTAAAAAGTTATGTTGTCAAAAGTTATGTTGTCAATAAAAGTTATGTTGTCAAAACACACATATGTGTGTGCATATGTGTGTGCGTGCGAATGTATGTATGTGGATGCGGCACGCGCGAATATGTGCGTGTGAGCATGTGTATGCCTGTGTGTGTGTGTGATAGAGACAGGAGAGTAGGGGATGGGGAGGAGAAAAGATGGTGAGGGAGAAAGGGGAAGGATGAAAGAGGTTTTGCAAGAAACATGCTACACACTAGCTCCTATTTTGTCATGTTTCTGAATATTTGAGATGAGGATTGATTATTTGGATTATTCAGACTAGCATTCTCATCTTGAATGCCATGCACACATTCCTATTTTGTTGTGTATGCTCCTGGGCAATGCCGGCTAACCATGTTGATTTTATTGAAATCTAATAAAGCCAATTAGAAAATTTGTCTCTTTACCCATTCAGTTCAGGGATAACCATACCCACAGCTTTGGCTGCTCCAGTGGAACTGGGAATGATGTTCTGGGCAGATCCACGACCACCTCTCCAGTCCTGAAAAACAAAAAATATTTTACTGAAAACCAACCAACATTTCTCATCAAAATTGAATTTACTTCAAAATGCTTTAATCATTACAAATTGACTAAATCAGAGTGTGTGTGTGTGTGTGTGTGTGTGTGCGTCAGCACTAACCCTATTTGGGTTTAACCGGCTTCCTCTGAAGGAGGAAGTTCCATGAGAGTATGAAATTCACAAGCGGTCCCCAGTCGCATGAATATCCCTGTCAAAGGAGTTGACAGCGTTAGGTTTTTGCAACTCTTGCAGAGAGGTGTCGACGTCCTCCTTCATACAGCACCTGGAATTCCCAAATTGGTCACCCACTTTAGTAATGACCAGGCTCAATGTTGCTTAACTTTGGTGATCTGATGGGAACCGGTGTGTCAATGTGATTATGCCGTATAAATGAGAGTGATTTTAAGAATTCTGGATTAAAGTAGCGATTTGATTGTCGCTTATTAGCTTGCCAAAAATTCAGAGTAAAAAAAATTGTTCTGCAGTATAATTTCTAATTTCTATGGGGTTACTTCTGATGCTTACCAATAAACTAACCTCTTCTCAAAGGGGGCGAAAGGTAAAGTATGGGAGGATGGACCTCCTAGAACATTACAGGACCATACCTAATGATGATAGAGAACAAAGCCATACCAGTACAGCATGTCTACATGCATGTGGTATAGGGATGTACATGATGGGGACATGACATAACAGAGTACACAGCGACGACAACAACCTAATTAATTGGGGAGTTCACATTTATAATAAAAGGGATATAGATGTAAAGAGAGAAGAACAGTTCTTTAAACACGGGGTGGAAGGGGATACATTATTGATGAGGTGGATACAGTCAACACTTTGAAAGTTCATTATATAAGACGAAGACAAAACACATTACCTTGCAGTTGATGACAAATGAAGACAAAAGGCTTACATAAGAATATGACGACATTTATTTTCCAGCTGGTGATAAGAATGAGAATCCGATACCTGGCAAAATTACATTGTCTCGTCTTCCTCCCCTTTGCTTCCAAAGGAGCTTAGGCTAACTCTCTCTCCAACTCAACTCGAACTGAACTCCGACTTGCTGTTTTTCTCTCAACTGCCAACTCTAGTCTAACTTAACTGTATATATTGGTTCTATATTTCTTTGTGACGTTAGAATGCGACCAAATGTGCATAGGATGCATATGCTTCCAACATGTGTCCTGGCGACACAAAGGACATTCCTTTATTGTAGTGTCCACTATTCCTGCTCTGATAACATTGTTTTTATAGTTATTTCTAACTACAATGGATAATTCCACTGCATTCCTGGAATCGGATCTAAATAGTGTATTCATTTTGACTTTTGATAACCGAGTTCGATTCCAGCATTCTCCTTTAATAATAATTATATACGATCCTAATTACGTCATTTCTCTAAATACCGGGATTTTCCCCCTTCAATATACAACACACAGTCGATCTGATTTGTGTGAAATAGTCACCCCAAAAAGTGCAGTTTCCACTTATACTTTTTATTTTCAATTTTCTTATTTGTTTTATAAGATTCTAACTGCCTTTTTAAGTGTAATTGTTTGAATCTCTTGCACTTTGTTCACCGAGTATATTAGCCAGGTAGTTTTTGAAATTCTTTTTTATGAGTCCAGTTGCTCCTATAATTACAGTATGCAATCAGATATGTATGCCGACAATCTGCCCTTTATTAATCTATATCTATACTGCTATAAATTTGTTTTTCTTTTTTTTGTATTATTTGCTTCCCCATCAAAGCACAAGACCGTTTTTAATGTGGGGTAAAAACCAGCTCCCCTAAAAGTAGGCAAAAAGGGGGGCACTCTGGTTACCAAAAATAATAATTGTCCCAGTATAGAGGGTTTCCCCTCCATTTACTGGTACAAATTATCTTAAGTGCAGCATCTGCAGAACAGATGGTATTTATTTGCTCCCCCACCGAGCAAATTAGGCACAAGGCCAATTTTTAATGTGAGGAGTGAAGGGAGGGGGAAGGGAAAAAGGGGACCAGCTCCCGAGAGGTGGGAAATGGGAGCTGGTTAAAGGTCAGGCATGTGGGGTTGCCCCCACATCTGGTCTTTGCTAGTCATAGCTAATCATAGCTTGCAGTATCTGCCGGAACAGATACTACACTTTGATCCTGGCCTGAAGGCCAAGAACAACAGAAAAAAGGCAAGGTATTTATTTACTCCCCCACCGAGCAAATTAGGCACAGTGCCGATTTTTAATGAGAGGAGTGAAGGGGAAATGGGGACCAGCTCCCCGGGGAGTAAGGGGAGCTGGATAGTAACAATTGGTATGAAGGGTTGCCCCATCATTGACCAAGGTCTTATATGTGGGGTTACCCCCACATATGGTCTTTGCTTGCAGTATCTGCCGGAACAGATACTACACTTTGATCCCGGTCCGAAGGCCAAAAACAACCGAAAAAAGGCAAGGTATTTATTTGCTCCCCCACCGAGCAAATTAGGCACAAGGCCGATTTTTAAAGTGAGGAGTGAAGGGGAAATAGGGACCAACTCCCCTGGGAGTAGGGGAGCTGGATAGTGACAATTGGTATGAAGGGTTGGTATTTATTTGCTTCCCCACTTAGCAAATTAGGCACAAGGCCGATTTTTAATGTGGAGAGAGAGGGAGGGGGGAGGGGAAAGGGGACCAGCTCCCGATGAGTGGGAAATGGGAGCTGGATAGTGACAATTGGTATGAAGGGTTGCCCCTACATTGATCAACGTCTTATATGTGGGATTGCCCCACATATGGTTTTTGCTTGCAGTATCTGCCGGAACAGATACTACACTTTGAGATATTAAATCTTTTATTCAGGCAAAAAAAGAACATGAACAAAAAACTTAGGAACAAGGCCAACTCGAAAAGGGGGTCAGATGGGGATCGTTGGTCATCCTTGTCACTCTAGAACTAAACAAAAGTTTCTCTTAGCTAGAATCTTCTTTCACCATAATACCGCATTCGCCCTTTCATACTTGGGGACGTCCTACTTGGCACCCAATTGTTTAAAACATTTTATTTCTGTGTAAAAACAAAAAAGATAACAATGATGATACGATAATTCATTTGTGTCGAGGGCGAGGGGAAAAAAAAAAAAAAAAGTGGTTAGTAGGACCCTCCCAACCTCGTCTAGTTGATAGACCGTCTGTTTCACTTGGTTTGTAAAGGAATCTGAGCTCCTGCAGGCCGGTCTCTAAGTAGGGATGCTCTATAGATAGGACGAAATGGAGAAAAGAAAATTTTGTGTGTGAGGGATGGGGAGTTAGTGATTGATTTCTTTCTCTCCAAGATGGGTGAAATTTAGAGTGAGGAGTGAGAAGAAAAAAAAAATGTAGATAGGAGGGGATGGGGATCTTGGAGGCTTCCTACTTGGGGAGGGATGAAGCATTTACTCGGCTAGCTAAGAGGCTGAAAATGGATTATGCTTGATGGAACTCTGTGTTCCACACCTAGGCGGGGAACGCATATTCAAACTTGGCTCCTTTTCATACACACAGACTTGCTACATGTATCCATCTTCTGTCAAATGCCACACGATGCAGCCTTCTTCTATCACATCTGATCTTCACCTGTAGTTGGTGTTTAAAGAAAGCGATCAGATCTTGATCAGAAAAAGGCAACACCCCCCTGGCCACCCTGCAGATGCGACGTCCAAATCACCATTCTCACCATGGCCAGGATCGTAATGTAGACCATTTGTCTTTTCCGGTCGCACGGCGGTCTCACCTTGTCAACGACATTTGATACGGTAATTGGGCAATGATGCTTGGGATCAATGCGAGCCGTCACCTTGCTGAGATACGACCAGTACTGGTGGAGTTCACGGCAATTGAAGAAACGCGTGATCAGTCGTTTCTACGGCCATTGTTCCACAACGGGGACAAGCAGACGACTCCAAAAACCCAGACCTGCATTGTATGTTGTTAAGTGGAAGTGCATTTCAGGCCAATCGCCAGGTTAGAGAGAACTCCGAATTGTTCAGATGACTCGAACCTGGCGCCCAACTCCACGCGGAGCGTATCTCACTTTGCTGCCAACCCAAATGCGCGCATAGCGGGTCGTCGGCGGCCCCCCCTTACTAGATCCCTGTGGAGTCCCCAACGGGTAGCAGTCACAAGGTTGCTGGACCTTGGTAGTCGTTTTAGCGCGGCTCGGCACTCTTTCAGGAAGGCTGAGTCTCCCCGCGGCCTGCGACTTCTCCCGATAGTGGGGTCGAGAATGAGGTCAGGGAAAGTGGCAGTAATCGCGGGGTGCCATGGTTGATCTTCTTGAAGGTGGTGGCTCAGGAAGGCCAGCCTCTCGGCGTCTCGATGACACTTCAAGTCTGGCATTCCCAAACCTCCCTCACACGGACGTTGGAAGCAGACCTGTCTGCTCACCCAGTGTCTTCCTCTATCCCAAAGGAGGGAGGACAAGAGTTCGACAAGAGCTTTTAGGTGTTGTGCAGGCAGGGGAAGTACGGCCAGTCGGTAAAGGATGAGAGGGAAGACATATGTAGCCACGCGTTGACCGCAGCCTCCACCTTTGACTGTACCTCCAACCAATTCTTATCAAGCTGGAGACCTGGTCCGAACCACATGCCAAGGATCCGAACCAGGCCACCCGTCCAGCTGAAGGGCGCCAGGAGGTTTGCGTTACTACTCCTGGCGCTTAACTGCAGTCCGACAGACTTACTGCGGTTTATCTTGACCCCCGTGATTCTTTCATACTATGCAAGCACCTCCGACACGATCTCAATGTCTCTGAAGCTCGACACGAAGACCGTGACATCATCGACAAACGTGGATACCTTGGCAGCTGAGCCGCCAAGCAGAGCCATTCCGCGCATCCTTCAGTTTATTATCTGGGTGGTATGCCCCGTTGCTTTTTGCTCCCCCTGTTGTGGAGTCGTCGTCTTGGGGAGCAGTTTTTCCTGTGGTAGCCCCCTGGCTGGGGGTATCTGTATTGGTGGCCACTGGTTGGGGTGGGTGTCCATTTTTTAAAAAAGCTCTCTTCCCTGTATTGAAAATCGCCAAAATGAGTGACGTGGAGTTGGCGTCCAAAGTGAGGAGCCGACTTTGGCGCCAAAAAGAAGTGACGCCAAAGGCGGCAACAGGGGAGATAGAACTGAGAGAGGGAGTGGGAAGTTAGTGGAGGGAAGAGAGAAAGTGTTTCCGACCCTCCCTCGCGGGAAGGTCGTAAATTATCAGCTCGGATCCCCCGTGAGGGGGGAGAGCAGAGAAAGACAGACCAAGTGGGGGTGCGGACAGAACGCTACCCAACAAGCTCGTCAGGTGTTCCGGGCACGAGAATGTGTCGCCAGAACAGCACTGCCTAGCGCAGTGTATGTATCAGAGAACAGATACTACACTTTGATCCCGATATTTAATTTATTTCGTGAAAATGAAAATTACAATCAAAATGTAAAATTGAAATAAATTAAAAGCAAAATTCAAAATTACAAAACAAATTAAGGCACAAGGCCGTATAGGATCTGGGTGGGGGATTGTTGCAGGGTCTTTGTTACTACAGTGAAAAATGGAGTCTTTGGCGACTTTACTCTTGACTGGCAACATTTACCACAATACTTCATTCACTCTGTGGACTCTAAACTAACTAATGAAAAAACTCCAGCGTTTTTGCAAAACAGAATATATTTACAATTACTGTGTGTGTGTGTGTCTATAAAATTTTTTTTTTTTTTTTTTATATTAAAATGTGTGTGTGCGTGTGAAAAAAGTTCAATTCATTGTTGGAAAATAAAAAAGTTCTTGAATTTGGAAGAAAAACAGTTTGTGTTGGGAGGTAGCGAATCTGGAAAGATATGCAAAAAATAAAATTGCCTAGTGTATTGTTAGTAAGGTCCCTCCCTGAGCTAATCTAGAGAGTTAGATCACCTACTGTTTTCTGGGGCACCGAAAACAAGTAGGGAGGAAAAATAAATAATTGTCAAAAACAAAAAAGGGGGGCGAGAAGACTTGGAAGGTTCTCTAGTGCCAAAAAACAAACAATCAGGGGACAGGATCTCATTTGTACCACCAGTCAAGAGTCTCTTAACTTTTTATTTGTCTAACCTAGCGGGATGGGCTCTGTAGGACCCAGTTCCGCGTGTGCTATGCTTATGGTGGTAACACAAATTCAAATTTGGCGCCTCTTCCAATTGCATCTGATCTTTACTTTAAGCAGATGTTTAAAGTAGATGATCAGATATCCCTTCGTGGACTCACTACTGCTAGTATCGCTAGAGAAACCATTCTTTTCCTGCTAGTATCGCTAGAAAAACCATTCTTTTCTCCCTAGGCAGCGGCGGATCAATGTTCTCCACAAAATATGACTCGTCGAGTTCAAGCCAGCGCTTGGCATCGATGCGAGCCGTTACCTCATTGACGTCCCGGCCCGAAGTCTGAGAACAAACAGAAAAAAGGCAAGCCTCTTTTCTAGTTATTTACAAAGAAAATATAACTTTGTTATAGATGGGTCATGGAATTGCATTCATCTGCAAAAGATCTAGCTAATTTGCATATTCTTTTAAACATTCATTTTAATTAATTCCCTCTTAGTTTTTTTTCAGTTTTCTTATAGGGTGATCATCTTTTAGTTAACTATTACGTGTAATTATATTCATGCAGATATTTTACATGATTTATAACCGGAATTTTCTCCGGAAAATCCGTTCTGCTACTTTTTTTACTCATATGTTTAATGTTCGTGCAAAATTCCAAGGCATAGTTATTGAGAAAAGTGTGGACAGACGAACGGATAAGGGTGAATTTACAGATCCACCCTCCTTTTGACGGGGAGGGACCAAAAAGGAAGTCTATTGGGGGGGGGGGGAGAAAGAAAAAAAGCGATGTTAAAAATGTCTACCCACCTTGCTTGATGGTCCATCAACAACTTTTTGTGTTGCAGTGTAAGAGTGCACAGTGGTCATGAGAGCTTCTTCGATTCCAAATTCATCGTGGATGACTTTGGCAAGCGGTGCCAGGCAGTTAGTGGTGCAAGACGCATTGCTGGGGATGAGGAGAATAAAAGAAAATCGATTTGTTTAACAGACGAAAAATGGACAAGAAAAGTACAAAAAAAAACAATCAAACTGAAACGATACATTTTGAAAGAAAGCACACAGAGTTAAAATATAGGTTTTACCTGACAACATGAAGGTCCTTCGTATATTTTTCATGATTGACCCCCATAACAAACATAGGAGCATCTTTAGATGGAGCAGAAATGACAACTTTCTTTGCACCACCTTTCAAATGTACCTGCAGAAATGAGCAAATTGTATTATTAGTGAAGATCAATGCCAGAGACTGGAGATAACCATTTTGTATAGATAGCAATAAATAAAAATCTACATTTTTTTATGAAGTACTAACCTTCAAATGGCATGTGTCAAAATTTGAACCCAATTAGATTTGTTTAAAAATTACAGTTATTTAAGTGAAAGTACTATTGCACAATTAATGCTTCTCAAAGGGGCGAAAGATAAAGCCAGAGAGGGTGAACCTCCTAGAACTGTACAGGACCATATCTCAGAATGATAGAGAACAAGGTCACATCAACACAGCATACTTTCAGATAGAAAGAATGAGCCTGGAGATATCCATGACCATCTATACAAAATCGTGAAGAATCCACATTTTTATAAAGTGCTAACCTTCACATGACATGTCAAAATGTTAATGCAACTAAATTATTTGTTCACTTTGTATTAATCTGAACAGAGTTGGCTTGAGATGAATATATATATATATATATATATATATATATATATGTATGTATCTGTCTGTCTGTCTGTCTCTCTCTCTCTCTCTCTGTATATATATATATATATATATATATATATATATATATATATACTTGTTTGTAATATACTGAGTTTTACTGGGTTCGTATAATTCAGTAAATTTTCATATACCAATAAGTTTTAAGCTAAAGAGTGATGACTTAAAAAGTATGCTACAAAATTATCATATTTCATAATTGAGCATTAATATACTGTATTAACAAAACCAAGACTTCAAAAAAGGAATTGATTGCAACAGAAAGTGTATTTCATTGTAAGTTACAATTGTTTCAATACCAGTTGGACAATTTCAAGCATTATGGCCTTTGAAAATTTTCATATATATATATATATATATATATATATATATATATATATATATATATATATCAGATTTCCAGTTAAATGACAAGCATCTCTACATTTTATATTAACTTTATTTAGCAGTTTCATCAACACAGGAAAAAAAAAACACTTACAGATGCAGCGTCCCGGGTTGTAAAGACACCAGTACTTTCAACAACATATTCAGCACCACTTGATCCCCATTTGATGTGGGCCGGATCTTTCCTTCAAAGATGGGAATTTTTAAAAGATTTAGTCAAATTAAAAAATATCTGGTTAATTCCAAAACCAAGAATAATTTGAAACAAAATTTGGAATTCATTTTGTATTAAGAATTTATTTTCATTAAAACTTTTCTACCTCTCTTTATCCATCTCTTTCCTCCCTCTTCTCAACCCTCTCCTTTCCCCTTACTTAGCCCATTCCTTTCTAGCTGGACGTACACACAGACAACTATCCTTTATATATATTTCTGAAGGAATGAATTGGCATAAAGGAAATAATTCTTTCCCTATATTACATCCCCTCCTATGAATTCAAAAAAATTTGTTTAGATATTCATCTGTGGCAACACCGAGCAAGAAAATACCAACTTTATGGTTGTTTTGTAGTTCTTTTTTTACCTTTAGCTGGACGTACACACAGCTTTATTACAATAGAAAAATGTGAGCATGAAAAGTAATATGGTTAAGCTTAAACATGGAAAAGTAAAGGACTAGTTGTTAAAACTGGAAAAGAAAAGGATGAGATATTCTAGTAAAAAATATAATAAATTTATAACTTAAAATATTGCAGCATTAAGAATTGATTACATGAATTTAAAAAAATTCTTAATGCTGCAATATTTTAAGTTATAAATTTATATTTTTTTACTAGAATTTTCTTTTTCGATTTTAACCACCAGGCCTTTACTTTTCCATGTTTAAGCTTAGCCATATTGTCATGCTCGCATTTTTCTATTGTAATCCATGATTTTTCCAGGCTTCCAGTTAATTCACTTGTTTTTTTATTTAATTTCAGTCTTATATTTTTCCCTCATAGACATAACATACACATGTAATAACAATGTACAGCACTTGTCTGCTTTCAATAAAGTCTCCCCCCAATTATCTCCCTTTCATGCTTTCATTCTGTTTCATTTGTTACTTCTCTTTTCACAAGTGCGGCGAATTGGTAGCAACAGTAGTCACTCAAGCGACGTGGTTGCTATGGAAACCAATCATAAAAAACGCCATTCACCTCTTTACGTTTGTTTTTTTTTTACGATTTTGAACACCATTAAATTCATCATAACTTTTGTTTTACTGAACGAAAATTGAACATTTTTTTCACAATATAGCTGAGAAGGTGATCTATAAACTGTAGTAATTGTTTGAAATTTGGTAAAAAAATGAGTGAGCAGTGAAGCTTTAAAGCAGTTCTAAATGACTAAAACTGCCCCTTAAGTATATATTCAAACACTACAATGTTTGAATGATATAACAGTCTAGCAAATATATGCTCCCTCTGATTGCATATTTTTGCTAGGCTGTTTAAATCCACTCGTAAGGTGCATTTTTACATTATACAATTTATTTTAAAAAGATACATTGACACACTTATATACTTATACTATGTTGAGAATCAGAATTGGGAATAAAAACAGAATCAGAATTTTTTGATATATCAGAATCAGTACCGTAAAACTTTGTGCCCATTTTCCGATGCTCCAGAACGTTTAAGATTTAATTTTCTATGGCTCATCTAAATGAATTTAGAAATAGTTATTGATTTAAACTCTCAGTGAAACTAAAACTTATAGAACACTTCATAAAAATAGTTTTCACATTTTTATAAAGTACTAACCTTCAAATGACACATGTCAAAATTTGAACCTAATTAGATTAGTTCACTTTGCACATGGGTTCATATGGTAATCAGACCTTCACTCTCCCTCCAAAAACTATATTTAGATATTAAAAAAAAAGTGGAATCGATGATTATATCAGAATCAAAAACAATATTGGAATCGCCCCATCACTACTATATGTACTTAGAAATATGACGTAAATCATAAATCTATATATGACATCACATTAAAGCTATAATTATTTTGTTAAGATAATGTTTAAAGATCCGTTTTTAAGAAAATTTAAATAGGTCAGAGCATAGAACATCAGACTGAAAATCTTAAGGTTTCGGTTGCAAGCATCTCTTTAATTTGTTGAGAATTTATTACTTTAGTATGATTGCAATGTTTTCCATTTCTAAAAGACATTTTGATATCAAAAGAAGACAAATTCTACAATGTATTTCTTACATTTATAAAAATAGTGACTGACGGACAGACATGCACACATACAAAGAAAATGTCCCTTGTTTAGAGGTGGAAGAGTGCTTAGCATTGGAAGAGAGTCACCAGTACACGTGCTCGTATTTTATAGACTGAGGAGGAGATAACTCCTGCCTGTTTCTGGTTAGTCCAAGTAGCATAACTCTCTACACCTAGTATTATAAGTGGATTAGAATTATTATCATTATACTAAAGCCGTGTTAATGTTTCCATATATATTTTAATCACAAAACCATGCTTAAATATTCTTTAGTTCTGAGATTAAGTTAGGTTTGAAAAAATTCCATGTTAATTCTTCTAATTAGTCGTAATTTGTAATTAACATACCAAATGACCCATTTCTTATCAAGTTTTTATCACTTTCACCTTTTCTCAATGTATGTTATTTGATTCCTTCCGACCACTCTTATATTATATTGTGTCTCCCCTATTTTCCTAGTTTGATGAAGAGACAGCAAACAGATAAGAGGGCAGTCACAAAAGAAAATATCACTACAGGTAGTAATACTATGTAATCTGGGAAGAGCAGAAAGTGATTTATTTGGAATTTAAAATGTTACTGAACCTCCTGCCATCTAACCAAAGCTCAATATTTGACTCAACTGGTAACTTTTTTTTGTCTAATATCTTTATATAAAAAGGCAGAATTTGTGTGAATTGAATGTTTGCCAGCATTACAAGAGTATGCTGTATTTTCGTGGACATCAACAATATTACATACCTAATGTGCTTCAACAAGTCATATCTTTTTTATTTGTTGGTCAATTTTTAAAAGAATTACATTGATAGAAAGAGAATAGAATAAGCATTCCAATTCTTTTATGTGTTCAATGTTTTTATGCTCCAAGTTAAAAATGAAAAAATGGTAAAAAATGACAACAAAAAGGGAAAGTTTTTTCAATGTTTACATTTTATACGTTACGTTTGGATATATATGTGCAGGGTTAAATTTGATTGATATGACTGAAATTTTACAGGCTATATAAACATAGAAGTCCGTCTCTACTGGTGTTTGATTTTTTTTTTTACAACCACAGGAAGCAAAGTTACGACCAAGCAAAGTTGACAAAGAATATTTCAAAATTGATAAGATAAATCTGTATATATCATCCATTTTCATATAGATAACAGTTTCAGAATTATTTTCATGCAAAATATGTAAATATTTGATAATTATTAATTGCGCAGAATTTTCTTTAAAATGTTATCTTTTATAGAAACCAAATCCGCTTACAGAAAAATGGTTGCTAAGCGCGTCATGCGCTGAGCTTACTAAAGTATTCCCTTAAAAATAGAAGACTGTCTTACTGGACTAGTCATTTTTTATTCTGAGTTCGTCAATTTAAAAAAATTATTTTCAAATTAAAAAAAAAAAAAAAAACAACAACAAAAAATTTCAATTGACATTCGTACACCGTCACCTAGTATTGCTAAAAAACAATGTTTTAAAATATTGTTCTTTTTTAATTTTTTTTTAATTAAAATTTGAATTTCTTTTTTTTTTTTTTTACTCATGTTCACCCCTTACAAAGCATATCGCCACTTGGACGTAAGGGGCTACTATTTGGGACCATGTCTAGGAAAGATTAACAAGATATTTGTTTATGTTACATTTAAACTTCTGCATATCAGTACAGCCAGGGAAGTAGGCAACGGGAAGGAATTCCAAAGTCTAGCTGTTCAAGGGAAGAGACTATTAGAATAGAAAGCATTCTGGCATTTAGGGATCTCAACAGTGAAGGGATGAGATCTTATTGCTCTAAGCAGGTTTGTCAGGGGTATGTACGTCGAGGGGGTACAAGTGCAACGAGTTCATCAGAACACATTCCATTAAAATATTTGTAAAACAGGAACAGAAATGCAACATTGCGATGATGGGACAGGAGCTGGAGCTTAGTTGACAAAGTGGGACCGATTAGATTGACAACTTTTTTTGGACTATCTAAGAGGGAGAGACTAGTGGTAGATGCACCAGCCCAAATGTGGCAACAATACTCCATGCATGGGCGAATGGTGGCCTTGTAGAGGTACAGGATACTCTCAAGTGTGAGTAGTCTTCTAACTCGTTAGAGGGAGCCCACCTTCTTTGCAGCAGCCTTTGCAATGTCCTCTATGTATTTGTTCCAGTTCATATTGCCCGCAAATGTTAGGCCAAGGAGTTTGAAGCTAGAATTCTCAGGTAAAGTGTTATTTGTCATATTTGGATATTGGCAGTTGGAAAGGTGTCTTGTAATTGTTAAAGGAGAGCAGCTTAGTTTTACTAGCATTAAATGTTACCATCCATTTGCGGCCCGATTCGACTATAGTCTGGAGGTTATTTTCTAACGATTCTGACATTGTTTTAGATTTATGTACATCTGTTCTTCCCTCATGCATATTATAATGCATTGTATTTAACAAATATTTAATATTAGGTATCTGAATTTCTGCGACCTTCTTCAGGTGTATCTTGTCAAACTCAGGAATTTGGATGGAATTTCGAACAGAACTCTGTAGGGGATGGCATGCTCTTGTTCTGTCAGCCATGACTGGATAGAAGTCCTAAGTAATTCGCAGTTGTATTTTTTGGTTGCCCACACCAAATTGAACCGTCAACCTTCCGGGGAATATCACTTTACAATTGATTTTTCCAAGTACTCTAACCACGTCACCATGAATCTTTGCTTTTGAAATGCCGCCCAAATTCTCAAGTTTGACAGAAATATTTCTGAGTTCAACAAGATACACCCGAAGAAGGTCAAAGATTACATCAACCGAAATGTTCTGAAAATGACACTCAAGATGAGAACAGTAGTCTGATGAATCCAAATAATACGAAAATATCTAATGTTTCTAAAGTTTTTGTATCAGGAAAGTTTGTTAAACTTTCTATTTCAACATCCAATTCCACCCTTGCCCCACTATCATCCAGTGTGCTTTGAAGATTATAAAAGATTTTTTTCAATAAATAAAATATGCATCGAGTGAGCTTGAAAGCCAAATCACAACGCAATATTAGGAAAATAAACAAATATTTTACTTGTTTGAAATTTAAAACATAAATATATTTCGGAGCCAAACTCCATCCTTAGTATGTTGTTTTCTTTCTTTTTTTTTCTCTTTTCTTGCCATGTTGTAAAGTTGAAAGAAAAGTCTATTTCTAATTTTACGTTGTGATTTGGCTTTCAAGCACACTTGATGCATATTTTATTTATCCAAATTAAATCAACGTTTCTATAACGGACCTTATACTCTTGACGTTAATCTCGTGTTGCCAACGCACAGTTCCAACATTTCAAAATACAACCACTGAGATACAACGCGCAGCTCTTTACAAACTTTTTCTTTCTCCAACTTTACAACATGGCAAGAAAGAAAAAAAAAGAAACGTACTGAGGATGGAGTTTGGCTCCGGTATATTTTAATTATAAATTTCAAATAAGTTTATTTTCCTAATATTGTGTTGTGATTTGGCTTTCAAGTGCATTTGATGCATATTTTATTTATTCAAATTAAATCAACATTTCTATATAGAACTCACACCCTTGATTTTTTATTTAACATTAAACTATCTAAAAAATATATATATATATAAAACTGAATGAAAACGATTTCTACTTACTCTTGGAAAACAGCGATAGATTTGCCATTGACAATAAGTTTTTTATCATCTTTGCTCACGTTACCCTTGAATTTACCATGGGTGCTGTCATATTTCAGCATGTAAATCTGAAATATTAATGTCTCACCTTTAATGTTATCAAGGAGAGGAAAAGAAAACAGAAATAACTGAAATCATATAAGCAAAGAAAATGTCAACATTTTAACACCCGGGCAACGTCGGGTAAACTAGCTAGCATAAGATGAAAAGTTTTGGACTCACCATGTAATCAAGATCAATGAAAGGATCATTGATGGCCACAATTTCAACACCCTTTTCTATGGCAGCCCTGAACACAATACGGCCAATACGACCAAATCTGAAAGATGATACAGCATCATTTTAAAATCCAAAATAAAATGTTCTTACAAGATAAATCTATATATCTATAAAAGTGAGAATGTGTGTGCGTATATGAGGAGACTTCTCAACCTATATAACGAATTTTCGATCTACAGACTTGAAATTTGGCATATAGAATATCCAGAAATGTAGAAAATTTTAATTTATCTGGAAAAAAGGGCTTCTGAGGGGTCAAAATTTAAAAAACTAGTACGTGGGCGGGGGGGGGGGGATTATGGGACAAATTTTTATCTGTTAACTATTTCACAACTGTGCATGTCTGAATCGCTTATGTGACAGATTGTTTATGTTAAGAATAAGTAGATTTTTTAAACACTAAAGTACAAAATAGACTTCGTGGCTTGGTGGGGGATGCTCTTTTCTCTACCCTGCAACCTCTCTCCCACAGAAGAGACGTTGCGAGCCTATCCTTGTTTTATCGTTATTTCCATGGCAGGTGCTCGTCTGAACTCCAATCTCTGGTCCCCCCTCGCCAATCTTTCACGAAAAACACCCGTCTAGCTGAATCTACTGTGAAAAATTTCCCCCACTCTTTATCTGTGCCTAAATCAAAACGTGGATTCCATGAACAAAGCTTCTTTCTTAGAACTGTACGCCTGTGGAACTGTTCCGTCTGCCTGCTTCTCACCTGACTACAACTTGGATGTGTTCAAGTCCAACGTTAACAAATTCCTAATGAACCACCCCCTTAAGTAAACACTTCATCAAATCTCCACACTAAAGTAATGTACTTGCAATAACCCTTATCCCTGAGTGGCTTCCGGGCCTTGATAAGTGGTGACCACTGTGTAAAAAAAACAAAAACAAAAAAAAACACTATTAAAGTTCATGTCAAGCTGGCATCATTTATGGTTATCGTACTTGATTCACCGTCTTTAGGTTTTGGTTTCGATCTCAGCTTAAGTATTTTTTTTTTCCTTGCTTATAAAAAGTCTCAGTTTCTGTATTAATTAAAATAGAATATTCATGCATATTTTACGACCAGCCAACGCCAGACGGCCTCCATCCATCGATAGCCCTTGAGCTCCTGGAGGGACATAGGCCATCTACAACTTTTTGTAGATGTTTTTGTAGCGAGGAGTTCTTTTTACAGGGTGAGGGTGCTGGCCCCACGACCAACCTTCCCAGAAGGTGCATACAGTGCCTAGCCTTCCCAAATGGTCACCCATCTGGTACTGGCCAGGCTCAACATTGCTTAACTTTGGTGATCTGGCGAGAACTGGTGTGTTAACGTGATTGTGCCGTACGCCAGACAGCCTGCTAGTGATTAAATAAAATTTTACCTTTTACTAGAACGAGAAAAAAAAAAAAAAATCGAAATATCCTACAAACTTTTTTATTAATTTAAAAAAAAAAATTTATTGCACCCCAAACAAGGCATATTGCTACTTAGAACTTATAAGGGGCTACTATTTGGGATTGTGTTGTCAGGGAAGAAGGAAACATCATGGGAATCTAGCAGTCTGAGGGAACAAACTATTAGAGTAGAAGGTTTTCTGGCATCTAAGGACCTCAACAGTGAAGGGGTGGGATTTTCCTGCTTGTCAGAAATATGTATGCCGAGGATGCACAAGTGATACAAGTTCACGGCACGCTCCATTGAAATACTTATAAAACAGGCAGAGATGCAACATTGCAATGATGAGACAGGGGTTGGAGCTTGGTTGATAATGCAGGACTTATTAGATTTCAGGCTCTTTTGAACCCTGTCTAAGAGTTAGAGACTGATGGTAGATGCACCAGCCCAGATTGTAAACTTTATTCTTAGAATGTATGCTTATTTATAATGCTAATGTTAAGTAACCTGGGTCCATAAAAACTGAGCTCATAGAGTTCATAACTTGCTTAAAAAATGTATATATTTATTGAAATATCTTATAAACTTTTCTAAATAATCTGGGCCCATAACCTGTTAAGACACGGGATCCAATAAAGTTCATAAAAAGATTTTATTAAAATATCCTATAAACTTCATTCTTGGAGTATGTGCTTACTTACAATACTAGTGTTAAGTAACCTCTGTCTATAACCTGTTAAGTGACTGAGCCCAACTGTTTAAATTATTGATAGATCACCGATCCATTCATTGTACAATGTGAAAGGAAATGAAATGCAAGTTTTAAATTAACTAGCATTTCAGCCCGGCATTGCCCAGGTGTTTGGATGTGTATGTTGAGCAAAAAAAAAAAAAAAAAGTGGTAGTAGAAAGGCAGGCTCGAACCCGTACCGCAAAGGAGGAAAAGAACGGGGTAAAACCTAACGTTTATGCTGTTACAATCACCGCCAAACCGGAAGCAACATATTTTAAAATTAAGGCTAGACAATCTAAAGGAGAGGATAACTTTAAAAAATATCGGCGAAAAAAGTGACCCCCTCCCCCTGTAGAAAAGTGCCTAGTTGAAGGGGAAGATATTAATGTTTTTAGCCAATGTTTCAATATTTGTCGTATGAAAGATCGAACTTTAAAACCATAATGATCTTGGTAAAATCCGTCGCCTCTATTGAAAGTTTAAGGCAGACATGCAAACAGACATACATACATACATTTATATATTGGTAACTAAAAATTTTCGACCCAAACTGATGAAAAAGCTTGCCCTATCTCTGAATACCCTTTATGTAAAATTTCAAATATTTAGACCAGAAATTGTCTGAGTAATTTGGAAGAGACCGCAGGCAGAGGTAAATTTTTTTAAAAACTTTGACTCCTATTATGACCCCTTAAAATTTATTGTTTTGGGCTCAAATCGAGTTATTAAGTTAGATCCAAATTTCAAGTGCGTAGACCCAAAATTGTCAGAGGAGTTTGGTAGAGTTCTCAAAGGTCAAATCGTTGAACTTTGACCCCTTAATTGGCAAATTTCTGGCCAAAAACCGATCACATCGATTTTCCCAAATCTTAGTAACCTGTATATCAAATTTCGAGTCTGTAGCCTAAAAATTGACAGAGTTATTGTGTAGGGAAATGTACACAAACACACAGACACTTTCACTTTTATATATATATATATATAGATAGATTAAAGAACAAGTGAAGCATGCATGCCCCCCCCCCCGTGAGTGCACAATGAACGAAGCATAAAAAATGACTAAGTTCAGCATTGTCCCCCCCCCCCATTATGTTCCAAAAGTCCCCGGAATGACATGGGCTGAACTGAAAACGACCAGCCAGAACTGGGTCCATTAGAGGAGTGTCGTTGCAGCCCTATGTTCCCCAAGGAATCAAGAGGCCTAATTAAATAGCATTTCAGAAATATAGCAACATTAAATAACAGTTAACTAAAAATAAAATAAAAATGGGAGGCAACCAATAATTAGAAATTGAAAACATGAATGTAGCTAAAAAAAACAAAAAAAAAAAACATACCCATTGATTCCTACTTTTGGTGACATTGTTCTCTGAAAGAAAAAAATGGTAAAGTGTTTAAAATATACCGAAACAAGCAGAAAAAAGTTTTAATTTGAATGACATGTTTATATCAGAAAAGTTGATATAAAAAGATGGCTACAATCTAAAATCATTTAATTTTGCTTAATTGAAAAAATAAATCTAAGATTCTTAGAGGAAAGTCAGTGATATATTGGTTACATCGCTAATTTTTTTTTTCTTAATATATTACAAGCTGAACTAGCTTGTAATCCACACTACACAACCAAATACATTTAGTCTTTTGTCTAAATTCTGCCCTCGTGGGAGGCAAATAAATAGGGCCATGTTTAGAAGTTTGTGTTTAAAATTAAAGGCACATTTGGCATTTTGGCTAGGAGCAAAGTATAGTATTTGTTGATGGCTTTGTGCCTAATTTGTTCTAAATGTAATTTAAAAAATATCTTTTGCAAATGAATAATACAACATAAATTCTAAATGAAAAAACATTTCTCAGTTTCCCTCCAAAATCAAAAGTTGCATTCGATAAAACCTGTTTTAAAGTTAACACATTTTAAAAACTGTTTAAACGAATTCTTTTAAAAAGACAAAAAATACTATCTCAAACTTTAATTTTTTTTAAATCAAAGATTATTTAATCTCTTGGCAATTCCAATGACAAGATAAGCTTAAAACAGATTTAAAAAATGACAAAAATACTATCTCATCAACTTCTAATAATTTTTATTTAGTAAAATAAAAAATTCTAATAACTTGCTGCACTGGTGCCCATTCGATGTTAGTATGACCAAACAAGCGAACAATCGGTTAAATTACACTTCACAGGAAAGGTCCCCAAGCTCTAACAGCTTCTTTGAAATGCTAGCCTTTGAAATTCTCTCCCTGTTCCGTTTCCCCAACTGTACCAACATGCTGAAATTTAATGTAATGTGAACAAGCATCTCATTGTAAAACTTCTTACTTATAATGTCCCTGCTTCACAGTAGTTCCTCACGTCTCAATGACGATGTGCCTTGTTTAAGATAAATCACGTAAAAGAAAAAAATGTTTACAAATGTCACGTTCATAAACTTTGGAATCTATCCAAGGTGACTTCAAGTGATAAAGTTTGCAGATAATAAAATTGTGCTAAATATTTCAGTAAAACAAAAGAAAAATAACAAACAAAAAGAAAACCTTATCAAAACTTTCAGATTATTCAAGTCCATTGCTAACATTAGAGATAATGAACTCTAATGTCATTTAAAATTACAATGTTTTAATCAAGCATGTTTTACTATACCATTTTTTTTCGGTTTGCTCTCTATAGTTTTAATGCCAGTTTTAATCTTACAAGTACGCACATTTCATTCTACAAATTCTCTACAATTCCGAACTTTTGGAACACAGTGAGGAATAGAATTTAAAATTTGTATTAAACATTAATGAGAATTCATCTTAAATCTGTTAGCCTAATAACAGAAAATTTACCCATTAGGCCCTACTGTCCTATAAGTAGGATACTAAATTATTTCTTAAAATCTATGAGATAATACATACTAGTACGGCTTTTTTTTTTTTTTTTTTTTTTTTACATAGGAATCACTACTTATCAAGGCTCAAAGACCACTCGAGGATAAGGGTTAAGAGTGTACAGTAGTCAATTGGACAATATAGTAATCGTTAGTAATGGAAATTTTGTAAATTTGTTAACTTAAGTGGAACGGCTCATCAAGAACTTGTTTACGTTGGACTTGAAGACAATCAGATTGTAGTCAGCTGGAAAGCAGGAAAACGGAAGACGGTTCCACAGGCGTGCACGTCTAAGAAAGAAGCTTTGTTCATAAAATTCATTTATTTTCATCAATTTCTCTCCCAGTATTGTTGGACCCCCCCCCCCAAAAAAAAAAAGATTGTTCGATGATGCATGAACTTATACTAGCAAACTGCATATATGTAATGCCGATCTCAAAATTATTACTTATGAATTAGCTCATAAAACCGAAGGCAACTTATGTTCAATTATTTGCACAATACATGTCGAAATATTGATGTCTATATGCATATTCTAATCTAAAAAATTTTTCCATTTCTAATCTGAAGGTTTTCAAAGTCGGTTTACTTTTACTTTTGCTGACTTTTTCTCCTATCCTGACGAGAATCACTTAATTTTGAAATACCATAGCCTAAAGAGGTTTCTCCCTTATTCCTTTCTGTAACCCTTATTGACTTGATAATGTCATAAAGTCAATGTATAACTTTATGTGTTATCTTATTTTCGCTCTCTATCACACACACACACACACACACACACATATATAATTAACAAATTTTTTGCTTAATTACAGCTTTTATTTTTACAATTTTTCTATGTCATTAGAAAAATTAAAACTAAAAAGGTATAATTAAGCAGACGAATTCTGTTATTTTTAACAAGGTTTGCCTAACTAAAAAATCCTGTCTAAATACACACATATATATATATATATATATAATTTTATGTAAATATAGTCATGTTACGATGTGCAGACCGTTTCGATTATTATTGGTATCATCAGGCAAGAAAATTTGAAAATTAAAAGTTGAACTTTTTATAATTTTAGAGAAAATATTTCTCCATGTCTAACGTATAACATGGTTTAAAGGTCTTATGCAGTATTAAGAAAAAAAATAAAAAACAAACAAACAAACAAACAAAAAACAAATGAAAGTCCAACAGTTGTCATCATGTAAAAACAGACTTTAAACTGAATGAGATATGAAAGAAAACTCCAGAGACTTAAAAATTTTACCTTTTTGACTACATTTTCAAGGGGATTTTTAGGGTGGGGTCTTTTATAACATTTTCTTTTTCTACTAGACATTAAAAAATAAAACTGGAGTAGTTTGGACTCAAACCAGTTGAAATACAAATCAGGATCTTCACCCCTACCTATTACTTAGGGAAGAGGTGACATCCACAAATAATATATTTATCAGTTAAGTGATTTCACCTTCAGAGGACAAAAACTTATCTTAAACTGATAATTTAGACAGTAAATTCATTTACAAATTTGTATTTTTTTTTGAAGGGGGTCATTTTGTACTATTTAAAAGAACTACACTGTTAAAGTATTAAAATCATTACCGTTTATCATAATAGACCTAGCAATACACAAATATGTAAGCTTAAATCAAGAAAATTATTTAAGCGTTTTTAGCCGTTAAAATTGGGCAAAAGTTATAGGCCATTGACTTAGAATAAGTGATTTATTTATTTGATGGTTTTAATACAGTTAATTTGTGTATATTTTTGCATTAAATACTAATTCCTAACTGAGCATCAAATAGATACCAGATAGTTCGCTGCACCTTATAAAAAGATCCATACAAAATTTCAGTCTGATCAGCTCAATATTGAGAAAAAGTGGAACTTAAGTACTAATCTATTAATCCCTAATTTTGCATTAATGGATACCATAATACTTAGTTTGCTGCACCTTATATAAAGGTCCATAGAAAATTTCAGCCTGATCAGCCCAATATTTTTCAAGAAAAGGTGGAACATACAGACAGATTAAAAGAAATATAATATAGATAATATGAACGCGTTCAGCGTGTATTCATTGTGCCGGTTCAAAGTCATTGTTCGATTTTGACACCGGTCACAGTGTCAATTTTATCTCAGTTAGCAGAAGAATTCTGCCAAATAATTTTTTATTGTAACAAAGGAGTCACTTCTTATCAAGGCCTGGAGGGCACTTGAGGATAAGGGTTAACGGGTGTACGGAAATCATTGGGAGAATAGCATTGTAATTAGTAGTGAAAGTTTGGTATAATTTGATTATTTAAGGAGACTGTTGTTGAACTTGAAGATGACCATATTGTAATCAGCTGGAAAGCAGCCCAGCAGAACAGAGTTCAACAGGCAGGCAGTTCTAGGAAAGAAGCTTTTTTCATGGAATCGCCAGGTTTAGGTTTAGGCATAGACTGAATAACAGACTTGCAAATGAGAATTCTTAACCTGACAAAATCAAAATATAACTCCAGTCAAACAAAAACAGACCATATGTTTCAGAGAATTGTTGAAAACCAATTGACGGTCAAACCCCAGAAAGCCAAAACTGACTGTATGACCGCCCCCCCACCCCCCACCTTCCCTGGGTATCTGTCTCGTACATGTTTACAATAGCACATTCCTAAAACTCAACTCTAACATTTGAAAATATGGGAAAATTAAAATGATAAACAGGAAAGACATTAAAATACAATAAGTAAAATTACAAACGTATCTAATCCTAAACCCTAACCTGCACAATTAAATTTTTTTTTTCTTCCAATTTATAAAAAAAAATAGCCTTCATAGATTCCTATTAGATAAAAACAGAGTGTGTTCATTAAAAATTGAGGAACGCTTGGTGGACCTTTTCTGGTTATATCCGTCAGAGCCAACTTTGTGAAAACCACAGGTTGTTAAATGTAGAAGCACGGACGCACGCACACACACACACGCACGCGAGCGCGCGCACGCGCGCACACACACACACACACACACACACACACACACACAAAAAAAAAAAACTATCAAATACAATTCCAACCAAGAACTACTTGGAACTTTCTTTTTGTGCACTATCCAGACACAAACATTAACATCTAAAGTCAGACCTGTGAAATCTTTCAATGAAATAATTTATTTTGCTTCATACAAAAGAAACCAGGCGTCGACGTGTTATCTTTTAGCTTGAAATGACCTTTGCTCCACAGTGATACAGACTTTGGTATCTTATACAATGTGAGGAGAATAGTAGTTTGTCAGACCAGGACCTTTCAACATTCAGAGCCTTTGCCAGAGTAACCACCAAGTACCGAATTGGACCCAAAATGGCTGAATTTTGTGACGTCATCCAGGAAAAATCGTTAGAGGATTAAGAGGTTATTGGATCCTTCAAATTTTGGGGAAGGCAACGTCCGTGTACTTGTCCTACTAAATCTTTTTACTCTAATAGTTTCTTCTCTTGAATAGAGAGAAACTTTGGAATTCCCTTCCTGCTACCTGCTTTCCCGACTGTACTGATATGCAGAAGTACCAACATCTTAATCTTTCCTAGTTATGATCTCAGATAGTAGCCCCTTACGTCCAAGTGGCCATATGCCTTGGTAAAGAAAAAAAAAAGAAAGAATTCTTGTCATTGGTTGATAAAGCGACAGAAGCATTTAGTTATGGCTGCTGCTGCTTCAAACAAACAGAAGGCAACAGTTTTTGGCAATTACCATTCATCCTTTATGACGTCATATTGCTTTGGCAACTACCATTCAATCTTTATGATGTAATCTATTTTTTAACGCTTCACTCTATAATAAAGACTAATGGACAGGACTCTTTAGTTAAGCAAACTTTGCTAAAAATAATTCGTCTGCCTTAATTATACTTTATTTAAAAAGTTTTTTCTAATGATCATTAGACAAATTGAAAAGATAAAAAGGTATAATTAAGCAAGATTTGTTAATTTCAACAACGTTTGATTATATATAGGAGAAAAAAAAAACAATATAAAAATATACACTATTGCATATAAATTTAATCGCTGATTCAATAGGGAGATTACAGCAAGTAGGGTGTAGGATAAATATGCTCTTTATACTTGGGTTTTACATTATCCATCATTATCCCCCCCCCCCCAAATATATATAATTTAAAATAAAGCGTTAAGTTTCATAGGAGCTTTATTACATTATTAAGTCAATAAGGGTTACAGAAAGAGGATTAAGGGAGAAAGCTCTTTAGGCCATGGCATTTCGAAGTTAAGTGCTTCTCGTTAGGAGAGGAGAAAAAGCCGTAAAAAGTGAAGGTAAAAAGGCAACACCGACTTTGAAAACATTCAGATTACAGATTAGAAATGTAGAAATTTTTTAGATTAGAATTGGAGAAAAAAATTTTTAGGGGGGGGGGAGATAAGGGTGATATATATTATATATATATATATAGCTATTCCATCACACAAATCGAGTTATGGACAATCCTATTTCAAATATCTAAGGAAATTGAGAAAGAAAAAATTGCTGCTCTTAACGATTTTTCCCCCCAGCCATTTAAAAATACCTTCCATTTTTTCCCTCTCTTTAGGTTTTTGAAATTTCCCTAATTCAGGCGTTATTTTATGAATATTTGTATGAACACTGGCGAAACATAATTTTTTCTATCATCTTTGACAGAAGGCATACATACATATTTAGCGGAGGATATATATATATATATATATATATATATATATATATATATATATATATATATATTCCTTGATAATTGCACGAGTTCTGAGTTCTCATACATTCTTTATCTTAAGATTTTTTTTTGTATTTTAAAATTGACAAAATTACAGAAATTAAATTACAGCAATATGGAAAGATAGACAGTTTAAAAGATAGACAGCTATCAAGAATCGGGTTTACTCATCACCCCATCGTCTTTATGAATTAATTAAATACTATTTCCTGGAGTTAAATTGACTTTTAATGGTCCTGTTGCGCTCATTTTGCTCTCACCTTTTTCATCTAATATATATAAGTGCAGAATAGTTAACAATACCTCTAATGTTAAGAATGGGTTCCTACATCGTTATTTAGAACCCCATTCTTAGCATGAGACAGAGAAGAGTTTGTTAACTATGCTGTATTTTCAATTTATTTTACATATTGCCACTGGATTTATGGTTAATAGTTGATTAAGAAAAGGCCCCTTTATTTTTCTCTTTCGTTTTCTTTTTAAATGATCTTTAACATTGATATTGTTTAATATTAAAATTTAATCAGAAACTTTAACTATACAGTTAATTGTTAGGGACTGTTAAAAGTCAATTTCACCCTTTTCTAAACTTCACTAATAATGTTCAACTTTTTTATTTTTCAGATTACAAAAATCTGTTATAAAGAAAACTGTACGATTAATATTGGTTTCATTAGTAAAAAAAAAAGCTTTGACTTACCTTGTCGGTTTTGAAGCTGCAATCCGAAGTCGTTGTCCGGTTATCTCGGTTTCGCCTTGGGAATGAAAACGTATGACGTTCACATTCACCTTATAAACCAATCGCAACGCACATGCGCACACGAATCAACACCCGTTATCTCATATGACGTCATAAAGGATGAATTCTAGATTTGTGACGTCATCTAGTTGCAATTTTTCGACTTAGGCGATCTCCTGTATTCGTCGGCGAAAAATATCGTGGTGCTTCGGATTGATATTCAAAAAAGAATGTCGTTTTAAGCAAAAACAATATTACGCACTTAATTGTCATGTTGAAAATAGTACTATATCCAAAAATTACGAAAATTCATTGAGTAGATGCTATTATGTTCGGGTTTGTATTACAATACACAGAAGTACGAAAAGGTTATAAAAAAAACAAACAAATATATAACAAATAAATGTTACCAAAGGCAAAATAAGTTACTTTTTTTTTTTTTTTATCTAACTGGATAAGGCTTTAGTGTTTTTATTTAATGTAAAATGTTAATTCGGTTCGAACAACGAGTAATGAGCCGGAGAACAAGAAAAGATGGTCACGATGTCTTTGAAGACTCGATAAGCATTTCAGAATAAGAAATAAAACAAAATAGTGGCAGAAACCTACCCAATAAATGTTACCGTGACACCGTTCTTAACATGGGGAGGTTGGGGGTGTTTATTCCGAAAGCCGTTGTTAACATGGGCAGGATGGGGGTAATACCCCTAAAAAGCAACTCTTTGCAGGTAATTCTTCAATGGGACAACCAGGCGACATTGACCAATATCTTTTTAGATTGGAAAAAAAATAAAAATAAAAAAATACAAAAATTTAAAATTTGAATTTTTTTAAACTCCATAACAAATCTACATAGCATAAAAGTCGAAAATCTTTGTAAAAAGTAAACAAAGTAATGACTGACAAAAGTCTTTATTCCAAAGTTCACGATGTTGACCATCTTACAATTTATTCATTGAATTCAGTTGACATTTACAATTTTTGACAGTATCTGTTTCGTAGCACAAAATCAATCACTTAATTATTATATCAATTAGTGAATTATTTTGCCCTTAACTGACCAGAAGAAATAGAAACACTCAATCCATCAAAAGGTGATAAAGTGCGTTGTGACATGATTAAAAAATCCGAAAATTGTAAAAGAAGCTATAAATACCTTATAATATGCCATTTCGACATTTTGTCATTCATTCATTATATTGCTCTGTAATTACATTGAGCTTCTTGAATAAAGATTGGTATATATTATGAGGAAATATAGTATATTTCCACAGATATATATATATATATATATATATATATATATATATATATATATATATATATATATATATATATATATATATGAAATCTTTAAAGACTGAGGCAATTATTTTTTTCAATCTAGTGTGCCACTTTTAAAAGAACTGGATTTTTTCTACATTTAAAACTAATTTTGTGTCTAACTCTGCCCTCGTGGGTCAAATAAATAACCATTTTTAAAAAATATTATTATTAATAATTGATGGTTGGCAAAATCTCAAAAATAAACTCTCGATTTTTTAAGTCTGAAAAAAAAATTCTTTCTTGAATTCTTACGTCAACGTCAATTGACAAGGAATGGACTTTTTCGTTTAAAAGCTCTCTCTTTTTAACTTGGAAATTTTCTACTGAATTTGAATTTTTTTACTGTTTTAATTTTTAAAACAATAAAAACATGTTCGAGAGAGAGAGAAAGAGAAAGAGAGAGTTAGAAAGAGAGAGAAAAAGAGTTAGTGAGAAAGAGAGTTAGAGAGAGAGAGAGAGAGAGAGAGAGAGAGAGAGAGAGAGAGAGAGAGTGTGTGTGTGTGTGTGTGTGTGTGTGTGTGTGTGTGTGTGTGTGTGTGTGTCAGTTAGTTTCAGTTCTTTCTGAATTCAGTTATGCCTCGTATATTTTTTCCTTTAAATTACCCCCTCCCACCAAAAAATTCAGCAAATATTTTAAGAAAGATTTAATAATTAGGTACGGGCAAAAATGTATAAACATTTTGACCCCTCCCTTTACCTAAAAAATCACCAAAAATCAGGAAATTAACCAATTTTAATGAAATTTTCAGTATTTATCAAATGATTATCGCGGAATATAATGAAATAATTATTTTTTATTTAAATCCAAGTGGAAATATATTATTTTGTTTAAACAAAGAATACGTTTACTAAAATTATAGTTTTCAATAGTAAATAAAAAACGCAAGACTTTATTTTTGCTTTTTTTTTTTACATAAATAAAGCATCGTAATTTGTAACAATAAAAATAAAATAAAATAATTTTTATAGGAACATAAAAAAGCCCCTAAATCCGTATTAATTAATTCTATATCTCGAAGAAAAATGAATTTCTCCGATACTACCGATATTACCATTGAATTAAGCATTGCTTATTTAATATTTTCACACAAAAAAATTATAATTGCAAAAAATATTTTTACTTTTTTTTTTTTAAATTACGGGTTTCGCATAATTTTTATATGCAAGATTTTATTAATTTCCTTGCTCGCAAGAATGTGAAACTTTTGGCGTAACATATTTTTTTTTTTTTATATATATATATAATATTGAACAATAATTAAAAAAATAATTTAAAAATAGGAACATAAAAAATTATTAAATTAAAAAATGCAAAAATTAATACAAACGTTCAAAAAAGGAATGTACGGATGCGCGACTGGGAAAAAAGAACTTCCTCCCTTTTAATTACATGACGTTATTTTCACAGTCTTTTGACTGCCTGAAATTTTGGGCCTTCGTAATTTTCGTGTTTACAAAGTTTTAATTTTTTGCGTTTTGCGAACGCTTGAATCACTCGGTTTTGGGCTAATTAATTTATGTTTTGTACAAACAAGGTGTTTTTAAAAAAATTTTTTTTATTTAATTCAATATCTTAGGACTTTACTTTACTAATTATCTTTGAAAGAACCCAGAAAACTAATACTTATCTTTTAAAGGAGTTTTTACAATGAATTTATTTAACTTCAAAATTTAGCTGAATTGGGTAGCTCGCCGGGGAAACATTTTCATAACTTTTTTTTCACGTGTACAAATATTTTTTCCCTTTTGTTTCCCTTAAGTTTAGTCCTTAATCTTTCAAATACAATAAAAAAAGTAGTCGGAAACCTACAAAAAAATTATGATAAATCGGCTTTCAAAACTAGCCCCCCTTTCAAAACTTGGCCGTCCATTTTTGCCCGTACCTATTAATAATCTATTCTTAGTGAGGGGAGGGAGGGGGTTAACTGTCCTAAAACGTTAAAGTAGTCTGAAAACGGAGGGATCATTTTACATTAAATTTTACATTAAATTTATAAGCAAACCTGATCCCCTACTTTAAATTTTAAAATAATTTTTTCAGAGTATTCAATCACTTCATTCTGGATTGGCACAAAAATAAAAATTTCCTCAATTTATGATTTCTATTCTGAGTTCAGACAAAAAACTTTAAAAAAGTTATTTTTTGGAAGGAATAATACAGTCAAAATAAATTATGCACAAGAGTGTGAGAAGAGGGGGTCTATAGTCATCCTTGTCACTTTATCTAACATTTGTCTACGCTATTTCTAGTTAGATTCTTCAGTTACCATAATACCACATTCATTCTATAGGTCATCCCACTTAAAATTACCAAATCGATTTTTTTTTTAAATAAATAAATCGTCTTTTATTTAGTCATTTTCTTTTGCATGGAGTGGAGAAACAGAACACTTTGTAATTCTGCCTATCCTCAAAAGAGAAATCCTTTTAGACTGAGGATTGTTTTCTTTTTTTGCAATACAGAGTGAGGAGACAGAATCAATCCATATTAAAAACTGGTCTTTTGTGTCTAACATTGCCCTCGTGGGGAGGCAAGTATCTTACTTTCCAGTTCTATTCAGTTGCTTCCCCACGAGGACAAAGTTAGAAACAAAGTGGGTTTTTAATTTGTGGAAAACCCAACTCCCCCAAAAGTGGTATAAAATATTTGCATACTCCAGTTGGCACTCCTCCACAAATAGGGGCACTTTAGGCAACAGGAAATAAATTTCTTTCGAAAAGGAGGAGGTGATGTCTATGATGATAATTTCTTGAGAAATTATGGTGTTTGGTTTGGAGATCACCAGTTATGGCGAGGCGATCATTAGATTTTAGGGATATGTTCACAACAGTTTTTTTTTGTTTTTTTTTTTGGTTTTTGCTTTAGGGTGGTTTGTAAAGAGAGAAGTATTTTTGGAACGAGACGTATTCAGAGAAATATTTTCAGAGAAAAAGGTTTTCATATTTTATAATCAAATGTGAGAAAAACGAGAGATATTGTCATACGGCAAACAAAACGATATAATGAGTTAAGAAGGCATATATTCATACAAGAGATTATTTATTTGTTTAAAATGGAAATGAATCTTTTTAGAGTTCTTGTAAAAACAAGAAGGTTAATTAGCTGAGACATTAGAGGAAGTCTTGTGCAGCCACTCACTCACTCACACACATACACACGCTTGCGCGCAAATAAACGAACGTTTATTCATTTCAATTCCCCACACATTTTGCACAAAAATAAGTTCTTCCAGCAACGGCATAATTTCAAATACGCCCACACATTTTTTCTCACAACAACAAAAGTAAAATGAACATATTTCTGACGGACGTAGTTGACGACAGTATCATGTGACACAAGCGACTAATGAGAAAATTTAGAAGATTGTCTTTTTAACGCTTTTCCAAAAACCAAAATATCAGCAGTAGCAATCTTGTTTTGGAGCTGCTCCAAAATGTATAAAAACGCATCAAACATTCTTTCTTCCCTTCTTCTCGCTTCGACATCACACAAGAACATGCCTATTGTTTTCATAGCATCGTCGCTGTCAAAGCCGTCAAAACTATGATTACACATGCCACACGGGCACTAAAAAATCACACTTTTCACACGCACACACCCATTCCGCACATTTTCTAATTAATAACAATGAATTACTTTCCTCATAAATTACTTTCCTCATGGGACTTTTGAATAAGGCAAACTTTGCCAGTTAAAACACCAACCTTAAAATAAGGACACTATTTTCATACAAGACTTTTACCTTCTAATCTTATTAATTCCACGAAGGACTTTCATTTAACATTCTAATCTTAATGACATCGTAAGAACTTTCACCGATCGGACCTTTGCTTATTCATCTTGTTTTTGTTGAAAAATAAATGCGGTGCATTTTAAACAAGAAGAAGGTGTCATTTTGTTTTATTCCTTTTTTTTTTTTTTATTGTTTATTGTTTTGTTTGGGGCAAAAAGATTTAATTTCACTTAAACTTCTTTTCCCCTACAGTCTGGATTGATTAATTAAGAGCCGTGAATTTCAGGGATCAGAAAAATCGTATTAAAAAATTCTCCACTCAATTAAATAAATTATAATTTATTGAAAGTTGTTTATAAGAGTTAATGTTCATTTGCTTTGTATTATGATTGGATTTCAGTGAAAAAGATTGGAATATTTCAATGAATAAAGTTTATACAGATTCGCAGACGATAATGAGTTGTGTGTGTCTGTGTGTTTGTTAATGTTTGCATGCGTTAATGGAGAGAAATGTTGCAGAGATAATCGCTCAGAGCAGGGCACCAGCGACACCAATCTGCAGATTCGGGTCAACTGGGTTCCACTGGTTAATTGAAGAAAAATCTGGCTTTTTAAAGGATTTGGGGAGCTCTTAAAAAAAAAAAAGAAAAACATTTCAAATAAATTCAGAAAGTTTTCTGATTGGACCAAGATGTGACCTGATGGGGACTGGGCGATGCCGAGTGACCTTGCTAGTCGACACGAATTCAGAGGAATTCGCACGACTGAATTCTAATGATGATGATGGTTTGATGTTGTTTAAACAGAAATGTCTATGGGATTTTGTCAGAAAGAAAAAAAACAAATGATAATTTTTTTATCTCATTGCTGTTATATATCTGTTAACAACGAAAAGGTTGTTTTTAAAACCTCTGTTGAGCGATATGAAAGAAACCCAGATATCTTAAGCTGACAGCTTGGGGTGGGAATTGGGGGCGATGGGTCGCCACCAGGCATTGTTCGACCTGGGGTGACTAATAACTCTTAATTTGATGATAAGTTAACACCTCAGTGCAATGAGGGTTAAAAATTGGTATAGATAAAGCCGAGAGGAGGAGTAGAAATTAGGGAAACAGAGAGAGGGAGGAAATTCAAAAGAAGAAAAGGGAAAGGGAGTACAAATTAATAGGATGAAAGAAGAGAGGGAGAGGAAAGGGAAAAAGAAAGAATAACTCCAAAAAGGTGGAAGGAGGAATTACTGATTTGATAAAAACGAGACACTTAGCTAATCAGTGTCTTCTTTTCGTTCTGGCAGCTGATCCCTTCCTATGGACTGACGGTAGATGAAGAACGGAGACTTGGTAAAGGAAAGAAAACTTCCAGCCCCCTAAGTTGTATGACTAGGACAGTGTGTAACTATTATTTGTAAAGTCGAAGACAATAATCAATTCTATGTTAAGAAAAACCAATTAAGTTTTGACTTTCTTTTCTTTGATTGGAAACGACATTGTGAATGCAATATATTTCTCTGATAGCCCAGGTGACATTTGGAAGCTGATTTGAAAGCAGAACTGGAGAGCGACCGACGATGACGACGAAGATGAATTCGACCACTAGACGTAACCATGGGTGACGCCACAGGTATCGGCTACAGGTGCATTTCAACCACGAGCCTATGCAACTGAGCTACCCTGGATGGGGTTACAAAAATATAATTCTTTGTTTTTATTAAGGATGGTGTAGGTGCAGACAATATGTGTACAAACATGTTTATGTATTTTGATTTTGTATATCGATGTGAAAACATCGACCCAACAAAATAACACATACTGCATTTTGAATTATCTAATTGCAAATAAAATGTCCCTCTAGAAAGAATTCTAACTAGAAAGATATCAGGAAAATCAATGCCAACAATAGAATTAACTGATACATACGAAATGAATGAATGAATTCACAAATTAGACACAAGGTCATGAAAAGTGTGGGATGCGGATCAGTGGTCATCCTCTTGAAGTTCTGATGGTGTCTGTTTCATCAAAAAATCATGAACCACTGAATAAACTTTGATCTGTGTAACAAAGCGCGTCTGGCCGCATGTGAAAAAATATTAGCAGCAGCTGTTAAAGCACTTGTGCAAATTAGGAAGTGTGTGTGAGCTTGCATCACAAGAAAAGGAGAGAAAAATACACCATGTGGTCAAGGAGAGGAGCGTAGTGCGAGCTGGGCAAGATGGATGTGTGAAAACAAAAGTGAGGAAGTGCTAGCTAGGCTGGCATAAGGTGGCTGAGGCAGAGACTTTTAAAAAGCACATGTGTGTGCGAAAAAACTTTGGAAAAATAATGAAATGCATTGTTTTAGAAGAACCACAAATTGCATTTTAAAAAAAAATGCTATATCGGATTTTCATTTCTTTCCTTTTTTATTAATTCCTGCAATGTTACATCTGCATCCAATCTGGAAAAAAAGGATTGGATCATTCTACTATTACTGAACTCTGGATGCAATCCTATACCTCTGTAAGAGCCAACTACATCCTAAGATAATATACTATTGCTATATCTGGAGAGGTGGCGCATAGAGTACTCTTTTTTACCTTGACAGAGTATAAAAGTCAATACAAAATCGAATTCAGATGATCACTTCTCTTCTCTATTATCCCTTTCTCACAGAAGAGACGTTGCTAGTCTCTCTTTACTCTATTTTTAATTCTATGAAAAATGATTGACTGAGCTTCAATCTATGGTTCTTCTTTGTAAAATATTCACACCAGCTACCCTTTCACGTGGAAGCTACCCTTGCTACTCTGCAACTACGATAGACCGGGTACATTACTAGAATGGAAGGCAACCAAATTCCAAAGATGATCTTCTACGGGAAATTGGAAAATGGAACCCGCATGGTAGGAGGTCAGAAGCTTCGCTACAAAGATGTAACAAAGGCAATGAACATTATTGTCGAGAGTTGGGAGGAACAAGCCAAAGAAAGGAGTGGTTGGCGGAACAGTTTCCACAAAGGAAAAGAAAGAGAGAGAAAGATTGGAGAAGCTTTAGAGCTGAGACACTATAGACGACACAACCCTGACACCCACATATGCAATGCCTGTGACCGGATGTTTCACACAGAAAGAGGACTATGCCAACACTGAAGGAGAAAGCACTGAGGCCCTGACTAGTCATTGTCAAGACTGACAGACTGCATGATGATGATGATGATGATGATGATGATGATGACTCACAGCAACAACTCATATCGCTACCACAACAGCAAAAGACTTTCACTTTCTCCCTCAGCATTTCATTGTACAGAGCTTCTTTGCAAGGATTTCCCACTTGTGGAACACATTACTGCAGGACTGCTTTTCTGCTGATTACAACTAGATCGCCTTCAAGTTCAACATCAACAAATTCTTGGCATTCATCTTCTGTAAAGGGCATTCATTACCCGACTAGTGTATTAAGAGCATATGTCAAGGGTTTGATCCTCTTTTTTCAAATAAAGTCAAGTATCACGAGTTATAATGTGTATAAAAAATATAAACTGTCCTATATAAACCATACAAATAATCAAACACAGTTCATATTATTAATCAATGTTAGCACTTTCATAGTGTTCCTCATCTTTCAGCTGTTTATCATTTTTTTCTCAGTAACCCATATCCTTGAATCACTCTTGGCCATGAAGGAGATTGTTTTACACTGGACACTAGGCAATGGACATTTTGCCCAGCGGACATTTTGGCCAGCTATTTTTTCTTTTCAAGAGATGACTTTTTAACCATCGCATGAAAAGTAATGAAATCAAAATTAAAAATTTGAAATTAACTTAGCATTAACTTTTGATCAATAAAATTATAAGACAATTTTGCATGTATGAGTGTGTATGTTTTTTATGTAACTATGTGACTTACATAATGAATAAATATTTTTTAATTTATTTAATATAATTCAAATATTTATTAAAATAAAAAATGCGATAGCGAAAAATAACATGAATAAAAAGAATTACTATTTAAGTAAATAAAGGGTTCCGCTCGAAATTCCGTCCAAATTCTCAAAGTCAACAGAAACATTCCCGAGAAGGTTGGAGGTTACATCCTGAAATGTGAAAATCACACTCAAGATAGGAACAGCAGTTTGACGAATCCAAATAACCAATCCTCATCTCCAAAATCCAGAAACCTAAAAAAACATGTATTTCTTCATTGAAACCTAGGATCTCTTTAATTGCTGCCTACCATTCCCAAAGGTTAGAAATAGTCGTTCAGAGTTGCAGTTGAAATTAATATGCTCTAGAATCTCATTGGTTCTCTTGTGACCAAATCACCTCACAGGGGCTGTTCTCTGGCAGAGGAAATAAATGTTAATGTTTATGACTGCAACATAAACAATGATGGAGTGACGAATAAGCTTGTTCTTTTTAACTCCTATTCATCCCAAACAAGGTATATAGCCACTTTGATGGTAGCGGTTACTATTTGGGATCATGTCCACATGGACACTATGTAGGGAGTTGAGCAGTGAGGTGTCTGTTCGCATTACATTTAAACTACTGCATGTTAGTACAGTCAGGGAAGCAGGAAACAGGAAGAGAATTCCAAAGTCTAGCAGTTTTGGGGAAGAAACTATTAGAGTAGAAGGCTTTATGGCATCTAGAGACTTTTACAGTGAAGGGGTGGGATTTTACTGCTTGATGGGTTAGTTGAGGGTATGTGCATCGAGGGGGCACAAGTGCTACAAGTTCATCAAAGCACATTCCATTGGAACATGTGTAAAACAAGCACAGGGATGCAACATTGTGGCAATGAGACAGGGGTTGGAGCTTGCTTGACAGTGTGGGACCTATCAAGTTGAAGACTCTTTTTTGAAGCCTGTCTAAGAAGGAGAGACTAGTGGTAGATGCACCTGCCTAATGTTATTTTTCATCCATTCTTTCATCATCCTTATATTCGATATAACAGATGAACAAAAATATAATTAATCAAATTGGTCTGTTTGTCAATTTGTCGTGAGTGTTCCATACTTAGGAGGGAACAATGCCAGACCACAGCAGACACCTACTTTTGATGTGTTCCAATCCAAAAGATTGATATCACCCATGCTGCATGAATCAATCAATTATTATTTATTTTTTATCTTTAATTTTTTTTTTTATTACATTTTCACCCCAAACAAGGCAAATTGCCACTTTGGTGTAGAGGGCTACTATCAGGGGCAACAACTACTGGGGTACTATGTAGGGATTTGGGCAGCAAGATGTCGGTTCACGTTACACTTGAACTTCTGCACGTCAGTACTGTTGGGGAAACAGGGACCTGGAATGGAATTCCAGAGTCTAGCGGTTCTGGGGAAGAAACTATTGGAGTAAAAAGATCTTTTACATCTAAGGATCTCTACAGTGTGGAGGTGAGATTTAGCTGCCTGTCAGGTTTGTTGAGGGTGTTCACGTCGTGGGGGCACAAGTGATTGCAGTTCGTCAGAGCATTCACCACTAAAATACTTGTAGAAAAGGCAGAGGGATGCAACATTTCGTCGATGGGACAGAGGCTGAAGCTTAGATACCAGTTCAGGGCCTATCAGGTTTGCGACTCACTTTTGAACCTTGTCAAAGAGCGAGAGACTAGTAGCAGATGCACCAGCCCAGATGTGACAGCAATACTCCATGCATGGGCGAATGGTGGCCTTATAGAGGTACAGGATATTTTCGGGTGTTAGTAGTTTTCTAGCACGGTAGAGAGAGGCCACCTTTCTTGCAGCGGCCCTGGCAATGCCTTCAATGTAATTGTTCCAACTCATGTTTCCTGTGAACGTTAGGCCAAGGAGTGTGAAAGATGTACTCTCAGATAAAGAGTCGTTGGCCATTGCTATAGGTGGTAGAGAGGGTTTCTTGTAATTATTGAAGGAAACTAGTTTAGTCTTGGCAGCATTGAACGCGACCAACCACTTTTGTCCCCATTCCACTACAGATTGGAGGTCATCCTCTAGTGTTTCTGCCATTTCTTTAGAAATGTGTTCATTCGTCTTCCTGTCGTGCCTGCCATAGAGTGTAGTGTCATCAGCATATATACCCATCTCAGAGGAAATTTTGTCGGGGAGGTCATTTATGAATATCAGGAACAATAGAGGTCCAAGGATAGAACCCTGGGGTACCCCCGCATTTATATCATATTGTTTAGATGTACGACCGTCGAGGACAACCTGGATTTTTCTCTTATCTAAGAAGGATTTAATTATGTTAAGTATTCTACCAGTGATACCGTATGATCTAATTTTCCTGAGGAGACCCTCATGTCATACCCTGTCAAAAGCCTTAGATTTATCTAGAGCTACCGCTCTGCCCTCCCCCGCTTTGTCCAGTGAATGGTATATACGTTCAGAGATCACAGTTAGAATGTCTGCTGTGGAACGGGCTTGTCTAAATCCATATTGTTTGTCAGCCAGAAGTTTAGCATCTGTAAGGTGATGGACTAGAGCATGGTTAATTAAGGTCTCAAATATTTTGGCAAAAAGTGGGAGGAGGCTAATGGGGCGATAATTTAATGGGTCAGTCCTTTCCCCAGAATTCTTGAATACTGGTACAACAGAAGCAGTTTTCCAACAGCCCGGAAAGCAAGCTTCATTAAGGCATTTGTTGTAGAGTTTGGAGAGAACTGGAGCTACTTCAGCTGAGCACTTTTTTAATAGCACAGCTGGGATAAGATCGGGTCCACATGCTTTTGAAGTGTCAAGGTTTTTTATGATAGCATGCACCTGAGCAGGGGTGGTTTTCAGATCGTCTAGCGTGGCGTCTGTCCGCATAGGAAAGTCAGGTAGGGGGTGGTTGGAAGGGTCCAGTGTGGAGTTTGAGGCAAACCGACTGGCAAGCATGTTAGCCTTGTCGGTTGCTGAGGAGACAACCTCGTGATTGTTGGCTAGTGGGGGAATTGTTGATTGCCCATTATTTACTACACTGTTGTAGATTTTCCAGAAGTCTCGAGTTCCTAGTTTTTGTGCTTCGATGCACTTTTTATGCACTCAGATCAGGTCACCATTGGTCTGCCATGTTTCTTAGTGTCTTAACTCCAAGCTAGGCTATCCTCTACTGGGAGACATACTGCTCAAAGAACTTCAGTGGCCAACCCTATCTTACTTTGTTACTTCCTTTACTGCTTTAACTTTTGGGCACTGTTGGATATGTCGTCATTGATCTGAAGGAGATAACTCTATTTTACTAAGACATTAACATACAATGAGCACTCACTTTTTTAGCCAATTTAGTTCCCTATTTCATGTTTGTTTTTTCTTATTAGTTCCTGTGAAAAAATAAAAAAATTATTTTAATTTTTATTTAAAAGAAACAAAAAATTTAACTCAACTCGAGATTGCCAGGAAATACCACGATTCTTTAATTATCTGTATATATAAAAATGTAATTCTTGGTTCGTTATAAGCGAATAAAACCATATTTCTACGTTACCAATTTATTTGAAATTTTCAGACAACCCATCTTTAGAGTCGAGGGATGTTTTTATGTTATTAAAATAAATTTACCTCACGAATTATTAAAATATTAAATAAAATAAATATATTTTCGTAACGTTAGTGCGAACCTGTTTTGTTAATAAAACTGAACTTCCGGTTCGATTTATTTCACAGCCACGAATTGACGAAACGAAGTAGATTTAATTTTCTGTTTACTCGATAAGTAAAAAAAACAAAAAAAACATAATTAATTTGTTTATCTTCCAAATTTTTTAATTTAAACATTTATTCTTTATTATATAAGGCAAAAAAAAAAAGTTTGTCGCTTGCTTTTTGAGTTTTTTTTTTTTTTTTTTTTTGATATAAGATTCATTGGTAAAAGTACAGTTTTTTTTTACGGATTGGTAACTTGCTTAAATAATATTTGGTGCTAATGCAAAGAGTGGTCCGCGCTATTTTTTAAATCGTATTTCCAGGTTTAATTAAAGTTTTATTATATGTTTTTTATTCAATCGTAAGGTTAAAATACAGATTAGGTACAAAACACCCTCCCCTCTCCATGTTAAGAATGGCTTTTTAAATAATAACGTTATTATTTCAACACGGATCACTCTCTGCATGAGTACTGTACTTTCATATAACAATTTGATAAACAAAACATGGTACTTATGCAGAGAAAGTACCATAATAATATAATAATAGAATAATAACGTTATTTAGAAAGCCATTCTTAACAATGGGAGGACGTTTTTTTACTATTCTATACTTTCACCTAACAATTTAATAAACAAAATATGGTACTTATGCAGAGAAGGTACCATGCTGAAATAACGCTATTAAGAAAGCCATTCTTAACATGGGAAAAGGAGAGTGTTCTGTAACTATTTTATATTTTCACCTAACAATTTAATAAACAAAAGATAGTACTTATACAGAGAAGGTACCGTGCTGAAATAATACCATTATTTAGAAAGCTATTCTTAACATGGGGAGGGAGTTTTGCATCTATTCTATACTTTCACCTAACAATTTAATAAACAAAGATAGATAGTACATATGCATAGAAAATACCGTGCTAAAATAATGTTATTTAGAAAGACATTCTTAACATGGGGATGGTATTTTGTAACAATTCTGTCCTTTCACCTAACAATTCAAAAACAAAACATCGTACCCCGCTGAAATAATGACGTTATTATTTAGAAAGCCATTCTTAATATGGGGAGAAGAGGGTGTTTTGTAACTATTCTGGACTTTCACCTAAGAATTTAATAAACAAAAATTAAACTTAAGCAGACAAGGAACAGTACTGAATCATTAACATTATTTAGAAAGCCATTCTTAACATGGGGAGGGAGGATGTTTTCTAACTATTCTGTACTTTCGGTGCTAATGCAGAGAGTGATCCGTGCTATTTTTTAAATCGTATTTCCACGTTTGATTAAAGTTTTATATGTTTTTTTATTCAATTGTAAGGTTAAAGTACAGATTAGGTACAAACCACCTCCCCTCCCCATGTTAAGAATGGCTTTTTAAATAATAACGTTATTATTTCAGCACGGATCACTCTCTGCATGAATACCGATTAACGTTTTGTTCTTTGCTTTTTTTACCGTATTTTTTTGTTTTTTTCAAGGAAACCTTTTTTAACAAAGATTGAAAGTGCACGTTTTTTCTTTTTTTTTACAGAAGTTGTTTTTATATAAGAAAATATGAATGCTTTTAAAGAAATTGGGTACTCGTGCACTTATTGATCCGTGCTGAAATAATAACGTTATTATTTAAAAAACCATTCTTAACATTGGGAGAAGAGGGTGTTTTGTACCTATTCTGTACTTTAATCTTACAATTGAATGAAAAAAAACGGTAAATTTTTAGATTAGGTCCACCTCCACAATTTTCTTTTAAATGACGACTTTTGTAGGTTTTTGACTATGCTGAATACGGAAATCGCATTGAAATTTTGCAGAAATAAGTAGTTATCGAGATATTAAAAATTTGTATAATGCATTGTAATCTCTGGCAGCCATCTTTTTTACATGCTTGCGCGCATCATAAACAAATCTACGTGCTTAACAAAGATGGCTGCCAAAGAATACAATGCATAAAACAACTATCTATATCTCGATAACTACTTATTTCTGAAAAATTTCAATGCAATTTCTGTATTCAGCATAGTCGGAAACCTTTAAAAGTCATTATTTAAAAGAAAATTGTGGAGGTGGACCTTAATCTAAAAAAAATACCAAAAAAACATAAAACTTTAATTAAGCTTGGAAATACGATTTAAAAAAATAGCGCGGATCAGTAAGTGCATTAGCACCCATTAATCGACTCATGTGACCTTATTGCCAAATAAGGTCCGGCTACAATGTTGAACGCACCGTTCACATTGTTTTTTTTGTTTTTTTCAAGTTAAATTCAACTTTCACAATATCTTTTTATTTTTTTTATAATTACACAATATCTTTTTTTAATAATGAATTGTTAGTTAAAAAATCACAGAATAGTTACAAAACACCATCCCCTCTCTAAGGTAAGAATGGCTGAAAAAAATATTAAGTACTCATGTAGAGAGTGATCTGTGATGAAATAATAATGTTATTATTTAAAAAGCCATTCTTAACATGGGGAGGGTGTTTTGTATTTATTCTGTACTTTAACCTTACAATTGAATAAAAAAACATATCATAAAATTTTAATTAAACTTGGAAATTCAATTTAAAAAATAGCGCGGATTAGTAAGTTCATTAGCACCAGAAATTGTTAGGTGAAATACAGAAAAGTTTCTACCAAGAAAACCATTATTTTTTTTTGCTATTCTTACCAAGGGGAGGGAATGATGTTTTGTCACTATTCTGTGCTTTCAACTAACAATTTATTAAAAAAACAAAAGGTAAATTTTCACATTAGGTCCACCTCCACAATTTTTAACAAGGGTAGGTTCGGGGTGTTTATTCTGAAAGCCGTTCTTAACATGGGGAGAATGGTGGTATTTATTCCAAAAGCCGTTTTTAAAAGACGAAAGCCAGGTAAAAGGTTAAAACATGTGGTTAGGCATGGGTGTTGTTTATTCCGAAAGCCGTTCTTAATATGGGGAGGTTGGGAGTGTTTATTCATGGCCGTCAGTGAATTATAGTGCATAGTACAGGTCTTTATATCTCGAAAACTAATGGCCTCTGCAAATTTTAAATGAGATTTTCTTATTCAGCATAGTCGAAAATTGTGGAGGTGGACCTAATGTAAAAAAAAATACCCTCCCCCCAAAAAGATATGAAATTTATCGAGATATTAAAAATTTAAGTTAAAAAAAAGTTTAAAATTTAAGCGCGGTTACAAAAATAAAATTAGACAGAAAAATACACCTTTGGGTTTGTACTTGCACAAAGACTTGAAAAAGTTGTCAACAAAAACAAATATATAACAAGTAAATATTTTCAAAGGCAAGATAAGTTACTTTTCTACCTAATTGGATAATTTTTAGTGTTTTTATTGGGTTTGTACTACTGTACATATAGATTCGAAAAAGTTGTCAAAAAATAAATGTATAACAAATATTATCAAAGGCAAGATATGTTACTTTATTACCGAAATGGATAATTTTTTTTGCTTTTTTAATGCAAAATTTTTATTCGGCTTAAAAAACACAGCGTTTACTGTTATATTTGAAAATTACAAATGGCGGCAGACTTTGTTAACACATTAGGTTTGGGAAAATGAGTTATAACTAAAAAAAAACTATACAAAATACTGTTAAAAACCACTGAATACATGTCTGCCTATGTCATAGTAACATATATTGAGTGAGTTCCTGACAGTATTTTGTATAGTTTTTTTTAGTTTTAACTCATTTTCCCAAAGTTAATGTGTTCAACAGTCTGCCGCCATTTGTATTTTTCAAATATACAGATAAACACTACATTTTTTCAAACCGATTAAACATTTTACACTAAATGAAAAAACTAAAATCTTATCCAGTTAGGTAGAAAAGTAACTTATCTTGCCTTTGATAACATTTATTTGTTATATTTATTTTTCAACAACTTTTTCGTTTCTGTGTTTAGTAATACAAACCCGTTTTATTTACTATAACGTTTAGTCGGCTCGAAGAACAGTGTTTATCAGTGTATTTGAAAAATACAAATGGTGATGGGCACTGTTGATGATGTTAAGTTTGAGAAAATGATTTAAAACTAAAAAACTATACAAAACACTATCAGAAACCCACCGAATATGTCAGCCTATGTCACAATAACATATAATCAGTAGGTGTCTGACATTGTTTTGTATAGTTTTTAACTGATTTTCCCAAACTTAATGTATTCAACAGAGTCCGCGACCATTCGTCTTTTTCAAATACATAGATAAACACTGCGTTTTTCAGCCGATTAAATATTTTACATTAAATAAAAACACTAAAAAATTATCCACTTAGATAGAAACGTAATTTACCTTACCTTTGCTTTCATTTATTCGTTTTTGAACAACTTTTTCGAATCTGTGTATAGTAACCCCCCCCCCCCCTTACCCAAATATTAATTAAAAACTCACATTTTTGAATACAATAAAAAAGAAAATTATTTAGCGTTTCAATGGTTTAGCAACTTTCGGCTTAATCCACTGAATGTTGGTCGAGCCCAAGCCATGATTGATGGTAACTCCCGAGGATCCGGATCCAATTCTGCAAGAGTACCATTATTTTTTTTCATTTTCGCCTTTTTTTTTTTTTACTTTTTGGAGTGGATTGCTGTACTAAGAATATAAGAAACATGCATTTTCTCTTTTTATTAGAATTTTCTATTACGCAAAATTAAGCGACAGTAACGCGTGGCAGGGTACAGCTAGTATATATATATATATATATATATATATATATATATAAAACAGCTAGTATATATATATATAAAAAAACAGCTAGTATATATATATAAAAAAAAAACAGTTTATAACTTCTTTCTCATTTAAAACATCTCAAATTCTTCTATGAAAAAATCAATTTAAAATGTTTTAAACTTACATATATGCCTGCAGAATCTACAATTTAAATAATTTAAAATAAAGTAAAAATAAAAACAGATAAATTAAAATGTTTGCATGGAAAAAAAATATAACTAAAAATTAAAGAATGTTTTAAACTGTTAAAATATGAAAGTGAAAAAAAAAACAATTACTTAAAAAAACAGATAAATAAACGTTTGTTCATTTTTTTAAATTAAAGAATCGTACTAAAAACTTTTGTCAAACTTGTTTAATAAATATATTTAATTCTGTAATTAGCTTTGCATACTTTTCTACCAACCCAGGAAATCTAATCCATTTTTTCATTGTGGCCATACCATCAAAGTCTACTCTTTTTGCACACATCTCTCCGTATTACCCAAATTTAATTTTCCTCTGAAGTCACCCAATCTAAGCCTAACTTTAAAACTCACATTAAACATCCATCGTATCATACTCATATTATTTCTCTCCATGCAATGCATTTCCTCAACCCTTGCTGCTCAGATTCCAGTTCTCCTGTACCAAATGTCTCCCTGATTCTACTTTCGCATGTTTTCACTCACCATAGCCCTATTCCGAATTCGTAGCAGTGGGTCAACATCAGTAGACTTTTTTATTGTTACCAAAATGCTCATTAACAATGTTTTTTTTTTTTTTTTAATGTTTAACATATTTAAAACTGATATAAATAATTGAACTTGCAATTAAATCAAAACTAATTTTTCAAATTATTTAATCAAGTAAAAATTCCATGTTTTTTATTTGATTACTAAATTTAAAAAAAACTATTTTCTTCATGATATTTTCAAGTTAAATACAGTTTTTTTTTTTTTTTACATTATTTTTGTTTATTAAATCGTTAGGTAATTTGCAAGAATAACTTTTTAAACTTAGTAATCAAGTAAAAAAGTAGAATTTTTACTCGATTAAATAATTTGAAATAAGAAAAATGACTTAATTATTTTTATTGTGCAATAATTTATATCAGTTTGGAATAAGTTAAACATAAAAAAAATTGTTAATAACCATTTTGGTAGAAAAAAGTTCACTAATGTCGGCCTGCTGCTACGAATTCGAAATAGAGACATGTAAGCAAGAAAAAGTAGAATCAGGAAGGCATTTGCTACAGGAGAACCCAGACTCCATACATCCTCATACTGATATCCTCTTTCCTTCGTCTTTTGAAAATTGACTTCCGCACTTGCCTATCTCTGACCAGTTGTTCATTGTTTCTCTCAAATCCATTCTTATCATTTCCTCTCATGTCTCCCTTAGCTTTCTATGCCAACCAATTTTGCTAACGTAATTATTCTCTACATCCTAAGCATTGTGATGTGCAGAGAAATAGAGTTAAGGGGAGATAACTGAACGGAATTGTCTCCCTTGCATTGCATACGCGCGAAAAACGAAAAACAGGTGAGATAAACAAATAGCTAACAAATAAGTGTTACCAACGCCAATAAAAGTTACTTATTTACCAACTTGAATGATAATGTGTGTGTGTGTGTTTAAACGTATTTTCAAATGTTTTTTTTTTTTTTAAATTACATGTTCAATCAGTGTGAATGCGCGAAAATTAAAATCTCCAACGGTTCGGTTCTACGTCTTATTAACTTGAACTGAAAAGAATGCTATTAACCGAATGCCATTAACGGATGAAAATGCTATTTCAAGCGCCATAGATAAACAGACAGACAGAGCCTTTTATAGGGATTGCTTGGTGTATTTAATAAAAGAGTCATAGTTACGATAATCAAAAAGGCTTTTATTTCTTGATTGTTTGAAAATGTTCTATGAAGAAATAGTAGTAAAACTATTCATGAGTTATACTACATTGACACGCTTCTTCAATGTAGCCATTGGATTAATAAAACAATCATTAGAAAATGTTAAAGCAGTAAAAATTAAAAAAAAAAAAAAAAAAAAAAAAAAATGTTTAATCCTTCCCTATCAGTTAAGATAGAATTAAGGGGAAAATAACTGAATAGAATTATCCCCCTTGCATTATAAAAAGGCCGATTTTATTTATTTATTTTTTTTTTTTTTAGCATTTTAAATGGAGAAAAAATCAGGCGAAATAAACTAATAATCAATAGATAAGTGTTACCGAAGCCAATAAAACTTACAATGCTTATGCAGTTTAGCAAAAATATTAAAAAACGAAGATAAAGAAAAATCTCTATAATGTACGTGTTAGTTATGAAATGATCTTCTCATTAAAAAAAAAAAAAAAAGAAGCTTAATTTGATCAAGTATTTTTTTTTTTTTTTGTTTACAGACGAAAATCAAAATTTAGTGAGACCCATCGCGACGTAGCCATGTTGGCAATTGCAACTATGAAGAGAAGTGCACCAGGGGATATAATTCCATCTGATTCTTGAAGTTTTCCAAAATTTGCCAAGATTATTTTTTACAGTTTTGAATAATTTTAGATATTCCTTTTTTATTTTATTATTGGAGTCCTTTTGAGATAAGTAATTTATTTATTCATTTTATTTTATTTTATTTTTTTCAGACTGTTATCCTCATCTTCATAATTGTTGTTTCATGACTCTTCTATTCCTCTGGTCAGGAGGGTAATTACAACGGGATATGAATGCTCTTAACTATAATCCTCAGTAATTATTGCTTTGTGTAGTTGTTGTCTCACAACGTTTTGGCCAACTAATACTCTGGCCAGCTTTGGGTAGAATCGAACCGCTATCTTCAGACAATGCTCACCTGGAACCATAAAGACTCAATGCCTCAACATTCTACCCAAAGCCAGACAGAGGATTAGTTGGCCAAAACGTGATGAGACGACAGCAACTATGAAAGGCAGTAATTACTGAGGATACAGTTAAAAGATTCAGCATTCCTATCCCGTTCTGGTAAACCATCTGATGAAGGCCAGAAGAATAGTTGGCCGAAACGTTGGGAAACAACAACTATAAAGATGAGGATAACAGACCACAAATAAATAAATAAATAAATATTTCTTTTTTCTTACTGTTTTTTCTTTCTTTTTCTTTTTCAAAAACTCGTTTCAAAATTTATTAATAAAATTATTAGAACTTCATGTGCGTGTTAACATCTGATTTGATATTTCCCCTGGCGCCTTCATTACTAGAATTGCCAAAATGGCAGGATTGTGATGAGCCTCACTAAAATTTGATTTTCCTCTGTAAAAAAACTACTTGATCAAATCAAGCGATTTTTCTTTTAGGAGAATTTCATTCCATAATGGGCACGTACATAGAAATTTTTCTTTATCTTCATTTTATAATACCTTTGCTAAACTGCAAAAAGCACCAAAGTTACTTCTCTACCAACTTGAATGATTTTGTATGTATGTGTTTTACCGTATTTTCAAGTGCTTTTTATTGCATGTTAATATTTCATTCAATGTACAATCTTGTCAAACTGCGAAAATCCAAACCTCCATGTGAAAATTAGAAATTAAACAAAAGTATGATTAATAAAAATAGACAGATCTGCTGAAAATTAATTTTTCGACCGATTAGTGACAGCTATTAGCTGTATTTTTGTTTATTTTACGGTTTTTGAGTTGATAATCTATGCCATCGAGGTCTCATGTTGAGTAAAATCCGGCACCATTTTGAATGCAGTGGTTAACAAAGATTGGAATCCAAGGATAACAAATGTAAATAAAAATGCTTTAAAATACTTTGAAATAAAGAAAACAAATAGACCAGCTGTTTTCTTCTTCATCTTAAAGACCTTTGCATTTTTTCCTTTTCCTCATTCTTGATTTTCGAACTCAACTATAGAACTTAACCAACTGGACTTGTAACTGAGAACTGAGGAACTAACTAGAAACTCGCACAACACACGGATCACACATTCATCTATTTTTTCCAGTCCTCCACTGCCTACGTGTGTTCCTTTTTCCTTCCTCTTTTTCTTCCCCTCCTCTTCCTCTGCTTTGATGTCACTTTGCACATGTGTCATACTGCTACTGCTGCTACAAACGTCAGTAGCTCTGTTGTGGGACTAATGGGTGTCGTTGTTAGTCCCGTACCCCCCCCCCCCCCAAAAAAAAAATGAAAATAAAGTGTAAAATGGAGTTGAACAATCAAACAAAGATGACTGAGGTGGATGAATAAATCAAATACAAAATTTATTTTTTAAAAATTGTAAATAAATGAAAACAGAAGATAAGAAAGTTTCTTCTTAATTGAAAGTCTCTTCCTGCGACTGAGGTAATAAAATGAAATGAAGTAGAAAAATGAAAGTTCTTGGATAGAAATAACCAGTTTTTTTTAGGAAGAAATTAACCAACATAAAAGTCTATCGTTTACTTTAGCAAAGAGATAAAAAAGGGTAAAAATTCCATTTCCGCGGAAAATTAATTATTGGTTGTGTACGTGTTTAACGTTCACGTGGACGGAGTTGATGATGATATTTACAGCATGCTGACTTGAGGTCGACTGATTGGTTTGGCGCAAAATGCACTATTTATTGATTTCCAACCGACTCCATGAACACTGCCTGAAAAAATATTTTTTAAATTTGTTTTCTTCGTAATCCAATTGGATGAAAAAAACAACATCTTTATGACGTAAGGTGCTTTCCAAGACGTCCGCGTGAAAAGACAGAGTTTCGTTTATATGCCCACAGAATCACTGGATTGACCTGTCTTTGATTACACCTGTGTAATCTTTTGCCAAAAATGACCTTTCAGACTTTTAAATTTTCTTTCTCACATTTTCAAATTTGTTGCTTCTTCTTGCAGGTGCCTGCCAGGCTTATATTTTTATTCAAATGACTTTTTAGTACTTTTATTAATTTGATAATTATTACTGTTCTTACATGTGCAAGGGGAAAGGAAAATGTGCATGCAACTGAAACGATGTTTACACATCTGCGCACACAACTGGGTTTTACAGTTGGAGCTGCATGCCATTATTCTATTTGAGTAGATTCCGCCATCGTTTGCTGAGTCGCCGGCGGGCGACTACAATAGTTCTGTTACATTAAAGATCTCCAATAGATGGAAAACAGGCAAGATAAACAGATTGTCGACAAATAATCGTTACCAAAAGCAATAAAAGTTACTTTTCTACTTACTTGGATCATTTTATTATTATTATTATTAATTTTTTTATTTTTATTTATTTATTTTTTGTGTGCATTTGAAAATATTTGAGTCTGGAGTATTAAACATGCAACATATGTTCAAGAAAAATAAAAGGTATTTATTGTACATGAAAACAAAGAAACAAAAATATTTACAAATGGATATTTACAAATGGAAATAAGAAAATTCTTAATTCAGTCTAGTTTACGTTCAGAAGAAAGACCAAGTTATTGAGAATTAATAATAATATTCTTTAGTCAGAGAGAAGATCATAAAATTTTTATAATTACCAAATGTCCAGTTTTTCTTTGAGGTTGCTTGTAATTGATTCTAAGTCTTTGTGATAATTGGATGTCATGGGGAATAGCAGCTTGTTTGGTACTATTGGGTACGACGATCTGGATGGGCTAATGTACTGTTAGATGGTTTACAGTCTGCTTTGTTGTGGCTATCTGACTCCTAATTAAATGGCTTTTGTGTTATGGGGTTGCTGACAGAGCGAAACTTCGTTTGGTCCCGGACCAAAAAAGGTCCAGGACCAAAAAAGGTCCAAGTTTTTTTTTTTTTTTTTGCCTGCACAAAATCTAAACCTAGCATGATCGTGGCTTTGTATTTTTATACCTTTTATTGTTGGATATTTGGGCTGTGTGTTCCGAGAAATGATCACAGACAAAAGCATGAATCTGCATTATTAAAATGTACAAAAAGGTCATTTGATTAAAACTTATGAACCTGATATCTTGTTTTGACAAAAGCTTGCACGTGTAAGCACATTAATAATTATCAAATTAATAAAAGTACTAAAATATCATTTGAATAAAAAAATATAAGCCTGGCAGGCACCTGCAAGAAGAAGCAACAAATTTGAAAATAGAAGAGAAAATTTGAAAGTTTGAAAGGTCATTTTTGGAAAAAAATTACACAGGTGTAATCAAAGACAGATCAATCCAGTGAATGACGATGGCAGAATTAAAATGCCCTTGGGGCATGGTTACAGTGACAATACCATTCCAAAATAGGCATTTCAGATAGACACAAATGTTTTATAATAACAACTGAAAAGGATATCGTTGTTGGTTGATGATTTGGGCCGAGAAGAATCAAACAAAATATTCTGTTAAACCTAATAGCTTCCACTAACTACTTATCTCCGTCATTTACTGTATCAAAGGATACAGTAAACAAAATTTCTCCAGCAACAGTTTGTGAACAAGCAGAGTCTAACACTGCCATACTCAGCGTCTCTTTTACAAGATTGTACATTTTTACAATAAAATAAGAAGTATTTATCAACTAGCAGGATTACCAAGAGTTGTCTAAGACAAAAGTGTAATATATTTCTATTAAAACTACAATCTCTTTATCCGTGTTTATCATTCTTTGTTTCTTTCCTCCCCCTTCACCGGTTTCTCCCACTTTTTACCATCCTCATCTTTCTTCTTCATTTCTTTATCTGTACATACACACAGACAACTTGTTTTTATAGATTCCTTGAGGAATGAGTTGGCATAAGGGAATTAATTCCTTGATTAAAAACATCAGTTACTTCTCTTTAGTTAGTTCATAATCTGACTGGAAAATCGACCTCCAACCATCATGAAATCTGTGCCAGCTCAGGATCAAAGAAGTAATATCTTAGATATTATTTATCCGGCGTAATCTTGATCAAGAAAATACTAACTATGTGGGCGCTTATTTTATAGTTTGTGACTTTCAGTCAGATATACAAACATACAAACATACACACAAACAACTGCCATTTATATTAGAGATTTCAATAACATGAATCAACATTAAACAAAGTTTTACAATCTCAAGCAAAATGCTTAGCTGAATTACATTTAAAACAATGCACTATCTTACCTTGTTTGTCCATAGGATTTATACTATATTAGCCTGGGTGCCTGGCGTTGCCCGGATGTTTGGAGGTGTAAAACAAAAAAAGTGGTAGTAGGCAGGTAGGTTCGAACCCGTGATGCGAATGCGGAAAAGAAAGTAAAAGAAAATCTGACATCTTACCGCTACTCTATGACATGACCAGAAGTCTAAAAGCGTTCAAATTTAATGTAGTCAATCTAAAACAAAAATGACTTGCAGAAATGGCGTTTTAAACTTTCAACGAAAGCAAATTAGACACAAGACCATTTTTAATGTTGGGGGAAAACCAGCTACCCCCAAAAAGGGGGGCACTCTGGCAGTATCCAAATAAATAGTAATTGTCTCAGTATGAAGTGTTTCCCCCACATTGACCAAGGACCAATTACAGAACAGATACTACCTTGCCTGAAGGCTAGGCGGTTGTGTTCCAATAGTTTTACTTTATTTATACAAAAAAGACAAACACTGGAGATGACGGCGCAGTGGAAATTTTGTTTAACTCGATCAAAAAAAAAAAAAGATAGAGACAATGTCTGCTTGTGAATCCAAGATATTACGATCTGGGAAATATGTGAAAACTCATGGAATCTAACTGGCATGGGAAGCCCAATGCAAAAAGCCTTTCGTGGACATACACAAACGTTCGCACCCATTTTGCCTTTTATATATTAGATATCCTGATGTGTCTTTGCTGCTTAATACTTCTATATCCATTGTAATTTTCCCTTTCAACATCTTTGATAGCAGGAATGGTTTTATATTCCATTGATAAAATATCAGAAAACACTTTATTCAATGTATTTTTCATTGTTGCATATGCCAAGCTTGAACATGTGGTTCTTGCTAATTTTCCGTTTAATGTTTGCGACATTCAAAACAAAATGGCCTGGACTCCTTCTGGCAGAGTAATTTCAAATTTCCGTAATTTTTGACACACAATTTTATATCATAACAAAAATACATTTGTGTTAACTTCGGCCGCCTTTGTTTAGCAATAAAACTCCTTAACCACAAAACGGTTACTAGAGTAGAATTCATCCAGTGTAATTGAGATGGTTGTGTGACTCCAGCTTAACACTTTTAATTGCTGCAGCGCTTAGCATGAGATAGTTGTGTGCTCCACCTTTTCCCATTAGTTTTTGCTGCTTCATTCATTTCGGATGAGTTTCTCCCACAGTTACCAATTTTGTGGATTGTATCGCCTGGGTATTTTTTCTATGTCATCCATACAGTTTGTGGCTAAAATATCGGGATAAGATTTGGCCAGAGCATATTCCCATCAGATATGCAGAAGAATAAGAAGATAGGACCATTTATTTTTTGGCTATCTTTTTTTTTTTAATATAAAAAATTACTTTTCATTACTTTTTTGAAATGGTTTTCTAAAGTAATTCTTAAATTGCAATGTTCATTTAAAATAGCAATAGCGAAAACACAAGTATATCATTGTGTATCTTCAAAATAAACATTTTGATTCATAAGCATATTTTTATTGGCGCTTCTACACTATTGGGACGAAATTTCGGAAACCTTAATACTGAATTTCACACGAAAACAATGGTATCTACGTATTCCTCATATTTTTTAAGATGATTATATCCCAAACTTACGAAAATCGATAAGGTAGAAAATTATTTATTAAAGAAAATAAAAAATAGAATTTGATGAAAACAATCGTAAGACACAGGAGGGTTCAAAAGGAAGACAATTTTCCGTTTCGATTTACACAAGATGGCCGCAATTTTTCTCCTACTACCACGATTAAAGTTGTTTTTTTAATAATTTAGTAATATTTAGGTAATTCTGACAGCATAATTTGGAAGCTACCATTATAACTTATTAGAATTGACAATAAAAATCAGTTGAAACCATTGTTTTTTATCTGAAAACTCCTTTTATCGACTACAAAATCTCGTCCCAATAGTGTAGAAACTCCTTTTTATTAATTACTAGCAGGCCGCCTGGCATAGCCAAGTCATAAGATACGTTTAAATATGATATTTTAATTCATGCAAATTACATACTTATTATCATAGAGACAATTTTCTATCGATTATTATATTGATAATAAGATCAAAACTAAAAAAAATATATATATGACTTAGGTAGCATCGACTAGAATCAAAGCCAAAACATGCACCTTTCCATCCTCATTCCTTAGCCTCAGAGCCACACACACACACACACACATGCATGGGAAGTGGGTGTTAGGGAGGGTTATTGGAGTTGGGAGTTTAGATGTCAGGATAAAGCCAACTGAGGGACAGTAGGAGTAGCTAGTTTTGATTGTATTTCTGTTAAAGATCTTATGGAGTTTGTTGTTAAGTGGAAAATGTTTATCTATTAGAAGGAGAAATTGTCTACCTATATTGTACTTGACATTGAGGGAGAACAGAGGGGTGAACCAAATTATGTTCCTGGATCTGTTAGGTCTGCGCTGTCTGGTGGATGGATTGGGTATATATGAGATATCTTCCTGGTATCCACTTTCTCGGAGTGCCCTATTGTAATATGGTGCAGCTTGCTGAAAAATCTCTCGGCTGGATGAAAGGTTGGAGATTCTTCTGCTGATGCTGAGGACAAGGTTCTGGAAAACACAAGGTGGGATGCACGATTGAGTATTGATGTACCTAAGCTGTTTAGCAGACTTGTGGTAAGGTCTGGTAGAGTTGCTAGACAGGTTCAATGTTACAGCTGAAAAATCCACACTAGTGAGGTTTGTGTCAATGTTGATATTAAAACCGAGTTCTTTAAGGAACGTGGTCATTTGTTTTCTGAAGCTGTCTAGGTTCTGACTATTGAGGTTGTGTGAGAGACATAAACCATCATCGCGGTAAAGGCCAAATTCATTATTGGAAAACTTGTTGCGCAGGGAGTGAAGAATAAAGAGGCCTACCAGATCACACCCAGTCACTATCAAAGGCTCGCATTGGAACATCAAAGGGGTCCTCAGGATTGGATTTCTTAACCCACGTTTTGTTGTCAAAGAAGAGGAGCGAATTTCTAGCATGGAGGATAGTTTCGAGTTCTAGGTCACTGATCTCCATGAAGGATCTGGTGAAGGTTAAAGAGCTGGCGAGGATTTCCCTGCTGATGGAAGGATAAAAGTTTGTGATGTCGAACTGAGTGAATTTGAATTGTTCTTTATTGGGAATGGCTTTGAACCAGTGGATGGATTCTTGGGAATTAGTCCAGAGTCTTAAGTTTGAGTTATTTTTGATGTTTATTAATTTTCCTGATTATATGTTTACTTGCTAGACCCATTCACTCTTAGCTGGGTTGATAAGTCTGCAAGTTGGTCTGTCTTAAAAATGGGGCTTGTGATCCTTCAAGGTAATGAAGGCTGTTTTATGTGCTAGCTGATTGGCTCTGTAATCAATTTTCAGCTTTGCTGCAAGGTTTGAGGCTTCCTTGTTTATATTATATTATATATATATACATATTCACCTATCATCCATTTTTTAAAAGACAGAATCGTCCGATCGTGTAAATCAAAATTCAAGCAAGCAAGCCTCGACAGTTCAAAGAGTTTTATTATATAGATTTAATTTAGGGTAAATATCTCCCAGGTTTACCTTTCACATTAGCAGATTAGAAGTTAAGTAAATTTCGTTCAATTTGTTTATTATTATATTCATTATAATAGTTGTTATTACCAAATGTCAAAGACATCCTTTTATATTTTGTGTTGTCACAAAACATAGCAGGACCCTGCTTCTCCTAGATAAGTCTTTAATGATGATGATGATGGCAAACATCTGTCTTGTGAGCGATGGCGTTCTGCATCTAGTCTGGTGCTCGTCTCATTACACCTAATTACATTGTGTCCCCACCACCACCTCCACCACGACACACACACATTGGAGAAGGCAACCTGGTCAGTTCTTCTCTGCCTTAAGTAAAAGAAAATAGAAAATCTGCATTTGTAAAATCACGTTTTGTTGACTTTCGTTCTGGGATCATCTCTGAACATTAGGCTTCACTTAAACTTTTTCATTCGAACAACAGCTTTCTACTATGTAATATCGTGAAGCTGATGTCATATGCTGTCAAGACAGGAAAGGGAATCGTATGTAAATATATTCATATATTCAACACCGCTGTCAGTAATTTCTACTATCCGTCACATTCTACTGTGGCAATTCGTATACAATAGGGGAAAAAGTAAAGTAATTTTTCCTTCTTTTTTTCCTCTCAGTTTTTGTGTTTATTTTCTAAATTCAACCAGCCAGAAATGCTAAGCATTTCACGTTGTGAAATATGTATGAAATAGAAATAAAAATTCTTTCTTTTTGAATAGTGGGATCAATTATACTTGAGTCACCTCAGAATCAGAAACGACAAAAAGAATACATTTTGGCTTGACACTGGTTTCTTTTCCTTTTACTTCCGGTTGAATTACAAACATGTCACTGGCCTCTGCAGATTTGTTTTTCTTTTACAAAACTTTTTTTTTTTGAAAACTATACAGATTTAAAAAATAAATTTTTAATATATGCGTGTTATGCTTTTTCACGCCAAACATGGCATGTTACCATTTGGAAAGTAAGTGACCACTATTTGGGATCAATAAAGGACTGTGGGGAGTTGAGCGACGAGATATCTGTTCATATTTACATTTTGCAATTACTGCCATCCATAGTTGTTGTCGTCTCACCACGTTTTAGCCAAATAAGCCCCTGGCCGGCTTTGGGTAGGATTGAAACCGCTATCTTCAGACAATTCTCACCTGGAACCATAGAGTTGTTGTTTCACAAAACGGTTCCAGGTGAGAATTGTCTGAAGTTAGCAGTTTCAATCCTACCCAAAGCCGGCCAGAGGCTTACTTGGTCAAAACGTGGTGAGATGACAACAACTATGGATGGCAGTAATTGCTGAGAATGCAGTTAAGAGAGTTACCACCTGATGAAACATTGTGAAACAATAACTATAAAAAATGAAGATAATAGTCTACAATAAATAAATTAATAAATTTTAGAGTTATTTTAAGTAAAAGTTTTAGCTAAAAATGAAGACAACGAAAGGAAGTCTCATTTTAACGTTTAATAAACAACTTTATTGGTTACCTTCGTTAGTAGCGTGCACAAGAGAAAAACGGGTTAGTAAGAGAGTTCAGTGTTCATGCGCGCTTGTATTTATAGTAGTCGTGAAAAGAGTTCTCGATGTGGAGACGAAGATTAGACATTAGTCAGGTCTGTTGAAAGAGAAAGAAAGAGAAAGGTGTTCAGTGTATACGTAGAGATGGAACAAAGGGTGTGTATGTGCGTCGACGAGAGCAGTTTTTTAGCATGATAAAGAATGTTAACTTGGATACCGCATGTGGAAATAAATGCTGGTTTGAAGAAAGCCATTGTTAGCTTGTTGTACTCACATTTGGACTGGGGCCAAAACCCCAGACTACGTCTGCTGCCAGCTGAAGCCAGTGAAAAAGAGGAAGAAAGGTTTGTGATTTTGCCTTTTATGTACTCGGTCATGTGATTGAGAGCTGGCTTGTGATTGGACAAGCCAGGGAGAAAATGGATTTCAAATCTCGAGCCGTGAGAATTAGCTCCTGCCTGTGATTGTAGCGAGTTTCAGCTGCTACAGAGTTTATTTAATCTGTCTCTATTCCATTTATTTTATTTTATTATTGTAATAGCCTAATGTCAAAACTGGACAAAAAAGAAAAGTTTACCCACCCCTGAATAACAACAACAAACATTTTAATCTGTAAAATCAACATAAAAGAAAAATTGACCCCCATCCTCACAACGATTTTGCAAATCAAGTGTCAAATATTTGAGTATGTAAAGTCCAAGTCCCAAAGAATAATAATAAAAAAAAAATGACCAGCCTTACTAACTCTAAAAAACGATGTTGCAAAATTAGGAGTCAAGTATAAAGTGCATAGAGCCCGAGTATCAAAACTGGCCAAAAAAAATAAAAAGTGCCCCCATCAAAGTTTTAAATCAAGAGCCAAATATTTGAATGTGTAAAGTTCAAATGTAAAATATTGACAAGACATAAAAAATGACCCACCCACTCCCGCTACAAAAAAATAAAATAATAAGAAAAGCAAACAAATAGAAAAACGATTTTTCAAATCAAGAGTCAAATATTTCAATGGGTTAGATTCAAGTGTACAAATTCGACAAGAAAGAGAAACTGATCCCTCACCCTCCTAAAACAATTTTGTAAATCAAAAGTCAAATATTTGAATGCATAAAGTTAAAGTATCAAAAATCAACAAGAAAGATAAATTGACCTCCCCTGCTCAAACACAAAACAAACAACAGAAAGGATTTTGCAAAATCAAGTGTCAAATATTTGAGTGTATATAAAGTTTTAGTACTAAAAAATCAACTAGAAAACATCATGCATCGACATGGTAGACAAATGCAGGAAACAGCATAAAATAATCACCAAATGTACCAAAGAGTAACGTGAATAAAAATTATGAACTTGGCACCAAGCACTTGGATGGGGAGAAATAACAAACTTGATTAATTGTCAAAAAGAAGCTAAGTTAAAAGTATATTTGAAAGGTCATTTTCGGCAAAAGATGTAATGATGTCGAACCAAAGTCAAGTCAATTCAGTGAAATGACAATGACAGTGCCTTGAGGTGTGATTACAATGACAATATCGTCCCAAAAAGGGGCATTTCAAATAGTCACATACATAACAACCATTGACGATTAGAGTCCGAGACGAGTCAACCTATCGAATTCCTGTGTCTATTTCCTCTTTGTTACATTAAATTTAGCTTAAATTTGCAGTTTTTGAAAAAATTACAAGTGCGGACTTTCTTTTTGCCGCATATATATATATATATATATATATATATATATATATATATATATATTATTTTTAAAATGTAATTATCCACTGACACGTGTTTAGTCGTCTACGACTCATCAGAGTGGCTGTATCTGTTAAAAGGGAAAATTATTCCCAACTCGCATTTAGGTAAAAATGCACTTTCGTAAATAATTGAATTAATTCAAAACATATTGCTAAAACCAAAACAAAACAACATCTATATATATATATATATATATATATATATATAGTAGAATAAATTAAAATGATAAAGAGTAAAGTTACATAGGAACTTTATTAGATTATGAGGTCAATAAGCGTTACAGAAAGAAAAATAAGGGAGAAATCTTTTTAGGCCAATGCATTTCGAAGCTAAATGCTTTTCGGCATTGTACAAATGTAAAGGTAAAAAGACAGCGCCCACCTTAAAAACATTCATATTAGAAATGGAAAAATTTTGGAGATAAGAATTGGAAAAAAAATATTATAGGGGGATAATATGACGGGGGTAAAAGAGAGAGAGAGAGAGAGAGAGAGAGAGAGAGAGAGAGAGAGAGAGAGAGAGAGAACAAAAAAAGCTACAAACATAATAAAAATATTTAAGGAACTAAGAGTTTTTTAATTTATAAAAATATTAAAAAATTGCAAAAACTTAAAAAAATTTTAAAACAATTTTTCAAAAATTAAAATTTACAATAAAGTTCTGATAAAAAACATTAAATTATAAAATATAAATAAACCAGGACCAATTATGTATGGATGAAGTAAGAAAAGAGTAAACAAAAAAAAAAAAAAAAAAAGGGAAAAGAAAAATAGAAAATTTTAAATGTAAATCAACTCAAATTCTTGAAAGACAAAACGAAAGGAAAGTTAATAACCAGTACATTCGCTTGCAGAATAATCCAGAAGAAAGATTTCAATGTCTGTAATGAGTCTGAAAGCCACTTTTCAAAGCAAAAAGAAAGGTACCGTTATTCATTACACAACACTGAAATCTGTCGTCTGCATTATTCTGCATACAACTGATGACAACGGTATTTTTCTTTTTGCTTTGAAAACTGGCTTAACCTCGTCTTTCAATTCAAATGTTATTTCATTCTTATTACAACACCCGATTCCTTCTGAAAATACTACTTAAAATTTCTTTTTATATGATTTACAATTTTTTTCTGATTGATATGCTTTTTTTCGTATTCAAACCTCTACAGAATGTCTTTATCGACTTTTCCTATAGGTTGAATAACATTACTCAATTTATACTGAATAAATTAGTTTTACGCATTGTTAACACGTAGACTTTCGTTTTGTGCGTTCTATTTCCCAGGGTTACGTTTGTTAAAAATTCTCCTCTGAATTTTAATATTTTTTTTTTCTGATATGCATCTAGTTATTCTATTGGTAATTTTGTAACTTGTAACTACAGTTGTAACTAAGGTCGTCCTATTTTATTCCAAGTTACATCGTCAATTAACGACTAATAACTTCCGATATCCAACATAAGATTATGACTTTCCGTTGATTTATTTTCACGTCTACGAATTTATTTTGCCAGAGTTATTATTCTCTTTTTTATATGTAACTAGCAGTTCAGCCCGACTTTGCTCGGGTCCTATGTACTGTTCATAACTTGGCCTACTGGTGAATACACTTTATGTAAGATTTTAAATGTGTAGACCAAAATTTGTCTGAGTAATTTCGCAGAGAAAGCAGAGGTCATTTTTTTTTTAATTTGACCCCAATTTTGACCCCCTTAACATTTATTTTTTGGTCTCCAATCAAAATACAAAGTTTTACCCATGTCCAAGTTACCTACATCTAAAATTTCAAGTCTTTAGACCCAAAATTGGCGGAGAAATTTGGTAGAATCTGCAAAGATCAACTCTTTCAACTTTGACCTTTTACCAGCCAAATTTTCGCCCCCAAACAGATTAAAATGCTTGGCGCATGTCTGAATATCCGTTATGTATAAATTTCAAATGTTTAGATCCAAAATTGGCTGAGTAGTTTGCTAGACACCGCAAAGATTGTTAAATCTTTTGAACTTTGATCCTTTGGCAGCTCAAATTTTCGACCCAAACCGATTAAAAAGCTTGCCCTATCTCTGGCTAACCATTTATGTAAAATTTCAAATGTTTAGACCTGAAATTGACATAGTAATTTGGTAGAGACTTCAGAGGTCAATTTTTAAAAAACTTTTACCCCAATTTTGACTTCTTAAAATTTATTCTTTGGGGCTTAAATCAAATTATAAAGTTTGATCCATGTCCAAGTAACCTACATTTAAAATTTCAAGTATTTAGACCCAAAATTGACGGAGAAGTTTGATAGAGTTCTCAAAGGTCAAATCGTTGAACTTTGACCCCTTGACAGCCAAATTTCTGGCCGAAAATCGATTAAAAAGACTTTCCCAAATCTCAATACTCCCTATGTCAAATCTAGAATATCTAGACCGAAAATTGACAGAGTAGTTTGGTAGGGAAATGTACACAGACACACACAGACAGACATTTTCACTTTATATATAGACTAGCATTTCAGCCCAGCGTTGCCCGGATGTTTGGAGGTGTATGTTGAGCAAAAAAAAAAAAAATGTGGTTGTAGGAAGGCAGGCTCGAACCCGCACCACGAAGGAGGAAAAGAATGGGGAAAAACCTGACGTCTTTGCTGTTACGACCACCGCCAAACCGGAAGTGACGTAAGTTTAAATTAAGGCTAGACAACCGAAAAGAGGGGGATGACTTTCGACAATATCGGCGAAAAAAGCGAACCCTCCCTATTGAAAAGTGCCCAGTTGAAGGTGAAGAAATTAATGTTTTTAGCCAATTTTTCGATATTTGTCGTTTGAAAGGTCGGGCTTAAAAACGATACTGATCTTGTGAAAATCCGTCGCCTCTGTCAAAAGTTTTAGGCAGACATACAATCATACATACATCCATTTATATATTGGTAGCTCAAATTTTCGACCCAGACCGATTAAAAAGCTTGCCCTATCTCAGAATACCGTTTATGTAAAATTTCAAATGTTTAGACCAGAAATTGTCTGAGTAATTTGGTAGAGACCGCAGCGGTAATTTCTTTTTAACTTTGACCCCTATTATGACCCCTTAACATTTATTATTTTGGGCTCAAATCAAGTTATTAAGTTAGATCCATGTCCAAGGAACCTATATCTAAAATTTAAATTGTTTATACCCAAAATTGTGGGAGGAGTTTGGTAGAGTTCTCAAAGGTCAAATCATTGAACTTTGACCCCCTTAACAGTCAAATTCCTAGCTGAAAACGGATTACAAAGATTTTCCCAAATCTCAGTACACTGTATATAAAATTTCGAGTCTGTAGACTAAGAATTGACAGAGATATGGTGTAGGGAATTGTACACAGACAGACAGACACTTTCACCTTATAGATTGAATAAAATCTTTCCGGATTTTTCTTGCATACTCTTATAAAATAAGAAAACAAGAAAGGGCAGACCTGTTAAAAGAGAAAATTATTCATGTGTGGGTGTTGAAGTTATGGTCCGTAGCCATAATGTATTACTTGTCCCCTTAAAGTTAGTAGCAGAAACGTGCCAGTCCATGTGTATGGGACGGACACAAAAGATTAAAGACACCACTGTAGGAAGAGAAAGAGAGTTCATGTGTGTACCGCATTCAAGACCGCGAGAGGAGATAGCCATGTCGTTTGTATTCACGTTTTAGTCGAACCCCAAGCCTGAAGGCCGGGTGAGTTTTGTTGAGTCCCAAAAGAGATTTGGGGTTGGACAGGTTCGTCCCACGTGGAGTTATTGTCAGTCCAAGATCTAGGAAGAAAAAAAAAAGAGGGAGTGCGTTGTCCTTGTCGGTTTAACTTTTTATAAACTCGATCACGTGACTGAGAGCTGACTTCTGATTGGACAAGCCAGGAAGGAAGTGTATTTAAAATCTCCACCCTAGAGAATTCGCTCATGCTTGTATTCCTTGCAATTTCGTTTGCTACACTCTTGCTATATATCCTTTCTGGTTACAAACATAGAAATTTCTGTTTTCGAAATTACTACATTACATTAGTAGTATACATTTTCCTCCTTATATTTTACAGTTATGCATTATTTTCGGTTAGGCTTGCTTTCTAACCCGCCGAATCTGCTATTTCTTTACTTTCAATAATTTTATTACCCTATTTTAAGTTTATTGTTTTTCAGCACTCTTCAGTAATTTTTATCATTCTCTATTAGCGACAGTAGTCTAGAACAAATTTCTTTTTCGTTCTCAGTTGTTAATCGTTGAAAAAAAATTAAATATTTAAGCATGCCCTCTTATATCTAAAATAATTCGCACTCAGTGAACTCTTCCTTCACAGGTAACAAACTCCTATTCTTACTGCTTTAAAATGTTCAGTCATTTGTAGCAGGTGTGGAAAATGCTATCTCGTTCGCTAAAAGTTGTAGACAAAATCTCTACAGTTTGTGGGGATTCACGAAGAAAGTATTAAAACTCCCAACCGGATGTTTACTCGTCGGCTGTCATGGACAAAGTGTGTAAATGCGTCATGCGTCACTCCGCATAGGCTCCACACACCCATTCAGTCAAAAAGAGAAAACTAATAAAAATTAATTAGCCAATGGGAGCGTGGCGCGCTAAAAATAATATTTAACAACCAACGTGTATATGGGAGCCAGCAAGAAGAAATATAAACCCAGGATTTTTGTAAATGATTAGAGAGAAAGAAACAAGATACCAAGGATGGGACGCAAGTGCAGTCAATCGAGAAATTACCCCACTTTCACCGTTAAAGCTGAAAACCCCCTCTCTGTGATCGCTACTCGACTAACAAAAAGAAACAAGGAATAAATACTCTTTATGAACGTTCTCCCATTTATTCCTCCGTTTATTCCAACATCTTACTTTGTATTGTTTTGAGAAGTGACGAGACATGAAAATAATTTTTTTTTTTTCAATACGCACATTCAAGCAAGTATTTTATTGTCGATAAAAGTTATTAAAAACCTTAAAAGTTCATAGTTTATCTTGTGTTAAATATGTTGAAATTTTTAATAGAGAAATAATTTTTATTTATTTTTTTATTTATACCCATTCAACATCTCGCCATTTGACTCAAGGAACGCATTCCTTGACCGGCAGCTCACTTCTATTATCATCATCAGCAGCATAGGTATAGTTCGCTTTCTAGCAGCCAGCCCCACTCCTACCCTCTGGAGAGGAGGAGGAGGAGGAGGAGGAGGAGGAGGAGGAGGAGGAGGAGGAGGAGGAGGAAAGGTTTTTTGCCCGTTTTCGTCAGTTCGAATCTAGCCGGCCAAGAAGAAGGACGCTATTCGGCTCTGTCAGATCAGAAAGGCTTCTTGACGTTAAATTCCACGTTTTTTTTTCTCTCCTCCTTTGGAGAAAGACGTTTGTTTAGAACTAAACTATTAACGTTATTTTATTCTCAGTCATTTTAAGACAACAAGGTCTTACGGCTGGAAGATTAATACCGGTTATTAAAAGACAATCGAGTCTTACAACTGGTAAATTATTATTCTCAAAGGACTAATGAAGGAAACTACCGTGTGTTGAGGAGTTCTTTTCTAATGTAGCAGAATTAGCAGTAACCAAAATGAGAAATAGAGAGCTTACCTCGGATACGTCTGTTTTGGGCTGAGCGGAAGAGAGAGTTCCAAGATGGCGTCCATGGGCTTTTATTAGCGTTTACCCAATGTAATTATCGTTGAATGACGTCTGCTCTCGCGCGATTATGCAAATACCTCGTTCCCGGCCGCTATAAAGGCAAGACACTAGAAAGGAGAGGGAGCGTTCTGCAGATTGTGTGTAGGTGATTCTGGCGAGTAGATTGTGCTTGTTAGGACCCACGTGTCTGCAAGAAGCGAGTTTTTGTTCCGTCTGTTTTTAGTTGTATTTTTTTTTTATTTGTTTTGCCTACTACATTTTTGTTTCAAGCTATTTCGGCTCGACTATGGCGATGGTGTGGATAAGCAGTGATATTATCAAGCCGTTCTCTGGCAAGGGAGACGTTGTAACGTGGCTGAAAAAAGTGAGACTTGTCGCACAACTTCAGCAGGTGGATGATGTAGCGAGTCTGCTACCTTTATATCTGGAAGGTGATACACTGGTCGTCTACATGGAAATGGAGGAGGACGATCAAAGAGAAATAGACCAGATTGAGGTCCGATTAAAGGAGGCATTTACCGACAATGCATTTGCAGCATACAGAAAAATAACTATGGTTAGATGGGCTGGCGAACGTGTGGATGTTTACGCCAACAAAATCAGGCAGTTGGTTGGATTGGCTGGATTCACAGGAGATGGCTTAGAGAGACTCACAAAATTGACTTTCGTCACTGGGTTCCCTGACGCTATCTCAATTGCTCTTCAACAGGTGCCGAACATCAAAGTCCTGACCATGGGGGAACTAATGTCGAGAGCAAGAATTTTGACAACGACTGAGGAACACAATCAGGACGTGGTTGCGGCCACACACTCACCCAACAACCACAGGGCCCAGAATATTCCTGTTAGTGTGACCTGTTTCAAGTGCAATACGAAAGGCCACTTTGCAAAGGACTGTCGAAAACGTGGAACACGGTGTTACCGTTGCGGTGAGAGTAGACACTGGGCTCGGAATTGCTCGGGAAACGAGCACAGGGAGGACGCATAAGAACCAGTCTCCTTCCCCACCAAGATGCGAACACGACGCTCCCGGTGATAAGCATCAATGTTGATGGGACGCGATGTTTGGCGCTTATTGATACAGGATGCTCTAGGACTATTTTACATGCAGACCGGTGTCGGTCTTGGAGAAAAACGAACGTAAATGTCAAAACGATTGGTGGAATGTCCCATGCATGCTGCGGTGTTGGAGCGGTCTCTGTGTCCACTGACGAAGGTGTGTCTGCCAGAATCGATGTGTTGGTGGTGTGTGGCAAACTGCTGGGGTTTGACTTACTTCTAGGGATCGACGCCATAAAAGCTCTGGGCGGTGTCGTTGTCAACCCTACAGGATCAGTGCGGCTGGGGGACAGGAAAAATATTAAATGCGCAGCTATTTCTATTAATGAACCGGATTTCACCGCCACCTTTGATCATCAAAACCGAACGTGGACCGCATCGTGGAAGTGGTCTGAGGACCACCTCCCTGAAAGACTACACAATCGACTGTCAGAACACTCAGTACCGGCAGAAATCCGTGAAGAATACACGCAGGAGCTCCGCACCTCGATAGATAATGGTTGGCTCGTGCCGTACCCAAAGGATAAATTGGGACCTCCCAAAGGCCTAATTCCCCTGATGGCTGTGATGCAGCAGAACAAAGCCAAAGTGTGCCCGGTAATGGACTACCAGGAGCTAAATCATTACGTAGACGCGTTTACGGCAAACGCAGATGTTTGTGCGGCTAAGCTGTGCGAATGGAGACAAAAAGGTGCTAACGTGTCTCTACTGGACCTCAGGAGAGCATACCTACAAGTCCGGGTCCATGAGACACTGTGGCCATTCCAGACTGTGGAAATCGATGGGAAAAAATATTGCCTGACCCGTCTGGGGTTCAGTTTGAATGTGGCTCCCCTGATCATGAGAGCAATTGTTAGCGAAGTATTGTCTCAGGAAGAAGTTGTAAGCCGCGCAGCATCTGCTTACATCGATGACATTTTTGTCAACGAGGACGTGGTGCCTGCGACCCATGTAAGAGAACACCTAGCACAGTTCGGGTTGGAGTGCAAGAACCTGGAGCGGTGCACAGGTGCTGGGATTGGCGGATGGAACACAGTGAACTACGGTGGAAGCGAGGAAATGCAATTCCAGAGGCTCCCAGCATTGTTACGCGACGAACAATGTTTTCCCTGTGTGGTCGACTTGTCGGGCACTTTCCGGTGTGCGATTGGCTCCGTGTGGCTTGTGGAATACTTAGAAGGAGAGTAAGTTTGGTAACGAAGGGCTGGGATGATGAAGCAAGGGACGCCGTACTGCATCGTATGATGTTCGAAACCTTGGAATCTGTGTAGCGGAATGATCCGGTCCGGGGAAATTGGTGTGTGGATGGCAAAGAGCTGAATGTATGGGTCGATGCTAGCTCCCTAGCAATTGGTGCAGCCTTGGAGATGTGCGAAACTGTGTTGGAGGATGCATGTTGGCTGCGACCTGAAGGTGACTCTCAACATATCAACTTAGCCGAGCTGGATGCCGTATTGAAAGGTATTAATTTGGCTCTCCAGTGGCAGAGCAAAGTGCTACACATAAAGACAGATTCTGTCTGCGTATACCATTGGGTCTCGGACACGCTAACTGGAAAGGCGCGAGTGCGCACCAAAGCAGCAAGCAAGATGCTTATTAGGAGGCGACTAAGCACTCTAAAGGAGCTCGTGAAAGAGTACGGGCTGACAGTGGACGTGACGCTGGTTCCATCAGCACGAAACATTGCTGACCGATTGACACGAGTACCACAGATGTGGTTTGAGGCAATGAAAAAGAAAAACGGGCTTGACCCGGTGATAGGCGCGGTTCACACAGACGAGCTGGATGAGAGTCAAATCATGGCTATTCACAAAGGTAGTGGACATCCGGGGGGTGCGACGCACTACCTACTTTGTCAGGAGAAGTTGCCCAACCACGACAAAAGCAACTGTTAAAACGGTCATATGGAAATGTGAGGAATGTCAGTCCATTGACCCAGCGCCAGTCAGGTGGGAAAAGGGAAAGCTGGAAGTTAACGAGAATTGGCAAAGAATTGGAATGGAAATGGATATCATGCATTATGGCACCTTCCATTTTTTAACTCTAACAGACTGTGGTCCATCGCGTTTCTCCATTTGGAGGAAATTGGCAAGGCAGGACTCGGCAAGCGAGTTTTTGTTTTTGTTTTTGTTCCGTCTGTTTTTAGTTGTATTTTTTTTGTTTTTTTTTGTTTGTTTTGCCTACTACATTTTTGTTTCATCTTAAGGAGAATTGCTTCCCATCACCCTGGAAAATCTCATCAGTATGCCCTGTATTTAAGAATTCAGGTGATCGTTCATCCCCCTCTCAGTACAGGCCAATGTCTCCTGTGCGTCATGAGTAAGTTGCTGGAATCTGTGTTAAATTGAGAAGTAATCAACCATCTCAGCAAAAATAACCTTCTTAGTGACACACAATATGGTTTCCGTTCAGCTAGATCTACAGCAGATGTGCTTACAGTTATATCTCATAGGATTAGCGAAGCTCTCGACAGAGGCAACCTTTCTAGGGCAATTGCTCTTGACATATCAAAGGCCTTTGATAGGGTATGGCATAAAGGTTTACTTCACAAGATCTCCAGCTATATCAAAGCTGGAAATGTCTTTTCAATTATTAAATCATTTCTCTCTGATAGGTTCATAAGAGTAGTAGTTGATGGGCAAAAATCAGAAGCTCACAGTATAAATGCTGGAGTCCCTCAGGGGTCCATCCTGGGCCCAACTCTTTTCCTGATCTACATTAATGATCTTCCAAATCACATCCTTACATCATTCGTAGACATTTTTGCTGACGACACTACCATCTATGGTAGCACATCTAAGACAGTAAACGACCAAGTTCTCTCCGATTCTCTCTCCTCTGATCTTGATCACGTTGTACAATGGGGAAAGGAGTGAATGGTTACTTTTAATGCATCTAAAACCAAGCTTCTATCTTTAAATCATCAACGTTCTGATCCCCATCTGGCATCAATTAAAATGAATGGCTCTCGTCTTGGGGAGGCCTCAAGTTTTGACAGGCTTCTGGGCTTGACCTTTACTCCTGATCTTAAATGGAATACGTACATCAAATCTGTTGCCGAGGCCGCTGGAAAAATGGTGGGATCCTTCTATCGATCCAGTAGATATCTCACTGCTGATGCAATTCTCTATCTATATAAGAGCCAGATACGTCCAAGGATAGAATACTGTTGCCACATATGAGCAGGAACTGCTAGAAAAGACTTGTTCTGCCTTGATAGGGTTCAAAATAGACTTTGTGGCCTGGTGGGAGATGTCCTTTTCTCTTCCTTGCAACCTCTATCTCACAGAAGAGATGTTGCGAGTTTGTCTCTGCTTTATCGCTATTTTCATGGAAAGTGTTCGACTGAGCTTCAATCTATGGTCCCCCCTCGCCAAACTTTCACAAGAAACACTAGACTAGCTGAAAACATTATCAATAATTTTCCACACTCTTTATCTGTACCTAAACCTAAACATAGATTCCATGATCAAAGCTTCTTTCTTAGATCTGCACGTCTGTGGAATTGTCTTCCGTTTTCCTGCTTTACAGCTGTCTATAATATGGTTGTCTTCAAGTCCAACGTGAACAAGTTTCTGATGAGCCGTTCCACTTAAGTTAACAAATTTACCGAACTTCCATTACTATCGATTACTATATTGTCCTTTTGACTACTCTACAGTCTTTAACCCTTATCCTTGAGTGGCCTATCGGCCTTGATAAGTGATGACGCCTATGTAAAAAAAAACAAAAACAGAAGAAACAAAATTTAATTTCGCTGACGAGACGAGCAGAATATCGCCCCTAGAAAGGAAATCCCCTTTTTGATAGATTTTTCAACCGAAGTTTCCTTCAGAAAGGAAATCTTCCATAATTCAAGAATTTACCCCACACAAAGTCTACCAAAGCGGCTTTATGGTCTTCTCTCCTCTTTGAATTAAAAGGCACAAGAGCCTTCACAAAGGAAATTACTTCTTTCTCCTATTTTAGGTCAAAGAAACTTTTGTTTGTCCTTTCGGAAAAGAAAAAAAAACAAACAACATTTTGTCAAAGAAAGACTGAACATTTTGTTAAAAGGACTGAATTCAAAACAAGGACTGTTTTCCGTTTTTTATGTGTTCTTTCTTTCAGCCTTTCTTGCAAGTAAGGATTGACGTCTTTTTTTGTATATTTAAATGTTTCTTAAGGGTTGTTTTTTTTTTTTTTTTTTTTTTTTTTTTTGAAATAAAGGCAATCGATAACTTTTTGTTTTAATAAACTTGGATCATTTTAAACTTATTCGGGTCTGTATTTCTTTTGCTCATTTCCACTAGTTACTTTTTCCGATAAATTTGCCATAAATGCTCCCCCCCCTTTTTTTCTTTCCTTGTTGTTACCATGAAAAGCGGATTTTAGTGATGCACCCAAAATTTCCTCAAATAGAGTTTCTATTTCATGCTTATGTTAGGTTGTAGGGTCGTTCGTTTATACGTTGTGTTATTGTGTGTCGTATTACTAAATATCTATTGTAATTCTTCACTATCTGGACCCAAAGTTATTTTTTGTGACCTATTTGAGTTCGTTCCGGGATTATCTAAATGTTCTTATGCGTGTGCGTGAATGTCTAGGTGTGTCAGAAACTTTGTGAAAAATATTGAATAATTCGACCTTCCTTTCTTTCCAAGCTTATAACTACTCGAAAAATGTATTTCAAACCCTAATATTTTTTCAATTAAAGGAGCAAGGACCAAAAAATTACTTTTTTGTTTTAAATTTGAATATATTATTTATTGATCTTTTATCTTCAATTTGTGATATATAAAACTTTGGTGAGTAAATTAATTATTTAGTTTTTAATAGACATTTCAAAATGGGAGGGGGGCGTGAATTAAAAAAAAAACGTTTGTATAAAATATTATATTCGGTTTATTGGAAAGAGCATAAAATTTCACATTGACCTTGAAAATATCGTAAAAATAGAATCAACAGAAAAATTTTGATAGATTTTTAAAGTTAAAAAATTGAAAAATACTGGACTCGTAAAATTGAATTAATTTCATTACTGTTTTTAAAAAAAAAAAAAAAAAATATTTCTATTACTTTTCATACAACTTTAATAGCTTATTTTGGAAGTATAATCCATAAAGAAAATAAACTTTTAAAAGAGAAATTACGAGTTTTTTTATATTTTATTCGCAGTTTCGTGTTAGGGGTGTCAAAAATTCCTACAAAAATTCTGATACACCTAGTGCATGTCATACATGTATTCGGCATACCTTATCAACTGCGTCTTTGGTCTTGTGGTCCACCTGGAATTTCATGTTCTTGGAGAGAAGCTGGAAACCTGTGGACGAATGCTTTTCAACTCCAAGACGATGGTTGGTTGTATATATAGTTTTTATTCACTTTTCAGGTGTCGATTGCAGAAAAATAGAAAGTGAGTGTCTTTGCTTGTGGTTAATTCTAATCTCCAATTTGGAGACGACTTGTTAAACCGTCCACTCTCTTTGACGTCCAAATTCCAACTCGACTATGTCCAGCCAATCTGATCACGTGGTAACAATCACGTCCTTCCGATCAGCTATTTTTAGAATTGCTGGTGCAATTTGTCCATTCTATACCTTAATAATGTTTTGACAACTTTGATCAAAACATAGCTTCACATCTCATTGTTTACCTCGCCAGTTAAATAGCTAGATCGAGATAGATAGATAGCTAGATCGATATATACACATAGATATATAGATAGATCGACAGACAGATAAATAACGGATAATTTCTCGTTTTCCCAACATTCCTTCCCCACTTTTTATCAAAATACGTTTTCTATTACTCACATCAAACTAAGAACGAAATACATATATGCTCAACATAGGCTATCATAACATAATCCAATAAATAGTAAATAAAATTATATTCACAATTTATGCCATGTGACACTAATCTTTGCGCCCTCAAATGTCAACACAATCCCTGTGACCCCATGGCCTCTTAATACACCAAAATTCAATTTCAGGGGCGTCCTTTACTCTCATCGACACTACATGTAGTCGATAAATCATCGACAATTAGCCGAACAACAAAAATCGAGGTCCATCTGCCTCATCAACAGACAATCATCGTCCCTGGCTTTACAGACCAGCTTTTCTTTCTACAGGTGGCACCAAAAAAAAAAAAAAAATAAATAAAAATAAAAAGTCTTCACATCCTTTTATTTTGGGGAACAAAAGAAAAACTTTTCTACTCTATCTGGTGGTCAGCACTCTATTTTCCAAAGTACCTGCTAAATTCATGATTCTATTCACGCAGCAAATTTGTTTCTGAATCGCATTACTTTGTTCAAATCGTTTCCATCGCTGCTTTACTGTGCTGCACAAGTGCTGGAGACGCCTCTCCATGGGATTAATGGGCTATCTCATGACGTCACTTCCTCTGGTGACGTCACTTCCGGTACCGAGTACTGGTGCCCGGTAGTCAGATTAGCATGCGGCCAAGGAGGTTGTGTGCAAACACCCAACCGTTGAGGAATGGTATTGCTCAACCTGATTTTGCTTGTAATATATGTGAATACATGTTCGTCTTAGATATTAAATTTGGTACCTTTAATTCACAATAGACCAACATTTTACTTCTAAAATGGTTACGTATCGGCGGCATATATTTTATTCTCCGCTCCCATCTTCCTTGAGTGATTCGAAACATAATGGCCACATCTGCCATTCTATTCTTCCGCCTCTTACGCTATGTTAAGAAAGTATTCCATTGTGTTCCTTAAAGTTGATAATCCAACTATCCTCGCTCACGCTAGGCAGAATATCCGCTTCTCTGCTATGTTGGAAAACCGGCACCTTTAGGCCTATAGTTTCACAGGAAACCCCGGATTTCCACTCATAAAGCACCCAAACTTTGTTTTACATTGATTCTACTTGGAATCAACAGAAATCACAAACTGAGAAAAAAATTTTAATCACTCCTCGAAAATAATAAAATGAATAATCGTCCACGTAATTCAACGTTATCTACCCTCTCTAAAATTCTAATATAATATATGCTGGCCATACGTTACGAAAATTCCGTTCAACCCTCAATTTTTTTTTCTTTCAATTTCTTAATCTAGCTTACTTTACTCATTTTCTATCTTATTTTTTAACTAAACTTAATTGGTCAAAACGTCACTCATATCGATTCGATTTATTCTACACCATCGTTACACCTTAGTGCCATCATGGTTGTCCATGCATAACATTGGGGCATCCTTGATCCCCAAGAATGAGCTTTTACAAACGTCCGAAGACCGATATAGTATGACACCATCTTGCATCTTAAGATCATGTAGAGATGTGCGTAATCTTTCTCTTTCTTTGGTCTCTTCTCTCTTCTCTCTCTATCTCTCTCTCTCTTTGGTCTCTCTTCTCTCTCTCTCTCTCTTTGGTCTCTTTTCTCTTTCTTCGACTCATCTTCTCTTTCTTCTCTCTCTATTCTCTCTCTGTCTTTTTGATCTCTCTTCCTCTCACTTCTCTCTCTCTTCCTCTCTTCATCCGATCATAAAATCACACTTTTTTTGTAAAAATGGATCCATACCTTCTATTAGATGTACTTGTAAAACTTACACAATGGCATCTGCTGTTGGGCATTCTGTAGATGTTCAGTGTGAATGGAGACTCTGCGATATTATTGCAGTTGTTTTGTTAAAACTGTAAAAATATTTATCTAAGTAATCTGTATATATCTGGTTATTACAGCTTATCTCCAATATCTTTATAGGAGTCTGTAACATATTTCCATTGTGTGGACAGCCGGTGCGAATGGAAATCCCACGATATCATTATACCGTCTTTAGACAAAACAAATACTACCCTTGGATCCTAGCAAGAAGATTAAGAAGATTTATTTTAGTTTCACTACGGCCCAAAACCGACATCATTTTTTTTAAATCTAATTTTTTTTTTACATTACGTCTTCATTGATTGGGAAATTCCAAAAAAAGGAGGACAGAAGGCAACAACATACTACGAATATTTAATTAGCGTCGCTGTATACTATTTTAATCTTCGTAACATGCTACCACCTGCCATCCACCCTCGATAAATAGGATCTCCTGATTGAATAATTTGTAACTTGGAAACGATGACACACGTACATACGTTAAAGCTACTATGATATTAATATATAGATAATATGCTAGAAGAATTTCTCCATCCATCATTCCATAATGGAATTCAACGAATGAATTTTATAAACCCCAAGCCGAAAATATTCTCAAATATTTTGTCTGTTCGAGTTGCTTTTGTAAAATATTTTCTAGAATGTTCTGCTGTTTGAGAACTTGGTCGTTAACGGTTTAACTGTTGTTCATGTTGTTGTTCAAAGTTGTGTTGTTTTTGTAGTTGCTGTTGGTACAGCAAATTTGTTTCTGAATCGCATTACTTTGTTCAAATCGCTTCCATCGCTGCTTGAGACGCCCCTCCATGGGATTAATGGGCTATCTCATGATGTCACTTCCGGTACCGAGTACCGGTGCCCGGTAGTCAGAGATTAGCACGCGGCTAAGGAGGTCGTGTGCAAACACCCAACTGTTGAGGAATGGTATTGCTCAACCTACTTTTGCCTGTAATATATGTGAATATATATGTTCGTGCGTAAAAATCCTGTGTTCCTTCATTTTATTACCATTTAACCCCATAACAACAAGATTTTTTTAAACTCCACTATTATGACATATTAGTTCTTTTTACACTATAAAAAGAAATCAACTGTTCACTTTAAACAATAATTTGTCACCTAAAAGAACGTTGCATGTTTTATTTTTCGTAGCTTCTTTAAATTTCTTGACGTCACTATTATCTACAAATATTTGGTATCTATTCGTCGTTGCTTCGCAAATCTTTCAACATTCAACGTTCCAGGTGATTTTTTAATGCACGCGTGTCTTGTTGTTCATTGTTGTGCTCCTTTGCGAGTTATTTCGCCAACTGTTATACATACAGTGTTACTTCGTGAGGTATTTCGAAAATCTTCCGTCTGTTAATTTTTTCATCTACAGACTTAAAATTTGGTATATAGGGTATCAGACATGTGAAAACTTTTTGATCAGTTTTCATTCAGAATAAAGGGCTGTTAAGGGGTCAAAATTGAAAAATTGATACGTGGGGATCATTGAATTTTTATTTGTTTGGTCACTATTTCATGAATATGCATACGTAAATCGTTCACATGACAGATTCCTTATGTTAAGAATAAGTAGGTTTGAAAACACTTTTTAAAGATCGTGTGAAGCTGGCCTAATGGTTTAGGTTTTTGTTCCGATCTCAGTTCGAGTAGAGTGAACCGGGGAATTCCACCCACAGGAGAATTCCACCCCCTTTACATATGTAAATTGGAAATAACTGCTGTGAGGAGTGCTGTTTCATCCCTAACTTGAGTCGTCCATTTAATAGAGTTGCTTCTCTTGAATAGCATTTCCTTTCCAGAAGTTATGTTGGTGGGAAATTTGATTGCTTCAAGCTTAAAAACATCATCCTACCCCATCCATCAAGAAAGTACACCTTTCGCACTTTTTATGATGAGTCGAGATGTTTCTTTCTTACTCTGACACAAGTCATACTAATTTGTTACCCTTTTTTTCTTCACTTTGAAACACCCAATCTTTCTATATAAGGCATAGTATAGTCAACAGTTGGGGTTTATCGTCTATGCTTCTTGAGGGAAATTTCCCAACAGTCATTCTGTGGAGTCCTGAAGGATTATGCTAGCAAAAACAGTTGCCAGGATATATGGGGAGAGTCTGACATCTACTGAATTTATTCAGAGGATGGCACATAAGAGAGTAAAACTCGAGCCAGCTAAAAAGAGGGAGGGAAAGGGAAGAGGGAAGGGAAAAGGAAAGAGGAAAAGGAAAGAGGAAGAAATCAAGAATGGAAATATTTGCTGATGACGAGTCCAGTCCAGAGTTCAATTGTGACACTGAAAGTGTTGAAGATTGGCAGCCAAAATGGTCAGCCCGAGTTTGCAACAACGATGAAGATGAAACTTCCTCAGCAAGAAAGCAGAAAGTAAAGGGAAAGGGAAAGAAAGAACATGCTACCATCTCTTATGACAATTCTCAAATCGGGGACAGTGATGAGGGCAGGTCAAACCAGTCACTCTATGGTGATGATGACGACAATGATGAACAAACTCTATCAACCCGTTCAAGAAACCTCTTTGAAAACTTTTCAGTCAAATAATAGGCTAGGCTACCTTGTGTGGGGTGTAGAGCTGGTTTTTTTCATGTTAGGTGGCTTTGAAAAGACACTGTAGGCCAGTTATATTGTTACTTACACTTTTGATGCTCAAAGGCGGCAAAGGGAATAAAAGGAAGATGGGGGTCAGAATTGCCCCTTTTTTCGTAAATATTGAAATTGATTTAAAACATGTTTTTTTCACTGACCCTGTTACAGGAGTTCAATTTTTTTTTACATATTAAACTGCTTTGATCTATATATGTGTGTGTTAAGTTTTCTTTTACTAAAAACTATTATTTTGTCTTTGGCAGCCATTTTTGTAAAGTTGGAGTGGAATTACTCCGGTTCACCCTATTTTTTCTTTTTTTTTTACTTACAAGAAGTGAACTGTTTAGAAAATCACCATAATACTCGGGCCCTGTCGGTGGGGCATTAGAATACACTGACTGCCCCCCTGCAGAGGGTAAAAGTCCCTCAATGGGGGTCCTGGATTTGACCTTAAACTATATCCAGTGGTGAGGCCACAGCTTGTGGGCTTTGGGGAGTGTGGAGCCACCCTTTAATTACCATTGCTCCCAGGTCCACTCTGACCCGGAGTGGTAGTACCTGTTAGGGTTCCAGCTATGGGTTAAATAGAAACCAGCTTGAAAACAACAAATATATTCTATTAAAAATTTTTTCTTCAAAATCTTTGGATTCGGCATTAAATAACCCGAAAAGGGTTGATATGCCGTAAAACAAAAACAACCAACCAACCATAATACTCGCATGCACATGTCTCAATTTCTGTATAAATTAAAATATAATATTTATTCATATTTTACAACTAGGCAACGCCGGGCGGCCTGCTAGTTATAAATAAAGATCCCCATCATATAAAACACACGCTGCAGTAAACAATCCAGTGAGTATATGACATGATAAGTCATGAGACCGGAAGAATTATTTGGTTATTCATGGGGACGTTTCTTGCACTGCTGTTACGTCCTGAGAACGACAACCAGCTCCCTGGGTAAATTAACAATAGGCACATGACAAATCACTAGGATTGACTTGACATCGCCACATTTACTGGTAGGTCTGATTGTCTTTACAGGCAGTATTCTATTGTCGTTGATGGCAGGGAAACTGAACGCTTGTGCAAAACAGCAAACAGACATTTTTTATAAAAATATAGAATTATTCATTTTACATTTAAGGAGCATTTTAAATTCGGTGATTGCAGACCCACGGCTGTCGCGGACGGCGCAAACTGCTATGAGTGTTGCTGGCATGCGACCGTCTTGTTCAGTGTCCCCAGTTTCAACTAAATTACAATATGATTCAATTCTCATCTTTTTCTTCATTGAAAGAGAGAAAGAAAGAAAAAAGAAGAGAAATATTTTTTTTTTTTTACATAGGCATTACCATTCATCAAGGCCAAGAGGCCACTCGAGAATAAGGGTTAAAGGATGTACAATAGAAATATACGTTTTAACGCACGTTTTATTTTTTTCAAATTCAGATGTCAGCATGCAAGGCTAACCTTTTGGGCACCTGGGATCTTGGATGATTTTAACTCAACCGAGTTTTATAAACAACTGTCACTCTTGGCTTGAATCATATCTGATTGACAACAGTTACTGAAGCCGTCGTATTTTTTCAATAATAGCACCTTTCTTTCTCTCCTCCCCACGAGCACAAGGTTTATTCATGCAGTAAGCCCCAGCTCTGTCAAAAAGAGCTTCCTTATTGTGCAACAAGTATCCTCTAGCACCACCACTACATTAATTTCATTACAAAATTAAATTCCACAAGAATGCATTTTGGTTTATTCCTGCACAATCAGTCAATTCATTGCTAACTGCTTTATTTTTTGTTTTCCTAACAAATTTTTATTTATTTCCATGCCACAGCAGGAAGATTAGACACAAGGTTAGGAAAGTGGGATTTGAAAAGTTAATGACTTAGAGGAAGAGCGCTTGGGCTAAAAAAAACATCGACTGAGCATCCCCTGTGGCATTCACCTGTAGAGGCACTTCAGATGATTATCAATAAACTATCCCTTCCTCAATGAGTGAGAAGGTAAAGCCTGGGAAAGTAGATGTCCTAGAACTGCAGGACGATACCTCAAACCTATAAAGAACAAGTCATCTTAAAAAATGGCAGAGACTCAGCAACTGTGATTCCACTATGAACTAACCTCACAAGTTGTCAATAAAAATTGCTGTGTTTGTTTACTTGTACTTGCTGTGGCAGTTACCCTGGAGAAGTTGGATCGGCTCCATCAAAAGAATTTGCTGTGTCCCACCCAAACGAATGTTGACCAAGTACGATGGCCCACCACAGCAGCAGGAAGGTTACACTGACAACCTGAGTACATCAAGTTCGAATCCAGGTTGTTTCACAGAAACAATTTCACTTAGAGATGTTGGCAACCTTTACAAAGTCTCTCCCGTAAGTATGTGATATCTTTAAAAACAATTCTTTATAGAAAGATATCAAGGAAACTAATGCAAACAAAATCATCATGGATGATGCTTCTCCTCCTCCTCCTCCTCCATCTTCTCCTCTTTTTCCTCACAACAATAATAACAACAATAACCGCAGCAGCAGATACAAGAGATAGTCAATCACGACCCAGGATCAGTTTAATATTATGTTTCACTGTTTTGAGTCGGTTTTTCAGCTGACCTCTGCATCAATTTTGTTTTCAACCCTGGTTCAATGACTTTATGGATCAAATGTGATCGAACCAGCAAAAAATGTCTGTTTTTTTATATATATATTTTAATTACATTTTCACCCCAAACAAGGCATAGTGCCACTTTGATGTGGGGGATACTATCAGGGACGCAAGTTGCATGGATACTATGTAGAGAGTTTAGCAACAAGATGTCTGTTCACATTACACTTGAACTTCTGCATGTCAGTACAGTTGGGAAAGCAAGAACCTGGAAGGGAATTCCAAAGTCTAGCAGTTCTGGGGAAGAAATTATTAGGGTAGAAAGCTTTCTTACATCTAGAGTTCTCTACTGTGTAGAGATGGGACTTTGCTGATTCTCAGGTTTGTTGGTATTTACGTTGAGGGGGGTACAAGGGCTTCTAGTTTGTCGGAGAATCCACCATTAAAATACTTGTAAAACAGACAGAGGGATGCAACATTTTTCCGGCTGAAGCTTAGATGATAGTTCAGGACCTATCAGGAGTGAGAGACTCTCTTTTCCCTGTCCAGGAGTGAGAGACTAGTAAAAGACGCACCAGCCCAAATGTAACAACAATACTCCATACATGGGCGAATGGTGGCATTATAGAGGTACAGGATACTTTCAGGCGTAAGTAATTTTCTAGCATGGTAGAGAGAGCCCACCTTCTTTGCAGCAGTCTTGGCAATGCTCTGGATCTGTTCCAACTCATGTTCCCTGCGAACGTTAAGCCAAGGAGTTTAAAAGAAGTACTTTCAGGTAATGTATCTTTAGCCAATAGCTATTCGTGGTTGAGAAGGTTTCTTGCAATTATTAAAGGAAACAAGCTTAGCCTTGGCAATATTGAATGTGACCATTCATTTTGTCCCCATTCTTAAGAGGAGAGCTTGCTGCAGAGAGGATATCTTGCAGTGAGAACAAACAATGTCATTTGAGATTAACTGCTGCCAGCGAACACAAAGGTCACGGTGCAAACAGTAATGATCGAACACCTTAAGTTTTTGTAGATCGCATTGGCCAATTTTCACAGCCATACAATAGAATGGTGCGGACGAAAGCTTGTTATATCTGGATTTTAGCACCAAATTTTAGTTCACGTCTGGACCAGAATCAAAATTGTTGTTTATATGGATAGACTTTATTTATTTTTTATTTTTCATGTTGTCCTTTTTTTTATGTTTTAAGATGAAATACTGTCGCCATATTTGAGGAGATGTCACTCAGAGCATTTGTCCTGTCTTAACAGATTACAAAATCTACTCCGAAACCTAATAGTGGGTTGGTGATGTGAGCTTTACTTTTTCTTACATCCCTATTCTCACCGAAAAAGAAAAAAAAGATCGGATCATTCTACCATTCCAAGAATTACCGGACTCTGGATGTAATCCTCTATCTTCGTAAAAGCCAAATACGCCCTAAGATGATATTCAGTTGCCACATCTGGAGAGGTGGTGCACAGAGTATTCTTTCTTGCTTTGACAGTAGTATAGAATCTACTACAAAATCTAATTAGGTTGATCCCTTTTTCCTTCCTACAGCTCCTTTCTCACAGAACAGACGTTGCTAGTCTTTCTCTACTCTATTATTATGTGCTGTATGTTGAATTATTAATGACTGTCAGTCTGCTAAGAGTTATCTCCCTTGAACCATATTTTCTATAAATCAGATATCCCTTGTTCTATAGGGAAAAGATTTAGAGTTATCTACTCTTAGTTCCTTTTGTGTGTTGTAAATTCCTGTAGGGAGCTACCTTCTTGTGTCCCTGTCCCTAATGTAAATAAAGCAATCGCTTCACGTGTGCGTTAAAGAAAAATATGTGTATGTTGCTTTATTGACTTTGTCTTCCAGTCTAGAATATCAAACCTTTTTAAAACAAGGTATTTTTGATTTGATTGATTCTTGACTTTATAATTAATCATCACTGTAATAGAATATTCTGTCACCCATAGCGTTGAGCTATCATCCATTACAAATACGACTCTGCACAGTAGACTAAGGGGTTCAACTTACTACAAAAAGATGACAAGTAGATGTACAACGTCCCTATGCTCGACTCCCCAAGTGTTGATTGTGTGAACTTTGATAGATGTACCTTTATTGCAATAAACCTTATGGGATGTCCCCAGTTAGGAAATCATCAATTATGGTGAGGGTGCCCCGTTAGGAGATTCACCATTTTAGCTAATTACTCGTTTTGAGGATTACATTTCGGGAGTTTACTTTGGGGTGTTCATAATGAGAGAGACTAGAGACATTTTAAACGGAAAGAACAAAATAAACAAAGACTAAAAGACATACATTCCCACAAGAGATATTTTATATATGTTTAGGAATAGATGTTTACAGCAATAGAACGCTCATAAATATTAAGAGTTCTTCTAGAGTAAGGGAGAGCAAGGAAGAGTCTTAAGTTGAGATATAGAAGAATTCCAATGTTGACAGTTTTAGTGCCATGCGTCGTATGGGTCTGAAATATTGTATTAAAACTTCTCTGTTCAATTATATGAATTATATTTTTTAAATTAAAAGTTATTAAAGAGAGTGTTTATTGCTTTTTATATTATTAGAAAGAAATTGAAATTATGTGTGTGTGTGTGTGTGTGTGTGTGTGTGTGTGTGTGTGTGTGTGTGTTCATTAAGTTGCGATGGATTTTAGTCATGTTTTTAGTACCAAGAAATTATTGATAGTGTTTTCTGCTAGACTCTGAAAATAACGATAAACCAGAGACAACATATCTTCTGTGAGAAAGAGGTTGCAGGGAAGAGAAAAGAACATCCCCTGTGAGGCTATGAAGACTATTTTGAACTCTATCAAGGCAGAATAAGTTCTTTCTAGCAGCTCCTGCCCAGATGTGGCAACAGTACTCCATCCTTGGATGTACTTGGCTCTTATATAGACAGAGAATTGCATTAGCAGTGAGATATCTGCTGGATCGATAAAAGGATACCACCATTTTTCCAGTGGCTTTGGCAACGGATTTAATGTATGTGTTCCATTTCAGATCAGAAGTAAAGGTCAAGCCCAGAAGCTTGTCAAAACATGAGGCCTCCCCAAGACGAGAGCCATTCATTTCAATTGATGCCAGATGGGGATCAGAGCGTTGATGGTGTAAAGATAAAAACTTGGTTTTAGATGCATTAAAAGTAACAAGCCACCTCTTTCCCCATTGTACCACATGCTCAAGATCAGAGGAAAGAGAATCGGAGACAATTTGGTCGTTTACAGTCTTAGATGTGCTACCATAGATAGTAATGTTATTAGCATAAATATCTACGAATGATGTAAGGATGTGATTTGGAAGATCATTAATGTAAATCAGGAAGAGAGTTGGGCCCAGAATGGACCCCTGAGGGACTCCAGCATTAATACTGTGAGCTTCTGATTTCTGCCCATCAACTACTACTCTTATGAACCTATCAGAGAGAAATGATTTAATAATTGAAAAGACATTTCTAACTATACCGTAGCTGGAGATCTTGTGAAGTAAACCTTTATGCCATACTCTATCAAAGGCCTTTGATATGTCAAGAGCAATTTCCCTAGAAAGGTAGCCTCCGTTGAGAGATTCGCTAATCCTATGAGATATAATTGTAAGCACATCTGCTGTAGATCTAGCAGAATGGAAACCATATTGCATGTTATTTTTGCTGAGATGGTTGATTGCTTCTCTATTTAACAGATTCCAGCAACTTACTCATGATGCACATGAGACTTATTGGCCTGCACTGAGAGGGAGATGAGCGATCACCTGAATTTTTAAATACAGGGCATACTGATGAGATTTTCCAAGGTGATGGGAAGCAATTTTCCTTAAGACAACGTTTAAACAGTTTTGTAAGTATGGGCGCTAGTTCTGGTTGAAGTTTTTTGAGTACTATAATTGGAATACCGTCAGGGCCAGTTGCTTTACTGGAATCAAGTTTTTTGATTAGCTTGGCAACATCACGTACAGATATTTGTATATCACATAGCATGTTTTCTGATACAGGAGGAAATATTTGGGGTTGGCAGCCTTGGTTGCAAAGGGTAGAATTAGCTATAAACTTCTTAACAAAGAGTTTGGCTTTGTCTGATGCTGACGAGATTAGCTCAGGTTCATTTATGATAGTTAGGATAGAGCACACACTTCTGTTCAGGATTCTGTTTGTTATTTGCCAAAACTGGTGGGTACCAAGCCGCTGCTCAGCTACTTTGGACTTGACGGACTGAGCATACAACTCTCTTGCGTTCTTTATACTTTTTTACAGTGGTTGCTGGCAGTCAAGAAACTCAGTACATCTATTACGTTGAATGCAATGGAAAAAGTGATTTCTGTGTGCAATGGCAGCAGCACATTCTGGAGAGAACCATGGCTGGCTGTTAGGTTTTTGCTGGAACTTTGTCGAGGGTATGAAACGGTCTATACCTACAATTAACCATTCCGTCAGGTCTGATACTATAGAGGACACATCCTTTTTAAACATGGAATACAGAGGTAGATCTGATATAAATGTATGGAAGCTATCCCAGTCAGCCATAGAGTATCGATATATTGTACGATGGAGAGGTACATAAGGACTTATTATATTTCATTTTTATCTTAACTGATTGTTGTGTCGTGGAACAACAGTGAAAATAAGTACAATCAAGTCAAGGTTCGGTTAAGGAACAAGTATATTAACAATAATGTACAAAGATAGGAAAGCGTGTATATCTGCTGGGCACTTGGCTAGCAGTTAAAGTGCAGTCGCATCTCTCTCACCGGTGTTGGAATTACTAGCGCTATTTATAGTGCTAATCGGTGTAAATTCCTCTGTTCAAGGAAGGCTGGTATAGCACCCTCCTTTGAAAATATCTTGTCTGGGATTAATAACGTTTTTGTTTTGGGTTCACCCTAATCTATTCTGTTGATTTTCGTTTTCTGTTCTCTGGAGCTGTCTCTGGTATGGGCACCTGAAAAGTATCAAACACTGTGTCCATGATGTCCTCCTCGGGCGATCTGGTCACCTCACTGTTCAAGTATCTTTTCCGAATTTGGTTAGTGTGACGTTTGTGCACAAAGTCTGGTCCCTTAATCATGTAGATCATTTTGCCTATTTGTTTCTTAACAATGTCGGACTCCCAGAAAGTCTTATTATTTTTGGGTTCGATTCTCAGAGATAATGTTTGTACACCGAGGTGTATCGCTTCTTTTCGCCAACTCCTTATTTCTTATTTTCAAATCCCTCGTGGTCCGCTTTTCCCGCCACACATGTTTGCTTTTTGGTTGCCATGACGACGTATTTCCGCTCGTTACGGCGATATTCACACCCAACCTCTGTCCCACTTCCCTCAGCCAAGTGTCTGCCACGCCACATCATTTACAGAGAGAGGGGGTTATCTGGTTGATTAGGTCTTAGGAAAAGAGAGAGATAGTGAGATATATATAGAGAGTAAGTAGAGAGATTGAATGTTCGCTTTGCTCTGACGTCACATCCCCCCCTTAAAAGGCTGAAAACTTATTTTTTCTTAAATGACGTTTTCGGATATAGTACGACTTATTTATAGGCAGGATAATGCATCCGCCACTATGTTCTTTCGGCCTGCGATGTGCCGTATTTTCAAATTAAATTCTTGGGCTAAGAGACACCATGACAACAATCTTCTGTTATTGTTTTTCATGCAATGCAGAAATTTGCAATGGATCATGGTCCGTGTATACGACCGTAGAGTCCGCTGACGATGTTAGATAGATTTCAAAGTGCTTCAAACTGTCGATTAGAGCTAACGCTTCTTTCTCGATCGTTGAATATTTCTGCTGGTGAATATTAAATTTTCTGGAGTGATAACTGACCGGATGTAATTCTCCATCATCATCCTCTTGTAAAAGCACTGATCCTAAGCCATTATCGCTAGCGTCAGTAGCTAGAGAAAAGGGTTTGTTGAAATTCGGTGCTTGCAGCACTGGTCCAGTACTTAGCTTCCTCTTTATGTTAGAGAAGGCTTCTCTGCATTCGTCTGTCCACAAGAATTTTGTTCTTTTCTTAAGTAATTCGATTAATGGGTTAGCAAGATCGGAGAAGTTCGGGCAGAACGTTCTGTAATACCCCGCTAGGCCTAAGAATCTCCTGATATTCTTTACGTTCTTCGGTTCAGGGTAATTCATGATTTTGCTAATCTTAGCCTCCTGGGGTGATATTTTTCCATATCCCAGCGTATGCCCTAAATATTGCACTGTGGCTTTTCCAAATTCACTTTTCGCTAGGTTAATCGTTAGATTGGCCTGCTGTAACCTGTGAAAAACTTCTCTTATTGTGTCCATATGGGCCTCCCATGTATTGCTATAGATCACGATGTCGTCTATATAGGTATCCACGCCCTTTACACCTCTCAAACATTTATCCATCATTCGGACGAATGTTGCCTGGGAGTTTTTAAGTCCAAAGGGCATGACGCGATATTGGAAACTGCCTTCCGGCGTAACAAAGGCTGATATTGCTTTGGCTGCCTCGGATAGAGGTACCGACCAATATCCTTTAAGTAAGTCACATTTCGTTAGATACTTGGCATTTCCTATTCGATCTATACAGTCATCCATTCTGGGTATGGGATAAGCATCTGTAGCCGTTAATCGATCCACCTTTCTGTAATGGGTGCAGAATCACTTCGATCCGTCTGGCTTGTCTACGAGAACGCATGGAGATGCCCAAGCACTATAGCTGGGTTCTATAAGATTATGCTGTAGCATATAATCCATCTCGGTTTTCATCAGCTTAGCTTTATTCGGATTCATCCGGTAAGGATGTTGCTTGATGGGCTTTGCATCTCCTACATCGATTTCATGTACTGCTATTTTCGATTTGCTAGGCACGTCTCCGAATAAGCATCTGAAAATTTCGATGAGCTTCGATAACTCCTTCCGTTCTGTTGTGCCCAAGTGATCCAATTTCTCCTCCAGCTTTTCCAAGATTGCCGAATTCTGAAGTTTAGGTGATTTTTCTTGGAACACGTCATAATAATCATGACTATCACATGTTTTGCTCTCACTCAACTCCGGTTCGCATGCGACTATTTTTGCCATTTCTTCATTTCTGCTATGATATGACTTCAGCATATTTATGTGGCATTTTCGAGTTTTCCTTCTTCTATCCGGTGTTCCGATGATATAGTTTAGGTCACTGACCTTCCTTATAACTTTATAAGGTCCTTGGAACTTGGATTTGAGTGGATGGGTATTCATTGGTAATAGAAGAAGTACCTCGTCCCCCACTTCAAATTCCCGTTGGGTCGTCTTTTTGTCATATCTTAATTTCATTTTGGTTTGGGTGTGCTCCAAATGTTCCCTAGCCAAGTCGTTTGCTTCCCTTATCCGTTTTCTCATCTTCAGTATGTATTCCGACAAATTCAGTTGTCTTGAAGTGTCCACCAGCCATTTTTCTTTTATTAGTTTTAATGGTCCCCTGACTGAGTGTCCGTATATCAGCTCAAATGGGCTATATCCGAGTGACTCTTGGGTAGCTTCTCTTGCTGCAAACATAACGAAAGGTAGTCCTTCATCCCATTCTTTTGACTCTCCATGCAGTATGCTCGAAGCATGCTTTTCAATGTGGAGTGGAATCACTCGAGCGCCCCTTGGTATTCAGGGTGATATGCACTCGCTCGAATCGCTTCGATGCCCAGTTGTTCAATGGCCTGTTGAAAGATCTTGGAAGTGAAGTTTGATCCTTGATCCGATTGTATTTCTTGTGGCAAACCGAATTTTGTAAAAAAGTTCACAAGAGCTCCAACTATTTTCTTAAATGATATGTTTCTTAATGGTATAGCTTCTGGGAATCTGGATGTTGCGCACATAATCGTAAATATATATTTATTTCCCTGCTTTGTTCGGGGTAGGGGTCCTACGCAGTCTATGATCACTTTGCTGAATGGTTCGCCGGTGATAGGTATGGGTTGTAATGGAGCTGTAGGTATGTTCGAATTAGCCTTTCCCGCTATCTGACACGTATGGCATGTGCTGCAAAACTTTACTACATCTCTTTTTATCCCTGGCCAGTAAAAGTGTCTAGTTATTTTGTCGTAAGATTTATTTATCCCCAAATGTCCCGCTAACAGCATCTCATGTGCTGCTTTTAAGATAAGCATCCGGTAGTTCTGAGGTATTACTAGCTGATCTCTATTTTCCCAGTCTTCGATATCAGGAGTATTCTTCGGTCTCCATCTTCTCATCAGGATCCCATTGCAGATATGATATTCTGAGGTGCTATTATCTTTTTCAATATTCCCTTCGGCCAAATCGAAATATTTCTTAAGGCTTGCATCCATCTTCTGTTTTTCGATAAGATCTTCCATAGTGGTTTGATCACGTAAGATGTTGTGTTCGCCATCTTCCTTTCTTGTCGGCAGTTCACGCCTTTTCTTGATCTCCCCGCAATTTTCTCCTGATTCTCACGCCATCTCCTCTGGCTGCCTATGATTTTCCTCCTCCACCTCCTCATCTCTGCTACGTGTTTGAGTTTGTGCGCGCATCACCACTCCCGCCTTTTTCTGATTTGGGTTCGCTTTTGGTGCCCATTTTCTGACCTCCCTCTGTTCTGGTATACCCGTAGCCATTACTCTGGATCCGGCTAAGTCGTTTCCTAAAAGCATATCCACGTCCTCGATCGGTAGAGTTTCGACTACCCCTATTTTTATCGTTTTGGAGATCCATTTCGACTCGAGGTTTATTTGATGGATTGGGGCTTTTGTGATTTTTCCGCCTATGCCTTTAATTTTGACATGTTCACCCGTATCGGATCGTCTTCCTTTGGGGAGTCACCTTCTTAGCAACAGGGACTGTGATGCTCCTGTGTCTCTCAGTATTTTAACTTTCGAGGTGTTCCCACTATCGTTCTTCTGTGACACTAGTCCCATAGCTATGAATGGTTTATAGCTGTCCTCTATTTCTTTTCGCGACACTATCCCCTGGGGTGTGGTTTGACATTTCTCTTCCCGACTGAATTGATTTCTACAATTCCTGTCTATATGGCCGATCTTTCCACAATGGAAGCAAGTTATCTCCTGCCTTTCTCTGCCTTTTATCAGAGGATGGTTTCTTGCTGGCACGCTCTCGATCGGTGTATAGTGGCCTTTTCCTCGCATGGTTGGTATTCCCGCGTAGCTGTGGTTTGCTTTGAACGTCTTATGTGTCAGGGCATGTTCATCTGCTAAAGTAGCTAATTCGCGTGCAGTTCCAACTCTCCTCTCCTCTACATAAAGCCGCAGTTGGTCACTCAAGCCCTTTTTACATTCTTCGATGAGAATTAATTGTTTCAGCTTTTTGTAGTCTCCCTCTGCTCCCTCGGACGCGCTCCATCGGTCGAAGTATGTTTCCTTCTGTCTAAGAAATTCCGTATAGGACTAAGTTTCGTTTTTTCGATAGTTTCGAAACTTTTGCCGGTATGCTTCTGGTAATAGCTCGTATGCCGCCATTATCGCCCTTTTTACCATCTCGTAGTTTGCACATTCCTCGATCGTCAACGACGCATAGGCTTTTTGCACCTTGCCGCTTATAACGGTTTGTAATAGCATCATCCACGTGTGATTCGGCCATTCCAGATTGATCGCTGTTTTCTCAAAGTGCTGGAAATATTCATCGACCTCGTCTTCTTTGATTTTGGTATTTGCCTGACTTGCTTTGCTAAGTCAAATTCTTTATTGCCTGATCCAAAATTTATTTCTCGGAGTTCCAGTTCTAATTTCCTGGTTTCCTGCTCTATTCGGGCTTTTTCTATCTCTGCTCTGGCCATTATTTTTGCCCTCTCGAGCTCGATTTGTGCTGATGTCACTTCTTGAGGTTCTACCTGTAATTTGTCCAGTATCTCGTCCTCGAATACATCGTTGTCGACCATGTGTTCTGCAATTATCTTATGAAGATGAGCTTTCCTCATAGATCGTCTGACATCTAATTGGAGCTGTTGTCCTATTACGAATGCGTCGTCCTTCTTCAATTTTAATAACTGCTCCGCCAATGGGTTTCTTAAGAATTCCTCTACTGTAGACATTTCTACTTCTGCTCGTTTCCCCAATTGATAGATTTCGGATAAAGATAAAAAGTAATGAGGATCCCGGACGAGCCCCCAAATTATGTCACGACCCGGTTAATGGATGACCGAATTGATTGGCAATCAGATCGAGACACAAAAATTTATTTTATTTTATATCCAATGTCTCATAATTATCTTCGGTTAATCGTCGGATGTCGGATCAACCAGCGAAACATATCATTAAGGGGAATGGAACAACAGAGCAATGAATGACGAACCAAACACTCAATCAAAGTTTAAAATTCAAGGAAGACTTTTATATACAAAAAAGAAGAAAAAGCTCTGATAAAAAGAATGAGTGAGATAGACATATTTTTGGGGATGTTTGCCAGATGTATGCGACATGCAATTACAGTACAATATGTATAAAAGTTTGTGGATAAGAAAAGATATTGGCATGAGATAGGCCAAACTTAGCTGTTTTGTCCGTTAGGGTAAACACGGATCATAAGTTCGCAAACACACTATCCAAGAAAAAAGTTGAGATGGCGAAAGTCTATCTCTTCCTCGAATCTTAGTTCCAAAGAAGAATATATGTGAGTTCAATCGACAATACGATTGTATCTGAATAATAATCCGCAATTTAATTAATTCAAATCTCAATCAGATTAAATGTTGAGTTCAATCGACAATACAATTGTAGTTGAATAATAATCCGCAATTCAATTGATTCAAATCTCAATCTTCGATGAGGTTCGATTCTCGGAGATAATGTTTGTACACCAGGGTGTATCGCTTCTTTTCGCCAACTCCTTATTTCTTATTTTCAAATCCCTCGTGGTCCGCTTTTCCCGCCACACATGTTCGCTGTCTGGTTGCCATGACGACGTATTTCCGCTCGTTACGGCGATATTCACACCCAACCTCTGTCCCACTTCCCTCAGCCAAGTGTCTGCCACGCCACATCATTTACAGAGAGAGGGGGTTATCTGGTTAATTAGGTTTTAGGAAGAGAGAGAGAGATAGTGAGATATATATAGAGAGTAAGTAGAGAGATTGAATGTTCGCTTTGCTCTGACGTCACACATTTCAATGTTTGCATTTGAAGTGACTCTGTAGACTTGTAAAAACTGTTGGATTGATTTATCCATCAGCAACCCACTAGCTTTTTTCAGAGCTCTCTTGAATGTGTCAACGAATTACTCTGCTTGTCCATTACTTTTGGGTGGTATAGCGGAATGGTTATATGCTCGATTAGATGATCCTCGCAAAAAATGTTTAAATTCGGTAGACGTAAATTGCGTTCCATTTTCTGTAACAATGCAGTCTACTACTCCAAACCTAGCGAATAGTTCATACAGGAAGTTGATAGTTACCTCGGATGTGGGATTCTTACATTTTAATACTTCCGGCCATTTAGATAGGCTGTCTACAACAATGAGATATTAGAACCCATCTAGCGGTCCTGCAAAATCTAAATGAATCCTTGACCAAGGTCGCTCCGGTTTTGCCCACGATCCGAATTGAGTTGAAAGAGCTTTCATAGTTAATGCGCATCCTCTACACTCCCTGATTTTTCCTTCTATATCCTTATCCATGTTTGGTCAATAAATGAAAGAGCGCATAAGGCTTTTCATTCTTGATATACCTGGATTTCCTACATGGAATTCCTTGAGTATTCTTTTCTGTAATGTTGCAGGAATTACGACCCTGTCACTATATAACAGGACGTTATCGCAAATTGAATAAATTTCTTCATCCAATTCATTATTGTTGATCATTTCTTTCGTGCGTATAATAAATTCGTCCACCTCTGCCTTACTCTTAATCTCATCAAGCGTTACTGGAAGTTCTCTTCATGTGTCACATAACATATTTTTTACTTCAACTTCCCTTGAATGGCTGCTATTACCATATCCTCCAATGGTTCTGTCTGCTTAGGTATTAACCTCAATAACGCATGACCAAATTTTTTAGATGGTACATACTCCATTTGAAAATTGTAATTCAGAAGTATGGTACCCCATCTTTGGAGTCTATTCGCCGTATGTTGTGGTCATCCCTTTTTCGATCCGAAAATCATTAATAATGTTTTGTGGTCTGTTTGTAACAGAAATTACCTACCGTGCAGGAAATTATGAAATTTTTTTTACCACAAATATAATGCTTAGCGCCTCTTTTTCAATTTGTGAGTAGTTCTTTTCGGCTGGCAAAAGTGATTGGGATGAATGTGCTATGGGTTTCACTTTTCCATCATCCATTTTGTGTAAAATGCATGCTCCTATGCCATAGGAGCTGGCACCGCTTGCAACTATAATTTCATGCTTGGGATTATAACGTGCCAGAAACAAGTCAGCCGTTAAAGTCTCTTTAATTTCCCGAAATGCTTCTTTGCACTCTTGCGTCCAGACCCATTTTTGGTCTTTCCTCAACAGTTCATTTAAAGCCGACCTTAGTTTATGCATATTTGGCACAAATACATTGTAGTAATTTGCCAAACCTAAGAAACTTTTTAAAGACGCAATATTTTCTGGAGCAGGCATATTCTATATTGCACTCAATCTATCTGGATCCGGCCTTCTTCCATGTTTATCGATGATTTGCCCCAAGTATTTTATTTTCTCCATGAAAAATGTACATTTTTCCTGTTTTACTTTAAATCCATAATCCTGGATCCTTTTGAATACTTGGTTTACATGAGCTTTGTGTTGTTCTTTGCTAGCGCTTTTTATTAACACATCCTCCAGGTACCCTACTGCGAAATCCAACCCATTTAACATAATGTCCATAATTTGCTGAAAAGTCGCAGGGGCGACTTTGACCCCAAAAGGAAGTCTGTTAAGCTTATACAATCCCTTATGGATATTAATGCATAGCAGCTTTGAACACTCCTCATCGACTGGAACTTGTAAGTACGCGTCACTGAGGTCGATTTTAGAAAAATATTTCCCTCCACTCAGTTTTGCAAATATCTCTTCAGGGCTCGGAAGACGATAATGGTGATCTTGTAATGCCCTGTTTAAGCCTGTTGCAAAGTTGGTGCAAACCCGAATCTCTTCGATGTAAACCGTTGGTGCAGCCCACTCACTGTGATCAATGTTTCCGATGACACCCATGTTTTTGAGTCTTTCTAATTCACCGTCTATCTGTTCTATAGTGGCGTATGGAACATTTCTTTTCTTTCTGAACATTGGCTGTTCATTTACTTTTACGTCAAATTTTGCTACCGCTTTTGTACACGTTCCCAAACTACCTGAAAATACGTCTGGGAAATTCTCTTTTAACTCCCTCTTAAATTTTTCTGCCTCCACATTCAAATCCTGAACCTTTTGGCAAAATGAGCTTAAAGGCAGATCCAATAGTCTAAACTTTTCGAACAGATCAGTCCCAAAGAGGTTGTTTGATTTTCGCATGACACAAGTTCTTGCTTTTTCGGCCCTGTTCTAGAAAAAAATATTCATCAATAATTCTCCTTTGAAGGTAATTTTTTCGCCACTGACGCCGTTTTATGTGATTTAATCATAGTGGGTCTCCCAAGCCTCTTCCATGTCTGTACATTAATAATGGAAATGTCAGACCCACTATTAAAATGTAGCCTTACTTTCTTTTTAAACACTTTTGACCTGTACATATTTCTGGATATTTTGTTCCTCAGGCTCAATTTTCGTAAGTTTAATGGATGTCTTTTTACCAGATTTTTTTTCTACAATGCGATGCTTTATGCCCTTTCTGGTGGCAGTTGTCACATTGTTTGAATTTGTAGGGACACTCATTGTACCAATGTTTATTTCCACACCTCCAACATGGTCCAGGTGAATCTTTTCCCTGTTTTTTCTCTGGTTAATTTTTGAAGTCGAATTTTTCTTTTCATGGATCTTTTTAATATGCGACACTCCGCTTTCCTCTATGCCATGACTGTCTTGTTTCAATGCAATAAACTGTCCATAGTCTTCCGCTTAGTTTTGTAGTTTTAAATTCGGTTCGTATTTGAGTTTATTTAAAACATGACGCCTGATTTCAGCATCTTTATTTAAGACCAGCCCTTTCTCAAATATTAAACATTTAAAATTATCTGATGATAATTCCTCCAGTTTCAAATCGTCACAATGCTTGTTCACTATATTTGCATAAGTAGTGTAGTCGTCTTCCTCTCTTCTAGTAACATTCATAGATTTATATTGCCTATGGAAAAGAGACGTTTTTGCAGAAAACAGTTCTGTAAGTAGCGTAACTGTTTCTTGGAAGCTCAACTCACTGGTCTTTTTTGGGAGAATAAAATTCACAAACTTTGTATGCTCGGCTGTTCCCAATTTCCTTAGCAAAAGCCTAACTTTTTTCGCGTCTGACCAGGTACCACAATCCAATATAAAAATATCCTCATATCGTCTATAGTACTGGATGAAAGTGACATCATCTTCTGGATTATAATTGAAATTATCAATAGTGGCCCACACAGCTGTTTGAGAAAATGCGTTATGATTATCATTCACTTTAGTTAACTGTGTCGCCTCCAGAATTTTTCTTTGTTCCTCCTGTGTTTTCATCAATATCTCCTCGAAGTGTTTTTGTTGTTGAAGCATTTTTTCTTCAAATGCATGTTTAAATCTCTCCTCTTTCTACTTGTTGTTGAATTTGCTGCTTTTGCAATGGGAGATTTTGCTCTGCCTGGAATTGGAACAATTCCAACAGTGAATCTTTGAATTTCGCATCCATCATATGAATTCAGTTTACAATTTATGCTTGTATTAAATAAATATTCCTTAGTAAAAAAAAATCAACCAAGTTTTCTTTCCCAATTCTTTTGTTTGAAGAACAACAGTTTAGCAGTCCTTTTGTAACTTAATTTGTTGCATGCTATATTTCTAGTCTTACTAGAAACAATCCAGCGAAATAACATTTGTTTAATGTTTTTTTTATTTGCACGCATTTTTACGTAGCAAAAATAAAATTCGTCGCTTTAAATATCCGACGAATTCGTATGGGAAACTTTTTTCTTTTTTTACCCTCTTTGCCTTTTGCAAAAAATGACTTGATTCTTTGCATGTTTGCTAAGCACAAATGACGTATGCGAATAATTATTTTTCACGGTCTGTCTCTTTTTCTCTTGTTCAATTATTAAATAATTGACAACATTCGCGTTATTTGCTGTAGATTTTGGTAGCAAGTTTTTTCCCATCGCCAAATTACTATTGTAGTAATTAATTCACTGTTAATCCTTGCATATCCAAATATCTATTGAAATGATTAAGGTGTTCTGCTGTAAAGATTTTACAAATCTTTATTCCAATCACTTTTGGTGATTCTCTGCAGTGACGGTCGTTTCGATTCCTTGTTGCCAATCTGTTGTGTCATGGAATAACAGTAAAAATAAGAGCAATCAAGTCGAGGTTCGGTTAAGGAACAAGTGTATTAACAATAATGTACAAAGATAGGAAAGCGTGTGTATCTGCTGGGCACTCGTCTAGCAGTTGAAGTGCAGTCACATCTTTCTCACTAGCATTATTTATAGTGCTAATCGGTGTAAATTCTTTGTTCAAGGAAGGCCGGTATAACACTGATACAACAGAGTGGTCGGAAGATCCAAGTAGAGACAGAACGAAAGCTGAACACAGTTCAAGGCAAGGTGTGAGAAAAAGGTCTAGGAGACTTGCATACTGGCCGTCAGTATGAGGCACACGGGTGGGTTCGCAAACAATCTGAGTGAGCTCATAAACAATGGAGAAATCATAACAGAACCTCCTTATCTGTCTTGTTTGAGTGAGTTAACCATTCCACATTGTGAACATTGAAGTCTCCACAGACATGAATATTAGCTGAAAGATAAGCAGATAGGATGTGGTCAATTTTCTCAGATATGCTTTTAAAAATAGTAACTCTGCTGTTGTGGGAGTGATAGAGAGCAAATATAAACGCACTAGTTTGAACAAGTGCAACCCGGAAGCACATATAGGGTAAGTTAGGATCTTCTCTGGAGATGTCCTTTCCACATGGAAAGCCATCTTTAATATAGGCACATATTCCATGCCCATGGCGATCTTGGGGATCAGATTTGGAAGTTAAATTAGAGTATTCTTTAATTACGAACTCATCTAGGGAAATAGTCTGTCCAATGCCAGTTTTGCTTAGAAATAATATGTCTGATTTAGTATCCTGCAATTGAGTTTCAACCTCTGGAAAGTTAGAACATAGACCCCTAATGTTCGAGAAGGAGACATGGTAGTGGGGGTCTACGTTAAAAGTTGGAGATCTGGGTTTAATTGTGTATTTGTATTGAAACTTGTCATGATGGAGTTTTGGGATTTGTGGACTAGGTCGATAGACTTGCTTGGAGCAGTGCAGAGAGGGAAAGTAAGAGAGAATAGAAATGAAGAAATATATTTCTTTTTTTGTTGCACATGAAAAGCTAAAGCCGTAACAATTGTCCACTAATATGGCATCGAGAGGCCCCACCAGAAGCTACTGTATGGTCCAGAATCCATTCACCAAATGGTAATGCAGCAGCCCCAGTACTTTGCACTTGCTGATAGGACAGCCTCCTTAGTGGTTAATCCAAGGTTCGGGTCCCTGACTATAACGTCAGCCCAGATAAAAGATTTACCTCCAGCACCCATACTAGTGGCATGGCTACTAGGATAGACATAGAAACAGAAAATTTCCGACATCTCTGGCAGCTGTTCATGCAAAATACTGCCAACCTAGAACATAGAATAAGAGATAACGAAATGGAGTTTCATTCTATATTAATAAACAAACTTTATTGTTTATCTTCGTTAGTAGAGTGTACAAGAGAGAGAGAGAGGGGGGTTAGTAGGTTGAAGTGTTCTTATGTAAAGATAGAATTAATATATTGCCAGCTTGTTGAGGAGAGAACAGTTTAGTTCCATTTACACGTGTTTATAGGTATGAAGGCAACCAGTTAAAGGAGAAAGAAAGGGCAAGGTCTTCAGTGTGTTTACATGTTGTTGTGGATGAGTGTGAGTTGTATGTTCTTTAGCATAACAAAGAATGTTTGTTTGGGAACAGCACGTGGAAATAAATGTGAGCTTGAAGAGAGCCATAGCTAGCTTGTAGTACAGGCTAATGTCCGCTGCCCGGCAGGGTCAGGATCAAAAAGGGTTGAGAGTTTCAGATTTCACCTTTTATATACGCTATCATGTGATTGAGAGCTGGATTGTGATTGGACAAGCTAGGGAGAAAATGGATTTCAAATCTCGAATCGTGAGAAGTAGTTCCTGCCTGTGTTTGTAGCGAGTATTGTCTGCTACAGAGTATAGGTATAAATTATAGATAATGCATGTCTTCTCAGTATACATAGCTATAGATGTTTATTATCGATTTTTGAAGTGCGATGTATGTGATTTTATAGCAGCTTGGGGAAAAGAGCTGTCTACTCATTACAGGTGACCTGCACCAGTCACAAAGCAAACACATGATGGGAAAAACAACTGCTTTTTTTTCTCTTGATTTTGCACTTCCTTAATTAAATTTGTGGGTTTCACATCAATCCTTTTCGATCCAATAATATTGTTACATCAGTGGAAGAAACTGTGCAACTTTATGAATAGAGAAAATTATTTCTAGTTAAATCTTTACTAGTGTTAGAATGATTAAGCGAACAACCAGGAATAGGAAAATTTGGAGAGCTAGTTTTTCTCCACATTAAAAACCTACCTTGTGTCTAACTTATCCTCATGGGGGGAAAGAAAATAGGAACTCAGTCGGCAAACTGAGGACTATATTAGCATGTATGAGGGCCATCCAAAAAGTAAAGCCTTTTACTTTATTTTTTAACTCAAAAAGTTGAAGAGCTACGAAGACGAGTGTGGTAACATTAAAACAAGTAACCGTTTGTGCTCCAAAATTTATATTTCTACATAATCACCACCATTCTAAGTGCGTTTTTGCTAGGAATTCAATGATGATTCTCTGCTTCTGAGGCATGTCCATGCAGGGGTTGTCTCACACCGTCAATATTTGCAACAGGGAGATGAAACATTCAGGTCATGAATGCATAAGTTCAGTCATCATAACAATACAATTTGCAATCCTCTTTGATCCATTCGGGCGGAATGAAAAAATAGGAGGCATTACTTTAGGATCACCCTTCGTATTTTGTGATTAAAATATGAGTAAAACTTTAAGGGAAACAAACTTTGATTAACTTATCTTTAGTATAAAAGTTATTTTAAGTTGAACCAAAATAACATTACATGTGAAAAATCGATATTTGATTCTATCTAGCCATTTCTTCTCTCTTTTTTTTTTTTATCTTTGCACCATGTATAATAATAGAGAATCCCTTAAGGTGAATAAAAGGATATTGTTAATCAATATCAATAATATTGATTTCTAAGATCATATCAATGAATTTCATGACTGAGTGATCAGCTTCGATATTAATCAATTCTGAACGAACCAACTGAATATAGATCGATATTTGGGGGCCATTACTTTTTTTCAAATTCATATGGAACTATGATTTTTCTTTTGTTCAGATTATGCCATAAATATCTTTTAAAAAAGCAATATGTTAACTGAATTCTCTTAATTATTCCGATTTTGAAAGATTATTGAAATATCTGGATATTTTTCCTCTAGATTTCTACTGCCTGGGTGCCTGGCGTTGCCCGGGTGTGTGGAGGTGTGTGTTGAGCAAAAATAAAAAAGTGGTAGCAGGCAGACAGGCGGGTAGGCTTGAACATGTGCCGCGAAGGTGGAAAAGAAAGTGAAAGAAAACCTGACATCTGAGCTGATGTCCTCATGACGCGACCAGAAGTCAAAAGTGTTGAAATTCACCGAAGTCAATCCAATGGTGACGATGACTTACTAAAAATTTTTTGATATTTGTCGTCCGAAGGGTCGTGCTTCCAAACAATACTGATCTTGTGAAAATCCGTCGCCCCTGTTGAAAGTTTTTGCAAAACATACATACATACATACACACATACATTTAAACAGACGGGTGAGATAGATATCATATTGCTCTTAGTATGCCTATATGTCTGTCTGCTCATCCCACTTTTTCTTGGAAACTACTACCCTGATTTGACTGAAATTTTGTGCGGACTTTTTTTGTGATCACATGCAGCAAACTAAGTATTATGATATCTGATCGATGCTCAGTTAGGGATTAATAGGAATTAGTTACCACAATACCACATTTACTCTATAAGTTTTCTCGGGGAACTACTCGGACTGAAATTTTATATGGATCTTTGTTATAATAAGGCGCAGCGAAATAAGTATTTTTTTTTTTACTCATGTTCACCCCTTACAAAGCATATCGCCACTTGGACGTAAGGGGCTACTATTTGGGGCCATGTCTAGGAAAGATTAACAAGATATTTGTTTATGTTACATTTAAACTTCTGCATATCAATACAGCCAGGGAAGCAGGCTGCAGGAAGGGAATTCCAAAGTCTAGCTGTTCGAGGGAAGAAACTATTAGAATAGAAAGCTTTCTGGCATTTAGGGAAATAAACAGTGAAGGGGTGAGATCTTATTGCTAAGCAGGTTTGTCAGGGATATGTACGCCGAGGGGGTACAAGTGAAACGAGTTCATCAGAACACATTCCATTAAAATATTTGTAAAACAGGCACAGTAATGCAACACTGCGGCGATGGGACAGAGGCTGGAGAATTAAAAGGGATTAGCATTTAAATTCCACTTTTTCTTGGAAACTAATCGACTGATCTGGCTGAAGTTTTGTATGGACCTTTACTATGATAAGATGCAGTGAATTAAGTATCATGGTAATTGCACAGTTAGTGATTAATATTTAATCAAAAGTGAGCTCAAATTTAACGATATTTAACCATCAATTTGATATAAAGCACCCATTCCAAGACAACGAGCTGTAACTTTTGTCCATTTTTAATGGGCTAAAAAGTCTAGTTTATTTTATAATTGTGAAAAAAATTTCAGACTAGGTGTATTCGGTAATCTTTTTACTTTTATTTTGTCAACTATCTTTAAAACTATACCGTGTTTTTCTTTTATCATGGTTTTTAATAATTTTTTTTTCTACAAAATTTGTTTTACCTATCTCTCTCAGAATAATTCCTGTCCTTTTCAGGACAAACTACAAACAACAATCTTGCATTCTACCCGTCCTTCCTTTGTGTTTTTCGACAATCTACAAAATTTCTATTTTACTGTTCTATCTAATTTTTTTTAAAGCAATTCTTCTTTCAGTGTTTTTTCATACAAACGGTGAGGAGTTATTCAATTGTAATGCAATGTCAACATCTGACCAGCATCATTAGGATTGTAGTTTCTTTTTTTTTTAACAAAGGAGTCACCACTTATCAAAGCCTAGAGGCTAATCGAGGATAAGGGTTAATAAGTGTACAGTATTTAATGGGACAGTGACGTAGTAATTGTTAGTTGTGGAAATTTGATAAATTGGATTACTTAAGGGGAACGGCTCATCAAGAACTTGTTTGCATTGGACCTGAAGACAACCATATTATAGTCAGCCAGAAAGCAGACAAATGGAAGAGAGTTCCACAGGTGTGCAGTTCTAAGAAAAAAGCTTTGTTCATGGAATCTACATTTAGGTTTAGGCACGGATAAAGAGTGGGGGAAATTATTGATAGTGTTTCCAGCTAGATGAGTGTTTCTCGTGAATGTTTGGCCAGGGGGTACCATAGATTGGAGCTCAGTCGAGCACTTGTCATGAAAATAATAATAAAGCAGAGACAGGCTTTCAACGTCTTTTCTGTGAGAAAGAGGTTGCAGGGAAGAGAAAAGGGCATTCCCTACTAGGCTACGAAATCTATTTTGAACTCTGTCAAGGCAAGATAAATCCTTTCTAGCAGCTCCTGCCCAGATATGGCAACAGTACTCCATCCTTGGACGTACTTGGTTCTTATATAGATAGAGAATTGCATTAGAAGAGAGATATCTACTGGATTGATAAAAGGATCCAACCATTTTCCCAGCGACCTTGGCAACAGATTTGATGTATGCGCTCCATTTCAGATCAGGAGTAATGGTCAAGTCCAGGAGCTTGTCAAAACATGGAGCCCCCCCCCCCAAGACGAGAGCCATTCATTTCAATTGACGCCAGATGGGGAATCAGAGAGTTGATGATGTAAAGACAAAAGCTTGGTTTTAGATGCATTAAAGGTAACCAGTCACCTCTTTCCCCATTGTACTTTACTACTGATTCTTACACTTGTCCAGCTTTGAATTAAATTCAGTTGTGATAGTATTGGTGTTGCCTCAAAGCGTTAGGTATTAAAAAATATTTTTTAAAAACTTCTAAAAGACTTCTAAAGCCGCAAACATAATCAGTTTTGCAAGGACTTTTCTTTATTATTGTTTAATTTAATAATTCAATACATACATATTATCCTCATCTCAGTCTTTTGCGTCTTCTGTACTTTTTTCTTTCAGTATTTTCCAACTTTGGCACGTGAGACTTGAAGCACTTGCTTGCCAAAACATTTTATGGCTGCCGGTGATGCTCTGCTTAGCCATTAGTTTGTCATATATGCGTCCTATATGCGTGCATATTGAAGATTCTAGAATATTTTTCCCTTCCACGTCTAAGAAAAAGGCCACAGAAACAACATTAGGGTTGGCGTTCGTTGTCCAGCAGAGTAACACGTGATTGTTACCCAATGACCAATGGCCATTGAATTCGTGGCAAAAGTACATTGAGAATGGTGGTGACTATGTAGAAAAATAAATTCTAGAACACAAACAGTCGCTTGTTTTAATGGTATCACTCACGTCTTTGTAGTTCTTCAACTTTTTTAGTTTACTTTTGGAACGACCCTCGTATACTATCTCCCTAGCAAAAGCAGGCACATTAATATGCACATACATCTTCATGCCTATCTTATTAACACATAAACACAGATGATTTATATCGACATGGAGATGTGGTCTCTTGTTGGTTACCGGTAATAATCTGTTTAGCCATAAGTTTGTCTTGACTTTTTATTGTGTGCATATTGAAGATTCCAGAATATTTTTTCCTTCCACGTCTAACATGCTGATTGGCTACTGTTAGTGTAGGTGGTTCAGCCGAACATGCCAGGGATGAATTAACCATTAAACAAAATATTACTACTTATACTTGAAACAGGGTGAGTTGAGTCGATTCCATCTATCCTTGTCACTGTATTTCTCATAAAGTCTGATGATTTGAATTAACACCTGGACGATCTCTAACCATTTGCTGGTGGTGGTGGTGGTGGTGGTGTGTGTGTGTGTGTGTGTGTGTGTGTGTGTGTGAAATAGCACTAACCCTATTTGTGTTTAACCGACTTCCTCTGAAGGAAGAAGTTCCATGAGAGTATGAAATTCACTAGCAGCCCCCAGTCGTATGTATATCCCCATTAGGGGAGATGACGACGTTAGGTTTTTGCAACTCTTGCAGGGAGGTGTGGCGTCCTCCTACATACAGTGGCTTGAATTCCCAAATTTGTCATTTTAGTAATGACCAGGCTCAATGTTGCTTAACTTCAGTGATTTGACAGGCACCGGTGTGTCAACGTGATATGCCCTATCTAATTAACCATTTGCTGTTCCAATGGTGAACTCCATAGATTTCAGGGGCCATGTTGCTTTAACCGTTATCAGTTAGGTTTTTATATGTTTGCCACATCACCTTTTTCGGTTATAGTCAGCTAACGTACTTCCTAACTTCCGGCGTGGCTGCTACTGGAAGCAGTGACAAGGCAAATCAGTTCCTTCACTTTTATTGTTCCTCAGTATTTCTATTGTGATGTGATTCATTGAAATAAAATATGAGAAAATAATCTTATTGAAAAATATACAATAAAAATTAGCAACATTATACAGATTAAAAATAAAACAATTTGTCTTTATTCACACATTTAATAGCAAAATTAAAAAAAAAAGATGTTTTTAATTTATTTGAAATTTTATAACAAATATGTTTATGAAATTATAAAAATACATTTTTTATTTTTAAAAATAAAAGTTTTTTATTTGAATTTATATAATAAATATATGTTTATGAAAGTATATAAATAAAATTATTGAAATCAAAATAACAAATGAAATTATTAAAATCAAAATAATAAAATTTCATACATCATAAAAAACGTACCCAATATATAATATTCCTACAATAGTTTATAATGTTTTAAAAAGTGTTTTAAATAATTATTTTTAAAAAAAGGAGTGCAAAAAGTGTTTTCAATACTTCTTTAATAAATAAAACTAATTTCAATAATTCTTGATTAAAATAAGACCGAAAAAACTTTTCAACGATAATTAAATAAATAAATAAATAATTAAACGATCGGAAAAACGTAATAAAAAAAGAGTATAGGAGAAATATAAGCGTGAGAGAAAAAGAGTGAAGGAGCTGATTTGCCTTGTCACCGCTTCCAGTAGCAGCCACGCCGGAAGGTAGGAAGTACATTAGTTGACTATAATAATTTTTTTCAATCCTGTAGGTGAGCTGGTGTAATTGCTTTGTACATGAACTCTCCTGGTTGATGTCAAAATGCATGATCTAGAGAGTTTAGACGTATCATAAAGATGACTTGTCAAAGGGAGTTAATTTTGCAGCTAAATATGTAGTGAACTACTACTATGATGCTGCTACGGTAGCTTCCCTTATTTCTCTCAGACATGCGAAAACGATAGAAGCATCAACATGCGACAGACCAGTTTCCCTGGGTAAAGACTTTTATCAAAGAAAATGTACCATCCTCTTTGTACCCTTATATCTTGGAAACCTTTATAAAACAATCCTAAAGTCTCGTCGCATTTAATTATAACCCGATGTTTTCTTTTCCCCAGCCGTTCTTTTTCAGCACTCTTGTTCTCTCTTTAATGTCGGAGGTGCCCCAAAAAGGGGACCGACCGAAATGGTGACTCTTTTTCAAACGTCGTTAAAATTTATGGTAACTGCCATAATTTGGTGAACGCCCGACGTGCGTATATACACGCAATTTTCAATGAACAAAGCAAAAACGAAGACGATGAGAACGTGACAGACTAAAATAAAAAGACAAAGAAAAAAAAGCCTTTCTAAAGCTAAAGTAGAACCTTACAAAAAAGTATATATAAATCCGCTTTCCAAGAAATGCCGATAATATTTTTGCTATTTTTGTGAAACGGTTTAGGCTGAATAAGGCAAAAACAAACAAACAAGAATTTCATTCTGAAACACACACACACACCCACACACAGAAAAAGGAACCTTCCAGACGCACACGTGTGAAGCCAATTTTGAAACACGTGTGAGCATCGACGAACTCAGTTTTTTTTCTTTAAGAACATTGACTATATATTCACACACATACATATACATATTTATATATAAAAAAAATTTAATTGACGCTATCTCTCCAAGCACCTGCTGAAATTAACCACTGGTGAGTACTCGCTTTTCTCTCTTCTTGCTTATCACACCCCAGTCATTTCCTTTAGTCGCAGCTACGAATAAATAAATAAAAATAATAATAATAATAATAATAGTAACTAATAATAATCATAGGAATAATAATAATTATTATTAATAATAATAATAATAATTAATAGTAGTAATAATAGTAATGATAATAGATAATAATTAGTAATAATAATTAGTAATAATAATAATGGACGCACAACAGGTTAGCGTAAAACCCCCACAATTTATGGAGACGAGTGTCGAGGGATGGTTTTCGATAATAGAAGCTCAATTCCATCTCAGACACATTACGAGCGATGATACTAAGTTCTATACGGTTATCAGCGCATTGCCGCCTGACGTGGTAACAAATATACCACCAGCAATTCTACAGTCGCTAAACTATGCGAAGTTAAAGGAGTCTGTATTGTCTGCATATGAAAAGACCAAACCTGAACTCCTGGAGAAGTTGATCATACGTCATTATACCTCCAGGAGATGGTAACGGTCACACATAAAATAGTGGCAAGCAATGAGATAGTGCACCATAAATTCATACACGCACTTCCAAAGCAAATCGCCCCAGTAATAGCAGCCCACACTGAAATGCCGTTAACGGAGTTGGGTCGACTATCCGTCAACTTGATGCCGTTAATTAAAAATTTGTCAGTATTTCAGGCGGTTGAGAATCGAGCTGGGAAAAACAACCATATTACCACCAGACAGTCTAGTGAAACCATTCCAGCCGGCCTATGTCCATATAGAAGGAAACAGCAGCCGAAGATATGTAGAGCACATATATATTTCACAGAGGAGGCTTGTACATGTAAGCCATGGTGTAAGTGGCCAAAGAAAAAGAGTAGCTTACAGACTCTGCCGAACTCGCGCCCTTCCTCTCCCGTGCATAGTGATTCGAAAAACTAGAAAGGCGGACTGCGTTTGCTCCAGTAGTGCCGCCGTTATCAGAAGTTTCTGCTAAAATAGGAGCATCTAAAGCCAATTTTATCATAGATACAGGAGCTAGTGTTTCCCTTTTACCACATTCCATAGTAAATGGAATTACTCTGGAGTCAAATCCTGTTCATATCTCTACCGCTAATGGCGAAAGCATAAAATGCTATGTTCAGACAAACCTCAAAGTAAAGATACCCCGTTTGAGAAGATCTTTTCAATGGAGTTTCGTGATCGCAGATGTCACTAACCCTTTGTTAGGATTTGACTTCTTAAACAAATTTAACATTATAGCGGATTGTAAAAATAGATCCATCCGTGATAACGTAACGGAGTGTGAAATTACAGTCAATGCAGTAACGGGAACCGATGCTGTAGTGCTTAACAAAATAGACCTAGCAGATTATGTTGCAGAAGTAATAGGTAAATATAATAATGTGCTTTCACTACATAGCGACACAAACAAAGACTATGGTGGAGTGTATCACAGGATTGATACAGGCAGCCACATACCAGTCTTTGCTAAAGCCAGACAACTTTCCGGTCCTAAGTTAGATGCAGCACAGGCATAATTTTAAAAATGACTAAATACCGGAGTTATCCAGCCTTCCAGTAGTGAGTGGGCAACCCCTTTGCACTTGGTGAAGAAGCTGGATGGGTCATATCGAGCGTGCGGTGATTTCCGTGCGTTAAATAGCATTACCAAAACAGACTGCTGCCCAGTACCGAATATAAATTCCTTCTGCACACAATTAGCTAATAAACAATATTTTTCCAAAATAGATTTAACTGCAGCATATCATCAGATTAAGGTACACCCTAAAGATGTGCCTAAGACAGCAGTTGTGACACCTTTTGGTTTGTTTGAGTTTAATTACATGCCATTTGGTTTAAAGAATGCTGCGGCTACATTTCAGCATTTTATGGATAAAATATTTTTAAAATTAAATTGCATATTTATATATTCAAACGACATACTAGTTTTTAGTGAAAGTGAGCAACAGCACAAGGAAGATTTAGAGTATTTAGGATCCTTAGTGATAATAATTTAAAGATTTCCATAGATAAGTGTGTATTTGGAGTACCAGAGTTAGATTTCTTAGGTTTTCACATAACCAAAGAAGGTTTGTTGCCTACTTTAAAGAAAATCAAAGAGTTTGAAAATTTTCCGATACCTAAGGACTCAAAAAGCTTATGTAGATTTCTGGGGATGACATTTAGGTCCCTAATTATGCATCCATAATTTTACTACTATCTAAATGGACGAGGTTGGTTCCTGAAGCAAAGACCGAGCTTAATGAGGAACAATAATAAGCAAATTATCAGAAATTATGGCATTAGCTCATCCACAGTCTTCAGCTACAGAATACCCTTAGTTACAGACGCTAGTCCATACGCCGCTGGTGCTGCATTGCACCAGTTGATAGATAAGAAACCAGTACCCATAGGTTTCTTTGCGAAGAAATTTTCTCAAACCCAAGCAAAGTATTCCACGTTTGACAGAGAGCTACTAGCAGCTTATTTTTCAATGATACATTACCGCCACCTCATAGAAGGTCATCGCATGACATTATTCACTGATCATAAGCCATTATGCGGAGCCTTTTATAGTCAGACACCAGCAAAGTCAGATCGACAACAGCGACACTTATCAGTGCTTGCCGAATATATTGCTAACGTGGAGTACATTAAAGGAGCTGAGAATATAGTTGCAGACTGTATGTTTCACCCGGAATTAGCTGTGCAGATAGATGCATGCGACTTGGCTGAAATAACCCCGGCACAAAAAGGTGATGACGAAATAAAGTCATACACTAATTTGAAAGAATACTGTGTGTCAAGCGAAGTCAGCTCAGTCCTATGCGATACTTCAACTAAGTACCCCAGACCGTTTATCTCAAAAGAGCTTCGTCAAGCCATTTTCAACAGTTTACATAGCTTGGTGCATCCTGGTACGGGAGCATCTATAAAACTGGTCAAGTCCAGATACTTTTGGCCTAGCTTAGATAAAACGATTAAACAATTCTGCACAGAATGTGTAGTGTGTCAACAATCAAAAGTTCACAGACACACAAAGTCTGCAGTCCAAGAATTTGAGTTACCATCTGCATGTTTCCAGACGGTACAAATTGATATCGTTGGACCCCTGCCCTTAAGGCACAATGAGTCCGACCCTTACCTGAGCCCTTACAAATATTTGCTTACCTGCATCGATCGTGCAACTCGCTGGATTGAAGTACAGCCTATGACTGAGATAACTGCACAGTCGGTAACAGAAGCGTTTATCAATGCATGGATATCTTGATTTGGAGTCCCACTGCATGTTGTAACTGACAGAGGTAGTCAGTTTGAGAGCGAATTGTTCCAGGAATTAGCCAAGGTAGTAGGTTTTTACCGATTAAGGACAACATCATATCACCTGCAAAGTAACGGGATGATTGAAAGAGCACACCATACCCTTAAAGTGGCAATAATGGCTCGAAAAGAATCATGGATGAAAGCGATACCGGTGATTCTGCTGGGTATATGTAGCACCCCTAATGAATCAAGCTTTTCCCCTTTTACGTCTGTTACTGGAGCTCTGATATTGATTCTTCATCAGTTGATACACAAGCAGAGAGTAGGAGAAACTCCAGTTAATAACCAGTACATACGTAATTTGTGTGAATGGATGTCCCAAATTGATGTACTCAACAATGGAAAAGGATATATCCATAACAGTTCCAAAATATTTATACCGAAAGGTTTATCTTCCTGTGAAAAAGTATGGCTCAGAGTTGATCGAGTTAGAAAACCATTAGAAGCACCGTACTCAGGTCGTTATAAAGTTTTGACTCGATCAGATAAGCATTATCAGATCGATATGAACATTGGTACTCATACACATGTATCAATAGATAGATTAAAGCCGTACATAGAACCAACTAGTACTAATAAAATTAGACCGACTGAGAAGGCACAAACAAGTGACGGTACTACTAATGATAAACTTATTAAAACAGACGATACCGACAAAGTTGAAGATAAAATTGCTGACACATATAAGTCTAGATCTGGTAGGAAAGTAACATTGAAAAAGAAAAATGAGTACTTTTATTTTTAAACAAATTTAGGCAATGTACACATTTAATAATTCTGTGGAGGGTACTTAACTCCATTATTTGGAGGGGGACTCGTGTAGTGAACTACTACTATGGTGCTGCTACGGTATGCTCCCCTTTTTTCTCTCTTTCTCCCTACTCTTCTACTTTTCCCTTCCTTTCTTCTCTCAACATCACCAGAGGTTTCAGCCAATCGGAATAGAGGACTGTCCTGGAGGGAGATACAAAGAAGAAATCTCTCTCAGACATGCGAAAACGATAGAAGCATCAACACGCGACGGACCAGTTTCCTTGGGTAAAGACTTTTATCAAAGAAAATGTACCATCCTCTTTGTACCCCTATATCTTGGAAACCTTTATAAAACATCATCAATCCTAAAGTATTGTTGCATTTAATTATAACCCAATGTTTTCTTTTCCTCAGCCGTTCTTTTTCAACACTCTTGTTCTCTCTCTCTCTAATGTCGGAGGTGCCCCAAAAACGGGAACGACCGTTTTTGGTGACTCTTTTTCAAACGTCGTTAAAATTTATGGAAACCGCCATAAATATACCGTGTTGTTTCAGAGATATAAGCCACAAAACACTGGACTAGCAGCACTGCTAATCGAATTCTCTTGCACAAAAGTCCATACATACACCCTTTCACTAACAAAACAGGCACACTAATATATACACACACATATTTTCATGCCTATCTCATGTACACACAAGTAAATGCACACAACGCTTATCCAGGTAGTTACGAGTAACTTATCTCATCCTATTATACGAAAGATTTTTTTTAATGCTTTTTTTTTTATGTTTTTATAAATAAAATTAAAGTAAAAATATTTTTTTGAAAGTTTGAGTTTTTATTTTATTGTTTGGATCGTTTTCTTTGGTTAAGTTTTTTTTTTTCGCAACATTCACCAATTTTTTGTTTGTGGGAATTTGATCAGTTTTTGAATATAATTTTTTATGTCGATTTAGAAAATAGTTGTTCAAAATCTCTTGTTACCTTTCATTTTTGAAATTTTGCCAAAATGTTTTATTTATTAGTGCAAAATTGCTCAAAATATAATCACCTCGTCTTGACTTTCTTTCACATTTGCATAATGAAGTTCAACATTTTCCCACAATGCATCGGTCAATTCTGAGTTTGCAATATTTGCCAATTTACAGACTTCTTTTCAGCCTAATTTCTTGACTCAGCATTTATTGTCCAATTGTTTATGATTCTACGTTTTCATTTAATCCAGTGGTTTTCAACCTTTTATTTTGATCCGCATCCCTGAAGAAATTTCCCTCAAATCTTGCATCTCCTAAAATTTTTGAACTTGCAGTTAAATACATGGTTGGATTAAATCAGTTCAACCATGTATTTAATGGCCACTTAATAATAATACCTAACCCTAAAATGAAAACAAAAAGTTAGTACATTGCAATGAAAACAAAGGAAGAAAAAAAAACATATAAAAGAGTAAAATATAGCCAATACCCTATTTTCCTATTTTTTATCTAATTTTTTTTTGTATCCTTAGAATATCGTCTGGCACACTCAGGGAGTGGAGTGCGAGCACCCCAGGTTGGAAACTCCTGATTTAAGCAAACAACCATGAGTGTAAATTGTGTCAGTCATTTCTAAAATATATTGCAAACACAAGTTAGATTGGTTAAATTTTCAATTTCATTGACCAAATTTTTATTTTCTATTCAGATTCTGTATTTTATTTTATCAAACTGACATCAAAAAGCTTTTTATGTGAGATGCCTTCAATAAGTTTCCAGACTTTTTGTACAGGCATTTAAAATTATCGTAGACTTTGGAAGATTCAGTATGTTATTGCTATACATCTATGGAAATGACTGAACAATTTTTATGATTTCAGGTTCAAATCAACAGCTACAGCAGAAATTGAATGCACTCTACTAAAGCCTGATTGTTACAGCTGGTGAATTTCAAAAACGCAATCTGGACGTGAGGATACTTTAGAAGAACAATATGCAATAAAATTCTGTTTAAACTTGGGGGAAAAAATGCCACAGAAACGTATAGAATACTTCAGATTGCTTTTGGACCACATTGCATGAGTCAAACATCAGTTTTTGAGTAGCATAAGAGATTCAAGGAAGGCAGGGAGTCTATGAGGGATGATGAAAGGTGTGGGAGGAGTAAGAAAGTCAGAACACTAAAGTTGATTGGCCAAATAAAGAATTTCATGTATAAGGACCGTCATGTGTCTATAGGGACCATAAGTGCATAGTTTGATGTCAGTATGGGAACTGTACACATAATTATTCGCGAAGAACTAAAGATGCAGAAGGTTTGTGCAAATGCACCAATCTACAACTACATCCTTGTCACAGACTATTTGACCAGTATAGGTATCAAGGCAGTTCCTCACCCTCCCTATAGTCCAGGCTTTGCTCCCTGTGACTTTTGGTTATTCTCTAAGTTCAAGGAAAACCGAAGAGGTTGTCGTTATGAGACAATTGAGGAGATGAAAGAGGCTCTGACAAGGGATTTCCATGGGGCCTTCCAGAAGTTGTTGGAACCAGTGGCGGCTTGTGCCTGAGATTAGTGGGGGGTGGGGGTGCTGTTTAAAAAATTTTACGTATTGTTTTAATATCGTGTAAAAGAAATTCGAATATATGAATAAATATTTAATCAAATAATAAACAAACATTCAAATAAATATTCAAATATATAACAAAGACAAATAATCAATCAGAAATGGATAATACGCAAAAACTTTTTATTAAAATGTTTTGTTTTTTTTAATTGTGTACACTTCACAGAATAATAAAAAATAATATATACATTAAATTCCTTTTAAACTTTTCAGATTAATTAAAAGTTTTCGTTTTTTTTTTTTTGCAAACAAACAAAAACATTATTAAAAATGCATTTTATTTACAATTTCTTAATAACTTATTTTTTTTTATAAAAACAAAAAAAACAAAAACTTTGAAATTTACTTGCCTCCCTACTAGGGTTAATTTTGGAGTTTACTATTTGAAAATAGCGTTTTATTTAATAACAGTTTTATTTACAAAATTTATTTTTTTAGATGTATTTATAACAAAACGTATTTGTAAATAAAATACAAAATAAATTTTTTTACATTTTTATATAGTGAGCAAACAAACAAAAATATTTAAAGATACAAAATTTTATTTAGAAATCTTTTAACAACTTGCATAAATATAAAAAGAACAAACAGACTTGGCTATTTACTGACCTTCCCATGCCGGTAAAGATCAACATAAAGTGGAGGTCTATTATAAGAAAATAGGGTGTCATATATAAGCATTATAAAACATCGAAATTTAATGTAGCTTTCTCCCCAAAGAAAACAAAAAATTAAAATTGTCTCAGCCCAGAAGGATTTCTAATTACGTTTTTTTAATGCGTATTATCTGTCCCATCTACAAACAAATTCAATGTAAAGTTTAAAAATGCATAATTATAAAAAGTGTTTTTTATTTACAAACACATTATTTTTTTTATTAAAAAAAACCTTGTGTAAAAAAAAAAACATTTTTCAACATGTAAAACTTCTAACATTGTCCTCGTTGTGTTATATTTAGGGGTTTCATTATTATTATTTTTGTTGTTGTTATTGTTCTTTTTCTTCTTTTTGTTGTTATATTGTTCATTGTTAAGTCTTATTAAATAGTGAGTCTTTGAGTCTTATTAAGTATGATGTTGAAAGACTTAGAGATAGATGTGTTGTAGAGAGATATTGTTCGTTTTATAATGTGATTCATATATATAAAAAATGTTCATACTTAGAAGTGTAGAAGCTCTTTGATTGAGGAGATAGTGTTCAGACAGTCTTAATGTTCATATTGTGTATGTAAGATGTGTATGTTAAGACATTTTAAACACATGATATACTTAAGACATATATAACATTTTTCACTTTACCTTTTGGTAGAATCACAACACAAAGACGACGTTTATAAAAACACATGATGGGTTTATTTCTTCTCACGACCGGCCGTGGTTTTCATCATCAAGAATTCAAAGCTTCACATATTAAGTTTCAAAAGTGACCGTCTCGCTTCTAGACGTTCGAATCCCAAACTCCAGACTATCATCTGTCGTCCTCAAACTCTCTCTCCATCTCTCCCCAGTTCCTCCTTCTTAACTCTAAAGTTTTCTAACTATATCTAGAACTTCCCATGCGTGCTTTCACTGCTAAATCCCCAAATACTTTTAATAAAAAAAACAGGTTCTGCATTTCCGTCTGCTACCGAATTAAATCGCAATGCTAAAAGTGCGCGTATTTAAAAAAATTAAAAAAGCACAATATTTTATGTACAAGAACACGTTATATGCACATTTTAATAATAATAATAATAATAATAATAATAATAATAATAATAATAAAAAATTTGTAAATAAGCCTCCTTTTTTTATTTTTTTAATAACAAAATGTTATCATAGGCGCACACTCTAAGCAAAACACCGAATTTCACGAGCGTCTGAGACGCGGAGCTGCGAGAAGCAACAGTTCCTCTAGCAGCTTTTATCAGCTGTCTCATGCGTGCATGCGCACAAGAGAATTTCGTTAAGAAAGTGTAACTGTGAATTTCACAGCTCCAAGCAAGTTTTATTTTTATTTTTATATGAATTTGGAGATACCGACATTAAACTTAATGATTTTATAATGTACACATAGAAAACGATAAAATAATAATAATAATAAAAAAACAAACGTATTATTTTTAACTTTATCAGTAATACTGTGTAGAAATGACTTGGGGGTGCTGCAGTCCCACAGCTCCATGCACAAGCCGCTACTGGTTGGAACGGTACAACAAATGCATTGCAGCCGAAGGAAATTACGTCAAAGGGACTAGAGTTTCATGTGTGTACTATCAAAAAAAGTGCCTATACGAAAAAACGTCTGGAAACTTATTGGAAGCATCTCGTATTTAAGAGCATCTTTTGATTCTAGTTGTAATTCTCATACAAACATTTAGTCAAATTTTCCTTTAAATGCTGCGGTGGGCATAAAAAATAGTGCCTTCATTAGGTTGTGCAGGAAAATAGGGATTAGAATACAGTGAGACATGCACTTTTAGTATTATTTCATATTAGTGATGGAACGATTCCAGTAGTTTTTCTGATTCTGATGCAACTACAAATTCTGATTCCAATTTTAAAAATATTTCTAAATTTTGAGCTATACAGATTTTTTTTTTTTCAGATTACTGTAAAAGCCATGTAATATGTGCATATATTTTAGCAAATATAAAAATACACTTGTGAAGGGTGATCAACAGATTTTAGTTTGACTAGTTGTTTAAAATCAATAAATATTTACCATCTTATCATTAGGGAAAATCAATAAATATTTACCATTTAATCATTAGTACCATAAATGAAAAAATATTTTAAACAAAAACAAATGCAAAACAATTTAAAGCATTGTTTTTGGCAGTGGAAAATAAGCACAATTTTTCTGATTCCAATTCTGATACCGCAAAAGTTCCAATTGTTCCGATTTCTGCTTCTGATTAGTCCTATCAACGTTTAAGCCTCTTTAAGAAAATAAAGTTGAACACTCTTTAGAGAATTAACAAAAGCGGTCAACTTTGGCACAAATGCAACATTTCGACTTCAGGTCGTTCAATACATTTTGACTGTTTACTATTTATGTCACCGATTTGACGTTTATAGGTACTTAATTTCATTTCATTCTTGTGTTAATTTCAGGTAGGTTAGAAGAATTGCTGGAAGTGCTACATTTTTCCAGCATACAGGTTATGTTGGATAAACGGTTGCAGAAGCATGAATGTCTTAAATCGCAGGAAGTTTGGCCAGCCAAGGAAAACTTGGAAGTTAGTAATTAGACAAGACTGGCAATAGTGAAATTTGGAGAGAATTGAGCTGCCAGTGGCGGCTCGTGCCTGGAGCTATGGAACTGCAGCACCCCCAATCATTTCTACTCAATATTATCGATACACGGTAAAAATAATACGTTTATTTTTTTCCTTTCTATGTGATAATATATCATATTAATAATTTAATTATTATAGTAAAAAAATAATTAAATATATATATATATATATATATATATATATATATATATATATATATATATATATATATATATATATATATATATATAATCCTGAAGCTTAATGTCGATAACTGTCCCCATATTCATATAAGTATAAAAGTAAAACTGTGCTTGGAGCTGCCAAATTCACAGTTACACATTCTTAGCGAAGTTCGCTTATACGCATGCCCGCTTACGACGGCGAATGAAAGCTAAGTTGGAACTGTCGTTTTAGCAGTTCCAAACGCTCGTGAAAACCGGTGTTTGCGTGTTTTCGCTTATATTATTATTTTTTTAAAACGCTTGTTTACAAATGTTTTGTTTTTATTATTATTAAAAAGTGTAAAGTGTTCTTGTAAATAAATATCCACCTTAAAAAAAATTCTCACACTTTTAAATGCGATTTAAGCAGACAAAAATATATAATATGCGAAACTTTTTTTTTTTAATTAAAAGTGTTCGGGCTTTTTACCCGTAAAGCTACCAACGTAACTAATGTTATTTTTTCACGTACGGCTTATTTTGTTTGTGTTTTTATGTAGTTTGAAATCTATTCATTTTGTGGTAGTTAAACTTTACAGAATAAAAAATATTTACATTTTTTTTTCTAAAGAAAAGCGAAGAAAATTTTATTTTTTAAATACAGTTTAGTTAAAAAATGTTTTTAAATGTTGCTCATAGTACAAACATGTAAACTTTTTTATTCTATATGTTATTTACAAAGTAAGTTTAGTTATAAACACATTTTTAAATTTTAAATAAAACTGTTATCCAATAAAACCATTTTTAAATGGTAAACTCCTAATTTTACCATCGTGTGCAAGCAAGTAAATTTCAAAGATTTTGTTTTTATGAAAAAATGAATTATTAAAAAATTGTAAATAAAATGTATTTAAAAAAATTTTTTTTGTTTGTTTGCCTGCGGAAAAGCCCATGAAATTTATTTAATCTGTAAAGTTTAAAAGAAATATATTTGTATATTTTTTTATTACTCTGTAAAGTGTACACAATTTAAAATAGTATTTTTTTATTAAAATGTTTTTGCGGATTATCCCTTTTTCGACGGCTTAAAATGGCAAAGTTAAAAAATATTTGTATTAAAAAAAGACGATTTTAATGGCAAGCTTATTTTGTTATACGCCTATTTTTAATTAACAACAAGCTTTTTTATAAATAAAAACGTTTTTAAATAGTAAAACTATTTTTGTTAATAAAAATCTGTTATCTAAAGGTTATAAAAGTACGATTCAACTCATTTAGAACTTCCGGTTCAGTTGAATCGCAAAAAGAGGATCACGTAAACATTGTATTCCTTCTACCCTAATTAATATTCTACTAATAGACTGCCTAGTACTTACCTTTCCCAACACAATTGCATGAGGTCGCCAAGCTAATAAAAAACCTAGATTCCAGTAAAGCAACTGGCCCTGATGGCATCCCAATTATAGTGTTAAAAAAGCTTCAACCAGAACTTGCTCCCATACTTACGAAACTGTTTAAGCGCTGCCTAAAGGAGAAGTGCTTTCCGACCCCCTGGAAGACCTCATCGGTTTGCCCTGTATTTAAGAATTCAGGTGATAAGTCATCTCCCTCTCAGTACAGACCTATAAGTCTCCTGTATGTTATGAGTAAGTTGCTGGAATCCATATTAAATAGAGAAATAGTCAACCACCTCAGCAGGAATAACCTTCTAAGTGACACACAATATGGTTTCCTCTCTGCAAGATCTACCGCAGATGTGCTGACGGTTATATCCCACAGAATTAGTGAATCTCTTGACAAAGGCTTCCTTTCTAGGGCAATTGCTCTTGACATATCAAAGGCCTTCGACAAGGTATGGCATAAGGGTCTACTTCACAAGATTTCCAGCAACGGTATAACTGGAAATGTTTTCTCAATCATTAAATCATTTCTCTCCGATAGGCTAATAAGAGTAGTGGTCGATGGACAAAAATCAGAGGCCTGCAGTATTAATGCTGGAGTCCCTCAGGGGTCAATCCTGAGTCCAACTCTCTTCCTGATCTACATCAATGACCTCCCTAAACACATACTTAAATCATTCGTTTACATCTATGCTGATGACACGACCATCTACGGCAACACATCAAAGGCTGTAAATGACAAAGTTCTCTCTGATTCTCTCTCCTCTGATCTCGAGCACGTGGTTCAGTGGGGGAAGATGTGGCTGGTTACCTTTAATGCATCCAAAACCAAACTCCTATCCTTACATCATCAACGCTCTGATCCCCAGCTGACATCAATTGTGATGGATGGCTCTCGTCTGGGAGAGGCCCCGTGTTTTGACAAGCTTCTGGGTTTGACCTTTACTCCTGATCTGAAATGGAACACGTACATCAGGTCTGTTGCCAAGGTCGCTGGAAAGATGGTGGGATCCTTCTACCGCTCCAGAAGATATCTAACTACTGATGCAATTCTCTATCTATATAAAAGCCAAGTACGTCCAAGGATGGAATACTGTTGCCATATCTGGGCAGGAGCGGCCAAAAACAGCCTATCATGCCTTGACAGAGTACAAAATAGACTTCGTGGCTTAGTGGGGGATGCCCTTTTCTCTACCCTGCAACCTCTCTCCCACAGAAGAGACGTTGCGAGCCTATCCTTGTTTTATCGTTATTTTCATGGCAGGTGCTCGTCTGAACTCCAATCTCTGGTCCCCCCCTCGCCAATCTTTCACGAAAAACACCCGTCTAGCTGAATCCACTGTGAAAATTTCCCCCACTCTATATCTGTGCCTAAATCAAAACGCGGATTCCATGAACAAAGCTTCTTTCTTAGAAATGCACGCCTGTGGAACTCTGTTCCGTCTGCCTGCTTCCCTCCGGACTAAAACTTGGATGTCTTCAAGTCCAATGTTGACAAATTCCTAATGAACCGCCCCCTTAATTAAACACTTCATCAAATCTCCACATTAACGTAATGTACTTGCAATAACCCTTATCCCTGAGTGGCTTCCGGGCCTTGATAAGTGGTGATCAATGTGTAAAAAAAAAAAAAGAAGAATTTAACCATGGCCTCCTTGCATCCCCAAGAAATAACTTCTGTGACGGTAAGTGAGCTTCAACAGATTGAGTTTTCACAGCTGCCTCTCCATGATAAAGTTGAAATTAAGAAAAGAGGCCGTTTAACGCCTGATATTCAAATATCTCAGCCAGGCATTAGCAACAACAAAGTGTATATTCGTAGCTTTAATTCTGACTGGTACCAAAGGAAAAGTTGGCTTTGCGGCTGTGAACTAAAAAAGGCATTGTTCTGCTTTCCTTGTTTGTTGTTTGGGGGTGATGTAACGTGGACAAAAGATGGTTTCAGAACTATTAGCAAAATGAAAGATAGAACTGAAAAGCATGAGAAGTCAAAGAAGCACGTTGACAATGTAGTTTCCCTATCAATTTTGGGGACCGTAAATATTAAAGAAAAACTTAGTGAGGCCTACAGACTTTCAATCAATCATCATAACATGAATGTTAAGAAGAACCGTGAAATTTTATCTAAAATAATAGATTGTATTTTCTTTTGTGGGAACTTTGAAACTCCCTTACGAGGACATGATGAAAAAGATGATTCAGTAAATCCAGGTGTATTTAGAGGATTAGTAAATTTTGCATCTAAATTAGATCCAGATTTAAAGAATCACTTAGAAACCAGTAGTGTCTTCAAAGGTGTTTCCAAGACCATTCAGAATGACATACTTGACTGTCTTTTACAAATATACCGTGATGAAATAAGGGCAGAAATTAGCAAAGCTTCCTTTGTAGCTGTCATGGCTGACGATACAACAGATGTGTCTGAACATACACAAATGATCATTGTTTTACGGTACGTCTTGGATGAAAAAATACTTGAACGCTTTTGGGGATTCTTTATTCCAGAAAACCAAACCGCTAATGGAATATCAAAATGTATTCTACAACAATTGGATATAATCCTTCAAGGGAATCGCCAAAAACTGATAGCTCAGACATTTGATGGTGCAAATGTCATGAAAGGCAAAAAAGCTGGTGTTCAGGCGAAAATAAAAGCAGTTTATAGTAATGCACATTTCACTCACTGTTATGCGCATCAACATAATTTAATAATAAGGAATGCAGCAAGCATTACACGAAATGCTAGAATATTTATCTCTAACATTTTGGCTATTCCGACTTTCTTTTCTAGATCACCTCAGCGTCTTTCCATTCTCAAGAAGCATCTGGATGCAAGCATTCCACGTCCATCCGCCACAAGGTGGAACTTTAACATACGGACCATAAATAGAGTTCATGAAAATGTTCAAGCATTAAAAAAATGTCTCACTGAAATTCAGTCAACATCATATGTAGATGAAACCGTTGCAGAAGCGACAGGAATTCTGAAATATTTGAACGATGAAAATTTCATATTTTGGTTAGAGCTATTTCATCAAATTATGTCTCATGTTGAAATTATTTATAATCAAATGCAATCTCGGGAAATTAGCATATATAAAGTCAATGAATACATAGCAAATTTCAAAACTGCTATTTTAGAGATAAGAAACTCCAAATACTGTGAAAATCCTTCACAAACACTCAAGGCCGAAGCTAAAGAACTGTGTGACAATATATCTGTTGATATAACGGACAGATATTCTTCAACTAAACATTTAATACTTGCTAAATTATTTAACAAGAAAAGCTTTGCTAGTTTTAAGAAAGAACTACCTACAGACGAGATATCCTTGACAACTGAAGCATATCCCATGATTGACAAACAAAAGCTTGAAACTGAGTTAGAAATATTTTATAGTAGGTCAGATATCCATGAGTATTGCAAAGTAATTGATCTCCCGAAATTTATTTTGGAAAACGATTTAAACGATGTTCTTAGTGAAATCACAAAACTCATAAAAATTATCTTGACAATTCCCATGACTACATCAGAGGCAGAACGTTGTTTTTCAACTCTGAAAAGAATAAAAACTTTTCTAAGGAGCACCATGGGTTGCGAAAGACTAAATGCACTTGCAGTGCTTTCAATTGAAAAAAAGTTCTTCAGCAATCATTCAGAAGTTAAGGAGAAAATTATCAATCTTTTCTCACAAATTAAAACAAGAAGAATGGAATTTACTTTCAAATAAATATAAGTAAGCTATTCCAAATATTTACATCCATTTAGAATTCCTTTAAGTTATTGTATTTTTATACGTGTGCATACGTATAAATTATGTATAATTTTTATGTTTGTTTTATTTTTACACAATATTAAAACAATACGCATTTTTTTTAAACAGCACCCCCACTAATATTAGGCACGAGCCGCCACTGTGAGCTGCTGAAGTATGAGAAGCGGGTGTAACATTAGAAAATGTCTGACGCCCGAACAAAGGATAAGTGATGTTAAATGAATAGCTTGAAAATGATGAACAGAATGAACAAAATCTGGTCCCTTTTCTTTAACTATAAAATTATGAACTTGAGTTATCGTTTTTCATCAGCTAGCCCCCTTATATAGTACTAGCAGGACTCGTTAACCGGCATTGCCCGGTGGAAGCATGACAGATCCAGAACAGAATCGTTACTGACAGCTATGGCTCAAATGAGATAATCTGGCATCCACTGTCAGGCATTGGTTTCCAGTGGCAGCTAATGAAAGCCACTGTCTGTGATTGTGTTGGTTACTGGGGATTAGTGTTAGTTGGGATTAGTTTTAGTGCAGGTACTGGGTGATTATATAGGAAGTATTTATTAACTGTTTAGATTTAGCAAAAACAGAAGTAGATAACTTCCTTCTACCAAAGACAGTATATTTCAAGTAGCCCAGCGTTTTTCTTCCCGATATACTGCAAGCATTATTTCTAAAATTAGCTGTAACACATCTTCTAAATAATAAAATACTCCACCGAAATTAAAAGTGGTAAGAAAACAAATATATAACAAATAAGTGTTTTAATAGTCGATATAATGTACAATGAAACCTACCTGCATAATATTATTGCTTTAACTTCTATGAAACTAATGGATCAATGTGCACTGGTTGTCCAATCTGTAAAGGGTGTTTAATCCGAAAGCTGTTCTTAACATGGGGAAGTTGAAAATAAGAAAATGCCTTTCGGAATAAACACCTCTAACCTACCCATGTTAAGAACGGCTTTCAGAATAAACACCCTTTGTAGGTTGGACAACCAGTGCACATTGACTAACCAATGCTATGTCTACATGCCAATAATTCTGAAAGCTCACCGTAGCAAAATTGTAAGAATTCCAGTCTGTAATTTTAATAATAGTGAGCGATCACCAATACTTCCAGGAATTGTCTAGCAGATTTGCATCATGTGTAGATGTTGGTTTATATTTATATGTGTGTGCGATTATCGAGAAGAGGTTATGTATATTTTTAATACTTATAGTGTAGTATCTGTTCTGATGCTACACTTCACCTTTTCTGTCCTTGGTCAGTGGAAGAGAAATCCTACATGACTGAGACAATGTTTATTTTTGTTCCTATCCAGAGTGCCTCTTTTTGGGGAGGTAGATTTTCCCCACATGAAAAACCGACCTTGTGTGTAACTCTGCCTTCGTGGGTAGAAAAGTAACTAGGAAAAATAGGATAATGTTAAGGTTACCAGTATTTAAAAATCTTTTTATTGCACTATTGCTTCATGCAGCAATTTTTTTGTTTTTTCATTACAGCATCTGTTATTAATTTGTTGAATTAAAGCATGCAAAAAAGATAAGGGTTAATGGTTGCAAGCTAAAAGATGAGGAACACTATGGGAATACATTGATTATTGGTACAAACTGTGTTTGATTACTTATGGAGACTTTGATGGTATTACTCCAAATCTGGTAAGCTATACTCTTGTGGCACTATTTCTTTGTGCCACTGTTTCTAACACACTCTGCAGTATAGACCAGTGGTAATTTGGCTATGAGCGGAGAGATACAAAGAAATCCCTTCCCATAATTCCCTTGCTATCTTTCTGTCTCTTTCCTGCACGACCACCATGACGTGAGGACGCATATTCTATCTCTCCCTAAATGAGGGGGGCCACCCCCTCCCTCAACACTAGTTAAGGTAGGTTAGTTAGCTTTGAAAAGCCTATTGTCCACTTTTAAATTGCTTTTTTTTGTAATAAATATTGTATCTCTAATGTAAAATAAAATAGTTAGTTATACCTTATGTATATTAAAATTGTGTTGCGTGTCGTTTTTCTTGTGTCTGCCATGAATGCCTTCATAAATGTCTGAAGTCGAAAGGCGGCCCTGAGGACAAAGAGATGAAGATTCCCACCAGAATGCCGCCAGAGTGAAGAGATCATCTTGAGAGAAGAAAGGAACCACACCCAGATCCAACACCTCAGGTATGATTTTCTTCTTGCTACACAGACCCTAATGACTGGCCCATCTTCATATCTTCCCGAGACCGCTTTAAGACATTTACTATAACACGTCTGTCGGTCACACCTCAGTGACCGGCAGATAGTGGTATACTCTAGTTTATTGATTTGTACTGCAAATTTATGTAAAACCACATCTGTTTTCTTTTATGATTTGGTTTTCTAATTGGGTTTTTATTCATTAGTTTTTTTATATAAGGCGATTATAACAAAAATTTATTGTATATTAGACGACCTAGTTGGAATCAGCAGGGAAGTAGTCTCATGGTAATGTGTTTCACAGGCAGGAAGAACATGAGTCAATGTTATGAACTGCATTTGATTACTTATGGAGCAGTTTATGACTAAAATTTGTTGACATTGGATTTGAAGACGACCATATAGCAGTCTGTGGAGAAATAGTCCTTGAACTATATAAGAGTCAGATGTGTTAAAAAATAAAATACTGCTACCAAATCTGGGGAACTGCCGCTCAAAACACTCTTTTTCTGGGAGATTTAGCAAGTAAACGGGATACTTCGTAGACTAGGAAGTATCTGAATTCAGGCAGTTAACCATTTGCAGCAAATAAATCATTAATGGCTGCCAGACGAACTTTCGCTTGCAATATGAGAGATTGCTAGATGGCACGAAGATTACAATGAAATATATGAATATTGAGACGACGAAGATTACTACGAGATGCATGAATGCTGAGGTATGCCTTTGGATTAATTGATGAACTGGATTGTTATATTTCTACTGTGATAAAAATTGATGACACATTCATGTATGGAAATATAGTGATCTTTATTGTTGGTGATGGCGGAAGAGCGTGTTTGAGTTAAGATGAAAGACGCATACACAAGAATTCAATATGTGATGAAGTCATGTTTTAGTTTTATCTGATTTTTATTGGGCACTTGTACACTACTAGGCGGAATCATCTTTTTGGTTTTCAGTTGGGACATGGAGAGAGTGCATAGTAGGGGCAGACAAATGCAATTTCAGGACCGAATAAAAAAATAAATGTGTGCTTTTTAATGTGTATTTTTTGGTGGTGGTGGGGGGGGTTAATAAATATAAGAAACTTATTTTAAAGCAGACATTTTTTTCATTTTTAATAAAACATTGACATAAAGTTCTTTGTAACGCATTTCTGGATGTAAAATAAATATAAGAAGCTTATAATAACACAAAACAGAGTTTTTTGTTTGTTTTTTGTTTTTTTAAACAAAAAAAACATTTTTTTATTTTTAATAAAACATGATCATACATTATCGAAATGCGTGTGAATTGTGAGAAAAAATATTTTTTCGTTCAAAATTTAAAATTTTAGTGATAAAGTCAAAACTTTTTTGTAATGAATAAATAAATGAATGAGAAAATGTTTCTTTTGTTTTAAAGAAAACAACAGTTTTGTGTTATCATTAGAGCTGTGATAACAGCATATTCTTTTCATTGTTTTGACTCTCAAGTATATATACGACACAGTTAGACACAGTTAATCAACCGAGAACCACATCACTCTATATAAAAGCATATAAGATATCAACGGATACACACTCGAGAGTCAAAACAATAAAGAGAATATGTGTTGGAAATTTATCCTCTTTCAGATAAATTTGACGCAAAAATAACTAGCCTGCAAAAAAAAATATAAGCATGAAATAAAAAGGGGCGAGGGTAAAGAATAAAATATAAAGGTCTTGTTTCAAAACAAAGAAGAGATTTTATTTACAAAAAGTTGGTTGCAAATTTTTCCCTTTGCGGGCATTAAATTCAAAAACAAAAACGCCAAGATAATGAAAAAAAAAAACACGCTGGTTCTTGAAAATGTCACATCAAAGAATGAATACAATATAATTCAAATAGTAGTTCCTAATCACACTCTCATATGAAATAAATTTTAGGAACATACTCACAAATTGATGGCGGTCAGGCACGTGCCTTTTTCTTTTTTTCTCAATTTAAAGTCTTTTAAAAAATTACATTCCTTCAAAATACGTGCAAACCGTAGACACGTAAATAGTCTTCAGGAGTACGCCTCATCGCGTCCCAGTGTTCTGTTGTCGGGTATTCTTCTTTGAAGGAGGGCTCGTCAAAATTCGATATAAGCACCGGACAATGAAACCACGTCTAATATCCACGTCGCCGGAATCCAAAAGAGGCCAAATTTTGTGCTGGGCTTGTGACGTCATCAAGGAGCTAGCATTGCTCTTTTTCTTTAAATTAAAAGGAGTTTTGTACGAACTCAAAATATACGAAACTAAGAATCATAAAAGATACGGAATACAGAAAATCAAATATAAGAACCAGAATAAAAATATAATAAACGTAAACAGGGGGATGCACTATTATTGGTACCAAAACATTCCAACATTCTCCCCTAAACAGAAATGGCAGTCAACCTGCAGTTGGATGACACCTGTAAATTTTATAATACAAAATTTTTCTTCATATATATATATACATATGGAGTCTCTTGAAATTTTGTCAAGTGTTATTTTAACGGTGATTTTTTTTTGGGGGAACTTTCCTATGTGTTGACAATTTTCTATGAAAATAAGCATCTTGTTTTTGAACAATTTTTCTTCTCTGTGGTATACGTTAACTTGCTATTGATACATTTAAAAAAAAATGACATCTGAACAAATAGCGACGTTGACGAAAACGTTAACTGAGAGTTTAATCGCTCAACAAAAAGCCCAAATGGATTTTCAAAAACAAATGCTAATTCAACAAGAACGTTTCGAAACTCTTGTAATACAACAAACGACGGATAATCGCTTATTTTGTGAGACGATTTTGTCAGAAAAATCTAAGAAGGGTGCATCCAGATTTTTTTCGGCTGAGGGTATAGCGAACTCGCTTTCAGAGTTTAAATATGACCCAGAAAAAGGTGACACTTTTCCAGCCTATTATCGTAGGTTTGAAACGATATTTACAAAACGATGCGAGAAGTGGTCGGATGAGGAAAAAATAACACTATTACTCCAAAAAATGGGCACAGAAGAAAATACTAAATTCAGGAATTTGATATTGCCTAAAAAACCGGAAGAGATCTCTTTTTCTGAAACGGTGAAAATTTTGTGTGTTATATTCGGTGAAAGAGATAGTCTTTTTCATACACGGTATAGGTGTTTAAATATGTCAAAAGACGAAACTGATGACATTGTCACATATGCGTGCAAAGTCAACGCCCAGTGTGAACTGTTTAAATTAAAGGATTTATCAGTAGACATGTTTAAGTGCTACTTATTTGTCCAGGAACTGACAGCACCGAAGGACAAGGATTTAAGGTCAAGGATATTATCAATCATGGAGCAAGACCCGGAAATGAACTTGCAAAAAGTGACAGAAGAATGTCAAAAATTGATAAATGTAAAAAGGGACACTACGAGGATAGAGGGAAAAGTCACATCCCAAGTCCAGGTAATAAAGCAGAAGACATTTCCAAAAGACAAAGTGAAAAGTTTTGAATGTTGGAGTTGTGCAGGTCCGCACTTAAGAAAAATCTGCCCTTATAAAGACCAACGTTGTACCAAATGTGGCCTAGTGGGACACTAGGCATCCCACTGCCGAACTAAGCAAGACAAAAGACGGAAATGGAAGCCAAAAGTAAATGTGGTCTTGTCCAAAGAAGAAATAAAACAAGGAGGGAAACGGAAATTCGTTCACACACAAATAAATGGTCACTCAGTGAAGCTACTTTTAGACACATGTAGCGACATATCAATTATCGACAAAGTGACCTGGAAGAGAATTGGTGGTCCAAAACTGAGAAAAACACAAAAAATTGCAAAAGGTGTTTCCGGAGAGCGATTAAAATTCATGGGAGAATTTAATTGCAGTGTTTCTCTTGGATCGAAAACTTTTTCCTCAAACCTTTCAGTTGTTCCAGGAATAAATTCTTGCCTTTTTGGAATTGATTGGATTGTTTTGTTTGATTTATGGGAGCTACCCATAAATTCATTTTGCAATAATGTAAGAGCGTTGGAAAAAAAATCCAAACAAAATGACCATTTTCTGACAGTGTTAAAAAGTGAATTCCCCAAAGTTTTTTCAGAGGGATTAGGAGTGTGCCCCAAAACTGAAGTAAATTTTGAATTAAAACAGAATGTGAAACCTGTTTTTGGACCAAAAAGAAATGTGCCTTTTTCTTCAAAAGAAGATATTGAAATTGAACTAAAAAGACTACAGAAGAATGGTGTAGTCGAAAAAGTTGACTATTCTGAGTGGGCGAGCCCCACTGTGTATGTTAAAAAGAAAAATAAGAAGATTCGGATATGTGCTGATTTTTCTACAGGCCTTAATGACTGTCTGATGGATCATAGTTATCCACTTCCATCTCCTGAAGACATTTTTACAAAGCTGAATGGAGGTAGAATTTTCTCCAAAATCGACTTATCAGAGCTTACCTTCAGGTAAAAGTCAGTGAAGAATGTTCTAAGTATTTGTGTATCAATACCCATCTTGGACTTTCCGACTAAAAAGACTTCCTTTTGGATTAAAAGTGGCCCCAGCACTATTTCAGCAAATAATGGATACGATGCTTGCTGATTTAGATGTTGCAATCGCATATTTGGATGACATCCTTGTCAAAAGTAAAAATGTACAGGAACATAAGGAACACATCAGAGCAGTTTTCCAAAGAATTGAGGAATTTGGTTTCAAGTTAAGTGCCGAAAAATGTGAATTCTTTTTAAAACAAATAAAATATCTAGGTCAAATTAACGACAGCCAAGGCAGAAGACCGGATCCTCAGAGAACAGAAGCAATCGAGAGGATGCCAGCACCCAATAATGTTGCCCAGTTACAATCTTTTTTGGGTTTTGCTCAATATTATGCTATTTATATTCCAAACATGCATAAGTTGAGAGCACCATTGAATGATTTGTTAAAAAAAGGACAAAAGTGGATTTGGTCACAAGAATGCCAAAATGCGTTTGAAGATATTAAGAAATGCCTGCTATCAAATTTAGCTCTAGCACATTTTGATCCACAGAAAGAATTGATTGTTGCATCAGATGCAAGTGACTACGGAGTAGGAGCAGTTCTTCTCCATAACCTTGAAGATGGATCAACAAAGCCAAATAGCCCATGCATCCAGATTACTTTTGCCGGCTGAAAGAAACTATTCTCAAATTGAAAAAGAAAGCTTGGCGATTATTTATGCCATTAAAAAATTCCATAGATTTATTCATGGAAGGATGTTTACATTGCAAACCGACCACAAACCCTTATTGACTATTTTTGGCTCTAAAAAAGGCATACCTACACACACTGCGAACAGACTCCAACGATGGAGCATAATTCTACTAAATTAGAACTTTAAAATGGAGTACATTTCATCCAAAAATATCGGACATACAGATTGACTGCTCAGGCTCATCCAAAAGTGTGCTGAACCTTTGGAAGACACAGTAATAGCTGCATTGAGAGAGGAAAAAGAACTCTCTGGATTACTATGCAACACAATCAGAGAGTTACCAGTGACTCTAGACGAAATGAATAAGGCAGCAGAAAAGGATGATTATATTGTGAAAATGAAAAAGTTGGTGCAACTAAATGGAAAATCAAAGAAAGACCCTAAAATTTTACCATTTTCTATTTGTGCTCAAATCTTGATGCATGCAGACAGAGTCGTCATACCGACTACACTTCAGAGAAAAATTTTAAAAGAATTTCATAGTGGTCATCCAGGCATGTCGAGAATGAAAGCTTTAATGCGTGAATATACGTATTGGCCTAGGATGGACCAGGACATTGAAAAACTCGTAAGAGAGTGTCAAGGGTGTCAGCTAGCAGCAAAGGCACCACCTGTGCAGATACAACCGTGGCCAAAGACTGATACACCATGGAATCGGTTACATATCGATTATGCAAGTCCTTTAAATGGGCATTATTTCTTAGTGGTCGTCGACAGTTTCACGAAATGGCCAGAAGTGTTTAAATACAAACACTCTACTTCGATGAGTACAATAGATGCACTAACAGTTCTCTTCAGTCGTTTTGGAGTGCCTAAAACTATTGTCAGCGACAACGGCACCCAATTTACCAGCAAAGAATTTGAAGAATTTTGCAAGGCTCTAGCCATTGAACATTTAACAACGGCAATCTACCACCCAAGGTCAAATGGCCTAGCAGAGAGGTTCGTCGATACATTCAAAAGAGGCTTGAAGAAAAACCAAGGCATGGACACTGACGAGAAGAGTCTTGAACAATTTTTATCGGTGTACAGGATAACTCTGAACCCAAACACGGATACCGGTTCGTCACCAGCCGAACTGATGTTTGCACGGAAAATCAGATCTGTATTTGACAGAATTTTACCAAGTGCAACCAGAGTAACAACAACAAAAGAAAATTTTCCAACAAGGTTTTACAAACCTGGTGACAGAATATTCTTCCTGAATTACAGGAGTGGAAAAAATTTTTGGGAGGAGGGGATTATCATGAAAAGAATCGGACACATGCTATATTCTGTAAGAAGTAATAAATTTGACTGTCGCAGGCATATAAATCAGCTAAGACCTCGACTGATGACTACAAACAGGCAGAAGAAAATGACCTGCCTCTAGAGGTTTTGTATGATTCTTTTAATATTCCCCAACCCTTAACAGAACTTACTCCAGATTTGAGAGTTCCAGCTTCTCCACCAACTCCACCCACTCAAACGATATTGAGGAGAAAAAGTACAAGGGTGAAAAGAAAAGTTAACCGGCTGAGCCCCAAGCCAAAAAAGCAAACGATATTAAGCCAAATTCTCTTGGGAGAAATTGTCTTAAGGGGAGGTGTTATGGCGAGATGAGCAATTCACCGCCGGAACTTTTTATCGAAAGAACGTTATCACCGGTCACTGGTTGTGAGAGCCTTCCTTGGGCGGGAACACTTAAAAACGTAACATGCTGTCTCTGTAAATATTCTCAATAAACTTCTCTATTTCTTTATTACTTCAGAACCTCTTTATCCATTTATTTCCCTGGTGGAATACCTTTCTTGAATATCCTTTTATTACGGCCACCCAACGCAGGATATATCAGACAGCTTTTGAAAGAAATTCTTTCAGAGCTACAATTGTAGGTATAATCATCAATATGGTTGAAGTTCTGCGATTTGCTTCTTTGGTGATGTCTTCAAATGGACTCAGTAACTGGATAAATTTTGAACAGGTCCCCATTTGTAAGTTGTTAAGGTAGGAATCTTATTATCAATAGCATACATTACAAGAGCTTTTCGTTGTTCTAAATTTCTAGTTAGTATATAATATATTGAATTCCACCGTGTTATTACATTTTGAGTGAGTTTATGTTTTTCCAAATTAAGCTGATCCTGTATTTCAGTTAATTTGCTAATTGCTAATGGAGAATGATTAAAGTTAATATCTGTAGTCCAAGAAATGTCATCAAGAGACAACTGAATTTTTGTTTTTTGTTAATATATTGAGAATTATTTTTCCAATGAAGTACTTTTTTGATGGAATACTGTAATTTGGATGTAATTTGAACAATCAGGCTTTAGTAAAGTATATTCCAATTTCTGCTGTAGCTGTTCATTTGAACATGAAATCATAAAAATGGGTCAGTGATCTTATAAGATGTATCCCAATAACATACTGAATTTTCCAGAGTTTACAACAATTTAAAAAAAAAAAGTCTGCAAACTTATTAAAGGCACCTCATAAGTTACTCTTCTACTCACCCCGATAAGTTTTGTTGTGTTTAACTTAGTTTAAAGCGTTTATTTACTTTGAAACAAAAGTAGTGTCGAGTCTTGAATTAGAACAAGATAAAAATGGCTGATATTAGATGGCTATCTGGTGACTCTTGAAAATCAGTCAAAAATCGAAAATTAAAAAAATATATTCCGGTAGAAACCCATTCAATAAATGTCACTGTGATCTTTTAGGCATGAGACGTTGCTTGGTGTCTGTGACACAAATACCAAAATCAGATGAAGAAAAAGAAGGATGAATATCACCTGAGGAAGACCTGGCTCAAAACATATGACTGCATGCAACCTGATTTGTTAGATCTGACTGTAGACGTTGCCTGGTTTTGCTTGAGGTGATTTGTGATTTGGATATGTACAGTGTGCCACCTTTTGCATCAACTTCAAAATGCATCTGAATACACCAGTCTCTAAGGAACAAGATAGAATGATGAAGATCTTGCTCGTGTGGATATTTAGATCGAGTCTAGAACATTTGTAACATCTTAAATACTAAAGCTAGAAGAAGAAGAAGAAGAAGAAGAAGAAGAAGAAGAAGAAGAAGAAGAATGGTGAACATTCCTTGCACGTTCCTGGTATTTATTGATCAAACTTAGTTTTATATAAGTTCTTTTTTATTGTGGTTTCTTATCTAAAAGCTGTACATGCCCGGCGTTGCCAGGTGTAAAAAAACATTTTGCCAGGTGAAGCGTTTAGTCACATACTATTTAAGATACACCAAATATCCTAAGTTTTTACAGTTTTCCTGAAAGTTGACCATATTTTGGATTTTTGGAAGCATAAATTTCATCTATGAAATTCAAACAGGGAAATAAAATCTCATAGCTTAAAAGGAAAGAACTCATAGGTTAAATGAAAAAAATTTACTGCATTTTTAAATGCATGATGTCTTTTTCTTTTTCAAGGTGGTCACTACTTATCAAAGCCCGGAAGCCACTCGGGGATAAGGGTTATTGCATGTACAGTACGTTAGTGTTGAGATTTGATAAAGTATCTTACTTAAGGGGGCGGTTCATCAGGAATTTGTTTATGTTGGACTTGAAGACATCCAGGTTGTAGTCAGGTGGGAAACAGGCAGACGGAACAGAGTTCCACAGGCGTGCACTTCTAAGAAAGAAGCTTTGTTCATGGAATCTACATTTTGGTTTTGGCAGGATAAAGAGTGGGGGAAATTTTTGACAGTGGTTTCAGTTAGACGAGTGCTCCTCGTGAAAGATTGGCGAAGGGGTACCAGAGATTGAAGCTCAGAGGAGCACTTATCATGGAAGCAATGATAAAACAAAGACAGCCTCGCAACGTTTCTCTTGTGTGAGAGAGGTTGCAGGGAAGAGAAAAGGGCATTCCCCACCAAGCACGAAGTCTATTTTGTACTCTGTCAAGGCAGAATAGGCTGTTTTTAGCAGCTCCTGCCCAGATGTGGCAACAGTACTCCATCCTTGGACGTACTTGACTTTTATATAGATAGAGAATTGCATTAGCAGTGAGATATCTTCTGGAGCGGTAGAAGGATCCTACCATTTTTCCAGCGACCTTGGCAATAGATTTGATGTACGTGTTCCATTTCAGGTCAGGAGTAAAGGTCAAGCCCAGAAGCTTATCAAAACATGGAGCTTCCTCTAGTCGAGAGCCATCCATTTCAATTGATGCCAGATGGGGATCAGAGCGTTGATGATGTAAAGATAGGAGCTTGGTTTTTGATTTCTGCCCATCAACCACTACTCTTATGAGCCTATCAGAGAGAAATGATTTAATGATTGAGAAAACATTTCTAGTTATATCGTAGTTGGAAATCTTGTGAAGTAGGCCCTTATGCCATACCTTGTTGAAGGCTTTTGATATGTCAAGAGCAATTGCCCTAGAGAGGAAGCCTTTGTCAAGAGATTCACTAATCCTATGAGATATAACCGTTAGCACATCTGCTGTAGATCTGGCAGAATGGAAACCATATTGCATGTCACTAAGAAGGTTATTTCTGTTGAGGTGGTTGACTACTTCTCTATTTAATATGGATTCCAGCAACTTACTCATGACACACAGAAGACTTATTGGTCTGTACTGAGAGGGAGATGACTTAACACCTGAATTCTTAAATACATGGCATACTGATGAGGTTTTCCAGGGTGTTGGGAACCACTTCTCTTTAAGGCAACACTTAAACAGTTTTGTAGTATGGGGCAAGTTCTGGTTGAAGTTTTTCAGCACTAAATTGGAATGCCATCAGGGCCAGTTGCTTTACTGGAATCAAGGTTCTTGATTACTTTAGTGACATCACGCACAGATATTTGTATGTTGCTTAGGGTGTTGTCTGTTATAGGAGGAAATACAGGGAGTTGATGGCCTTCGTCGCATAGGGTAGAATTAACTGCAAAGTTCTTGGAAAATAGTTTGGCTTTGTCTGATGCTGACAAGATGACCTCAGGTCAATTGATGATGGTTGGGATAGAATGCACGCTTCTGTTCAAGATCCTGCTTGCTATTTGCCAAACCTGGTGGGAACCAAGCCGCTGCTCAGCTACTTTGGATTTAACGGACTGAGCATATAGTTCTCTTGCATTTTTTATTACTCTTTTACAGTGGTTGCTGGCAGTCCTGAAAGCAGCTCTAGTCACAGTGCATCTATTACGTTGGTAGCTATGGAAAAAGTGATTTCTGTGCGCGATAGCAGCAGCACATTCTGGGGAGAACCATGGCTAGCTATTAGGTTTTTGTTGGAATTTTTTGGATGGTATGAATCGGTCTATGTCTACAATTAACCATTCGGTCAGGTCTGATACTATAGAGGACACATCCTTTTTAAACATGGAATGTAGGGGTAGATCAGATATAAATGTATGGAAGCTATCCCAGTCAGCCGTAGAGTATCGATATACAGTACGGTGGAGAGGTACATCTGAAGACTTATTGCATTTCGTTTTTATCTTAACTGATACAACTGAGTGGTCGGAAGATCCCAGAGGGGACAGAATGGAACATGAACATTGCTCAGGGGAAGTTGTGAAAAAAAGGTCTAGAAGGCTAGCATATTGACCGGAAATATCGGGCACACGAGTGGGTTCATGAACAATCTGGATGAAGTCATGGACAATGACGAAATCATGACAGAACCTCCCCTCATCATCTGTCTTGGTCGAATGGGTCAGCCATTCCACATTGTGGACATTGAAGTCACCACAAATGTGGATGTTAGCCAAAGGATAAGCAGACAGGATGTGGTCAATTTTCTCAGATATGCTCTTAAAGAGAGTAACTCCGCTGTTGTGGAGGCGGTAGAGGGCAAATACAAATGCAGTGGTGTACACAAGTGCAACCCGGAAGCACATATAAGGTAAATTAGGTTCTTCACTGGAGATATCCCTACCACACGAAAAGCCATCTTTAATGTAGGCACATATTCCATGTCCATGGCGATCTTGGGGGTCAGATTTAGATGTTAAGTTAGAGTATCCTTTCATTACAAACTCATCTAGGGAAATGGTCAGCCCTATGCCAGTTTCGCTTAGGAAGAGTATGTCCGGTTTCGTCTCCTGTAATTGGGTTCAACCTCTGGAAGGTTGGAACTTAGACCCCTGATGTTGGAGAAGGAGACATGGTAGTAGGGGTCTACATTGGAAGATGGGGTTCTAGGTTTATTCGTGATTTTTTTCTGGAGATATTTCATGTTGAGGATTTGAGATTTGTAGAACAGGTTGACATACTTAGTTAGAGCAGAACAGAGAGGGAAAGCAGGAAAGAAAAAGATAGGAAATCTTTTTTTTTGTAGCACATGATAAGGTAAAGCCGTAACAATTGCCCACTAGTATGGCATCGAGAGGCCCCACCAGAAACTACTGCATGGTCCAGAATCCATTCACCAGATGGCAATCCAGCAGCCCCAGTACTTTGCACCTGCTGATAGGACAACCTCCTTAGTGGTTAATCCAAGGTTCGGGTCCCTGTCTATTAGGCGGATAGCGTCAGCCCAGATGAAACGTTTACCTCCAGCACCCTTACTAGTGACATGGCTACAAGGATAGACATAGAAACAGAAGATTTCCGACATCTCAGGCTACTGTTGTCGTCCTGGAAAGAAGCTTTTTCTTCACCCTTTGTCATTCAAGATGAGAACTGAGGGACAAATAAGGAGGAGCGAGAGTAATGAGAGCTGCCAATAACGCATCCACTACTCTCCAGTTTGTTATACTAATAATTAATTTAAAAATAAATTAAATTAAATGTAAATAAAATTAAAAATAAATAAATCAACTTTATATAATATTTCTAAATAAAATACTTAAAACAATTCTATTACTAATTTCGATTAAAAATTCAGAGCTAATTATTAAAACGGATTTTCTTTAAGGTAATGTGCAAATGAGATAACCTCTTAAATATTAAACTTTTTTATAAAAAATATGTAACAAGAAAGTTCTTACGGTTTTCAACTTTTAAATTCAGATGAACATATCTCAGCTCAAACAAAAGTTTATTCATCGAAATAAGCACCATCAGAATCAACACAATTTTGCCAATGCAAAACAAGTGTTTATGCCAGTAATGTAAAAAAATCTTGTGTTCTGGTGGCGATCAAGTATTTGTAAACGTTTTTGATATTGCTTAGGTTTTTTAAACATTTCTCATACAGAAAACTGTTGGGATGCTTGAAAAAGTAGTAGTCGGTAGGTGAGAGTTCTGGAGGGTATGGCGGATGAGGCAGAGTTTCGTAGCTCAATTGATTTAACTTCTGTAGGGTCGGTTTAGCAACGTGTGGTCGGACATTATCATAGAGGAGAACTGGGTATTTTCTGTTGACTAATGCTGTGTGTTGCTGTCGAAGTTTTTGATGCATTTCATCCATTTGTTGACAGTACTTTTCCGCCGTAATGATTTCGCCTACATTCAAAAAACTGTAATGGACGAGACCAGTCACAGACCCCCAAACAATCAGCATGACTTTCTTTTGGTGCAACTCTGGCTTCGAGAAGTGTCATGAAGCTTTGTCCACATCTAACCCCTAAGTTGAGCATTGCCGGTTATAAAGAACCCATTTTTCATCGCAAGTTACAACCCGGTCGAGAAACGGATAATTCTTGTTGTGTAAAAAAAAGGGAAGATGACATTTCATACCAGCGTTACTTTTAGTTTTCATTCAATTCCTGAGGAACCCACTTATCAAGGTTTTTGTTTTCCCAATCTTTCTAAAATGGTTGGAAATTATTGTATGCGTTCAGAAGCAAAAAGAAGTTTGGCATGGATTGACTTCGGTTAGACTCTTAATTGATGGTTGTCCGACCACTACGTTCATCATCTTCCAGACTCTCGTCGCTGCCACAAAATTTCTTAAACCACCATTGTACTGTGCATTCAGTAGTAGTCCAAATGCTTCATTGCTATTGTGGGCTGTTTCAGCAGTTTTTCAGCTTAGCTTGAATTGAAATAAGAAAATTGTGCGAATTTGCTTTTTTTCCCATCTTGTATTCAACGTTCTAAAAAGAAGACGTAATTGTTTTAAAACAATTGTAATTTAAAAGATTAGATAGAGCGAAAAACGCTCTGTAAAATGATATATAAAGTAAAGGTATTATAATGAAAACTTATTTGAAAATACATCATTTGAAATCAAAATCATAAATTCTGCAAGAACATTCTTATCAACCTAATAGTATATATATTAGGTTGAGAAGAAAAAATTGGGCTATGAAACTCTGCTTCATTTTCCATACTCTCCGGACCTCTCACCTACCGACTACCTCTTTTTTAAGCATCTCGACAACTTTCTGCATGAGAAATGCTTAAAAAACCTAAGAGATATCAAAAACGATTTCAGCCACTTCATTGCCACCTGAATGCAAGATTTTCACGTTACTGGCATACTGGCATGCGTTGGCAAAAGTGTGTTGATTCTAATGGTGCTTATTTCGATCAATAAATTTTTGTTTGAGCCGAAATATATATTGCTCTGAATTTAAAAGTTAAAAACCGCAAGAACTTTCTTGTCAACCTGATAGAAATCTGCATGAATAAAAAAATATCTAAGAGTCCGTTTTCAGTATTAAAATCTTTTTGTGAAACGGTTTATCTTTTGTATATATTAACCAAATTGTGAACAAACAAACAAAGACAGGAATCCGACTTTATTATAATAGATTCATAGTTACGAGTTCTTTGGCTTTGGTAGAGAATTTGTGCTTATGCAATATACATAAATGTGCATTGGCCGATATTTATTGCATTATCAACTGACTGATTTATGAGCTTTGAAAAGGTTAAATGGTGTCGCGACCAAATCGTTGATTTTTTCCTTCCTATCTGGCTCGCAAAACAAAAGTATCTTCTTTCTCTGGAATTGAAAATATGATAGGCTGATATCCATTTCAGCAAATCGATTATTTTGTTAAGGAAATGCTTTGACACCAACAAATTATCAGAAACATTAGATTTCAGTTGGAAAAAAATTGTTGGATATATATATAAATATATATATATATATATATATAGCGTGTCAGAATGCGATGGAAAGAAATCAAATAAAGTGCTCGATCGCAAATATGAGAGCTAAAATACAAATATTTATTTAAAAACTATACATGTATACTCCAAAGACGGACCAACGGTTTCATTGTATTGAACCAGCCATCCGTGACTGATATGAATTCAATACAAATCATCAGCGTTTGTGGAAAGAGGAAAACAAAATGGAAAAATAAACAGAAAAATAAACACCGCCTTTTAACCGGTGGTTATTTCTCTGTTTATTTTTCCGTTTATTTTACCATTGCTGGTAAATAAATATAGAGGGGTATAAGAAGGCTATACTAATGCAGAGAACTGGGTGTTGAAGTGATGTGACGTATGAATAAAAATAGACAAATGAAAGAAGGTCGTGTAGGTTTTTTATCTTCGTATATTCATCTATTTTCCCAAAACAATCACAAATACACTACCATGTCTCCTTCTCCAACATCAGGGATCTACGTTTCAACCTTCCAGAGGTTGAAACCCAATTACAGGAGGCCAACCACTTATAATTCAGTAACTGTAAATTTAAAAAAAAAAAAAAAAAAATCAATTATAATAAACAGAACGACTCATAGAAATCTATCTATATTCTTTTTTCATTTTAATATACTTTTATAGAAATATTTCTGTTATGTCAAAAAACCCCTATTTTCTTTACGTCACAAGTGTCACGCTCATACATGAATTCCATAGCTAATACAACATACTGACCCAACGGGTCATGGATAGTCTAGTATATATATATATATATTGTCAGATTATGTTATATGCTACTGGTACCATGTAATCCAGTACTACCTGCTGCATGGTCAGGTCACCGGCAACTAAATTGGTTCCCCCATCAGCCTTGCCTGTGAGGAGGGTGACTAGTCTCCAAGAAGGATTAAAAACAAAATATTTCAAAGGGCGGATGAACTTCTTTTGGGGTCAATGGGCAACTAGCTTCATGTATGTATATATACCAAGCGGTCATATGGTACAATCTGACTTCCCCTGCTGCCTTGTAGCGCCTGCCTTTTTAGGCAAAGGCTAGGAGATGGAAATATCTGAAATAAAACGAATAAGACCCCAACAGCAAAACAAAAAAGCACCGGCAGAGGAGGGCAACACCTGTTGGGTAGGTGGCAAGTCGGGTTTTTGGTGAATCAAAGACCCTGCAGTCCGATACAACCTGCACCATAGAGGTTACCTGTCTCATCCTTATTGAACCGCGGTAGAAGCAATACAGTCACGACCACCCAAAACAATTTTTCTCAATATATCCTCATTATCACCGTCCTAACCAAGCCCCGAAGTGATAGTGCTGCAGGTGACAGGGGCAGGTCTGGATAAGCTGGTGGCAGATCTAAGATGGTCACTCCTTGGTGACTACTCTGTGATACCAGGGCTCGGCAGCTGGCCTATTGAGGATCACTGCAGCCCATCCTGCATGTTCTCACAGCCATTACTGAGCACCTGACGACTGTCCACTTTCCCATTGCAGAGAACAGACACATCACTCTGATTTCAGTCTATGTCCCAACTTTGACTTCAACAGACAAAGACAAAGCTGCATTTTACACCTGGCTCAACCACATCATCCATAAAGTGCCTACTAGCGACAAGCTCGTTATTCTGGGTGATTTTAACGCTCGAGTGGACAAGGACCACCGCCTATGGAAAGGGATCATTGGCCACCATAGAATTGGGAACTGTAATGCCAATAGACAGTTCTTTCTTGGTTTGTGTGTGGAATACCAACTCGTTGTGACAACACCATCTTTAGACTCCCAAATCGACAAAAGACAACATGGAGACAGCCCCAGTCCAAACACTGGCATATTCTGGACTACATTCTAACCAGAGCCAGAGGCCGAAAAGAGGCTTGCATCACCTGAACCATGCCTGCAGCGAATGATTGCTGGACGGATCACAGGCTTCTGATCTCCAGACTGATGGTGACTACTGGTCGACCACCTAGAAAGATACCCAACAGCGTACTACATCAATGCTATAACTGCAACAAGCTCCGTGATCCACAGTTGGCAAAAATTTCAAGGAAGCTTGTGAACGCCACCTTGCAGAACCTGTGGGCCAGCCCACTGTAGAGCACCCCATTGAACCAGAGATGCCATGATATGTGCTGTCGAGGAAACCATTGGCTACACAATCTAGAAAAGTCAGGACTGGTTTGAGGAGAATGACAACATAATATTTCCTTTCATCGAGGCTAAACGTCAGACGTGTCTGACCGTAGGGAACCAGCCCACAGCTGCCATTAGACATGCTCACAAACAAGCTGTAGCTGAATGCCAAAAAAGAATCTGAGAAGCCCAGAACACCTGATGGCAAAGGAAAACTAAGGAAATACAAAGGTACACTGACCAGCGAGACCTGCGTAATTTCTATGCAGCAACAAAAAAATATTTCGACCCTATTCGGTCATCAGTGGGTGGTTTAAAAGACCACGACCATCACCGACACCAAGGCAATTCTACTAAGATGGAGGTCCCACTTTGAGAAATTTCTCAATGACCAGGCTGTTACCCCAAACATCCTCCTGCGAGTGACCCCACAATACCCTTTCCCTCACTGAATGGCGTTGCCACCCTCCATCCAGGATTTTAAGAAAGCCTTGAAACGTATGAGACCTGACAAAGCCCCTGGACCTGACAACATCCCACTGGAGCTACTCACAAATGGTGGCCCAGAGTTGAGGAATGGTCTCATGCACCTCAAACTGAAATGAAGACTCTTCCTAGTGATTTCCGTGATGCAACAATCATAACAATATTCAAAAAAGGAAATAGGGAGAACTGTAACAACTACTGAGATATATCACTTCCTAGCATCGCAAGCAAGATATTCGCCTGCATTCTCCTCGACCACCTCCTCGTCCTTGCAGATGTTCTGCCCGAGTTCCAGTGCTGATTTTGACCTTCATGTAGGACCATTGACATGATCTTCTGCACACGGCGATTACAAGAAAAGAGCCTTGAACACCAGCAACCCATTATGTTCATTTTCTGGGACTTAAAAAAGGCCTTTGACAAAGTACCCTGACCTGCCATGTGGGCAGTCCTCGCTAGAGTTGGTTGTCCACTTGACTTTATCACCCTGCATGAGGGAATGGTGAGGAGAGTATGTCACCAGAACTCCCTCTCTGAGTCCTTCCCCATCGATAGTGGACTGAAACAAGGTTGTGTCCTGGCCCCAACATGTTTCTCACTTTACATGGTAGCAATGGTAAATGAGATACCACCAGACACGCCATCAATCAATCTCCATTTTTGCATGAATGGGGGAATTTTCAATCTAGCATGACCGTGCTAGAACTATAACATCCACATGCTTAGTGAGAGCTGCAGTATGCTGATGACAACGCCACCCCAGGTCAGTCTGCACAGGACCTTCAGTCATTAGCAGATGCATACAATGCAGCCAACTAACATTTTGGAATGCAGGTCAATACAGAAAAGACCAAAACAGTAGTCCAACACCCACCTAGACTCCTGCTCCCTAATACCAACACTATCATAAATGGCCAAGCACTAGAGGAAGCTGACCAGTTTCCTTACCTATGGAGCATCATAACATCTACTCCCACATGTAAGAAAGACGTGTAAAACAGGGTCAGAGCAGCCCACTCTGCCTTTAATCACCTCAACAGCCATGTATTTAACAACCACGCACTGAAATTGGCCACTAAAATCATGGTCTTCAAGGCAGTAGTACTCTCCACTCTTCTTTATGCTTGTGAAACATGGACATTGTACAGAAGCGATACAAAAGACCTGGAATGCTTCCAGCAACACAAGCTGAGACACATTTTACATATCACCAAGGAGAGCCACACCACTAACTTGGAAGTACTGGGCAGGACTAAAATGACCAGCATTGAGGCAATCATTATTCACCATCACCTCTGTTGGGCAGGCCACATCAGTAGAATGAATCCTTCCAGGCTGCCGGAAAAATATTTTATGGCAAGCTTGCCAATGCGACTCAACTATGAGGAGCACCTAAACAGCACTATAAAGACCAATTATAGTGCACCCTAGTAATGACTAACATCGACCCTTCCTTGTAGAAACAGGCTGCAAGGTACTGGACAAAATGGAGGATCCTGGCATGCAAAAATGCCATGAAATTTGAAGAAAAAAAGGAGACAATATGAAAAGACTAGGAAAAGAAGGAGAGATTGAGAAGAACAGGCCCGTCCTTCGCCTACACTCCCTTGCAAATACTGCCCGCAACTCTTCTACCACCAATTGGGTCTTGCAAGCCATGTAAAATATAGGCATCCTAGAAGATAGGGGACAGATGATGGCACCGCCTATATATATATGTGTGTGTGTGTGTGTGTGTGTGTGTGTGTGTGTGTGTGTGTGTGTGTGTGAAAATTCCAAAGTCAAAAAGCCCTTGTCGCGGTTTCAAATCACCGCCTCCATTTTTTTTTCTTTCTCTCTGTGCCCCTGCTGTTTCTCTACACTTAAACAAAGGACGCGATTGGCTAAATGCGAGCTAATGTATAAACAATATCTGGGTTCAGTGAATACATTCACCTTCCTTTTCTCTTTTCATCATCGATTTCACTATGAATGTCGGAATTCAAATATATCAACAAAACGTCAATAATTTAGGCATTTGAATTTTTACTTTTAGATGAAATTAATTTAAGTGGAATCAACAAACTTTCAAGCTACTTTTGATTGCATAAATTTCGTGCTAGAATTAATTAGAGTTGTTTATTTGTCTTATTGTGAGTGACACCATTAACATCACGCTGGCCAAATGAATACAGCTCATTTTGGCCTAGTCAAGTCAACTCGGCCAGCGAGTAGGAGGAGGCTCCCGAAGTGACTACTAGTCATGTTGACTGAATCCACCAGTGCCAAAGGATTGCAGCAGTGACAGCAGCCGTCTCAGTAGCAGTTCAAACAGCCTTTATCAGGGCTAATAAGTTTTTTCACTAATGCAATTCACTACTGCTTGCCTCCTGAGACTCACCAGCAGCGAACTTAACTCCCAGTCTCCAGTGCTTCCAGCTCATTCTCGCAGCCTTCCAGTTCTTGGTGCCTCCAGCTTCCTCCTGCAGCTTTCCTGCAACCTCGCCTGCACCTTGCTCCTCCGGCCTGCATCTTTGCTTGCACCTCACACCTCTGGCCTGCAACCTTGCTTGCACCTCACACCTCTGGTCTGCTATCTTGCTCACACCTTGTTCCTCTGGTCTGCAGCCTCGCTCACACCTGGCTCCTTACCGACCGTCCACTTAACACTGATCCTCCATTCTCAGTGTCGTCCGTTCCTTAACACTGATCCTCCATTCTCAATGTCATCCATTCCTTAATACTGACCCTACGCTTTCAGTGTTGTTAGTTCCTTAACACTGACTACCTCATTCTCAGTGTCTGTTTCCGGATCGCCCTGACGTCCAGCCGATCGTTCCAAACCCAGCGAGCAACCCTGAACCACGCTATGTCTAGAGTACCTGTTCTAGACCTCCAGATCTTAGCCTCCAGTGACGTGAGACCTTCCAGGCGATCAGCATCCAGATCATATGATTTTTTGTTTCCTTTGCAAATAAAAGGCAAACCCTCGTCTTTAACGAAACAACCTGTGTCTGTCATTCTTCTTTGCCTTTTTGCTGTTTACTTTTTGCCTGTGTCTACCTTGTTAGTTGTTGGGTCGATTGTCCCCGGACGACCGGCTCTATTTTAAGTTGATTTAACTTTGCTCACTCTTTTCTTAAGGAATCTTCAAAAACAACAGATTTACTGGTTTCATGCAGATAAACAAATGTTTTAAAATGATTTTATTGAATAATGACAAAACATAAGTGTTGTGGTTGCAAGGTTGAACAATAATTAGTAAGGAAATACAATGAAGACGCAAACAACAAGATAACGCAATAATAAGTGTATTAAAGAAAAGGTATATTTACAATATGTACAAATGACGGTGTCGAGTCAGAGAGTCTTGGTGGGAGGACATGTACGCTCTTCGGCGTCACTTCCGGTGGCATTTGAGTAAGACACACCAAGGCCAACCTAGGCTTGCCATTTATAGTGTTATGTTATTCGCATATGCAAATAAGTGGTTGCCACCACAACAATAAGAAACACAATACACAATGCAATGTTTTTGCCAAATGTGTAACTATTTGAAAAAAGGATATATGCAGCACATGCAACAAAAACTTTAAAATGGGGAAGAAAAAGAAACAAATGGAAACATGGATGAAATGCAGTGAATGCTAATTTGTACTTCAACCGCGATCAGAGTTTGTTATACAGTATTGTATTGTTTGCTTGCGATTTTCCTTACCAGAGGCTTGATTAAGAAATAAGATCCGAGTCTTAGGTTTAGTTAAGATGCTAATGAGAGAAGGATTACAGCACTTTTGATGCACTTGTGGCGTGGTAGTAATGATTCAGTCTTGAGAATGGAGTGGTTTTTAAATTCAAATTTGTGGCTTAAAGTGTTCTTGTGTCTGCCTAATGCGTTAGTGGTATTGTCGTGTTTGAGGTTCGTTTACGTTCATAAATGTGGGACGTTATATTTCTGTCAGTTTCATCGATATAAAACATGAGACACATTTTGCTTTGTAAATGTTGGTTAGAGAAAAAAGTGTCCTTAGGGGATAGGCGGGAAAGGCGATTTGTTGTTGAGTAAATCCTTATTTGTTTTAGAAGTAGATGTCACTATTTTTATATTAGATTTCAGCTATTTTTTTATAAGGTAAAAAATATCAGACTATTATGGCAAACTATTTAAGATGTATTTTCATCAATCAGGTTAGTGTTATTTTTGCAGGCTGCATTGTTTTGATGAGAAATTTTTGTAGTGTTTTTCTATTTTCTTTTTCATTGTATATATTAAAGGCTTTGCATTTAGCATTGTGGATGAACTATTGAAGGTATTTTAAAGCTTTGTAAGTGTCCTCAGAGTAGGTCTTTTCATTGTGATAGTTGGTTGGTTGGTTGTTTTTGTTTTACGGCATATCAACCCTTTTCGGATTATTTAATGCCGAATCCAAAGATTTTGAAGAAAAAATTTTTAATAGAATATATTTGTTGTTTTCAAGTCGGTTTCTATTTAACCCATAGTTGGAACCCTAACAGGTACTACCACTCTGAGTCAGAGTGGACCTGGGAGCAATGGTAATTAAAGGGTTGCTCCACACTCCCCAAAGCCCGCAAGCTGGGGCCTCACCACTGGATATAGTTTAAGGTCATATCCAGGACCCCCATTGAGGGACTTTTACCCTCTGCAGTCGGTGTATTCTAATGCCCCACCGACAGGGCCCATTGTGATAGTAAACTCTAAGAGTTTCGAGGAAAGAGCTATGGTCATTCCAGACTAAATTCTGTTGTTGCGGTTGGAGTAGAAATGCATAAGATCACTTTTTATTTGTTAGTTTTTTTACAAGAGTCCTTCCAAAAGTAAGACCTATTTTTTAACTCAAAAATTAAAACGTTGAAGAGCTACGAAGATGGGAGTGGCACCATTAAAACAAACGATCTTTTGTGCTCCAGAATTTATTTTTCTGCATAGTCATCACCATTCTCAATGCACTTGAGGTGGTGGCTATGCATGAGTGTCTGAAACACGCTTTATCACATCACTCACGCCACTCTGAAATCAACGAACCCATCTACTAGCAGTGCTGACATCAACTGCATTAGCTTGATAAACGTCCAATAGACGCTGGTAAATGTTGATCGGTTCAATTTTTTTCTGCATGGAGGAATTCAATGATGTATCTCTGCTTCTGACGCCCGTCAATGACAGGGGCATCTTTCTTAGAGTGTCACATCATTAATATCTGTAACAGAAAGATTAAAATTTAAATCATGAATGCATAAGTTCAATCATCATAACAATACCATTTATAAACCCGTCTGATCAAATAAAAAACAGAAGGCATTACTTTATAACAAAAATTTAGGCCATTCAGGGTGTTATGCCAAGAAAATTGAGGGTGGAAATGATGTGTTCAATTTTATTGAGTTTGTGAACTATTTCAGAAAGACCAATGTGATATGGGTTGATAAGAAGGGTGTCAATATATTTAAAAGTATGGGAGTTTAGGAGTAGGATGGATTTGAAGGGGTTGTTTCCTAAAAATTCCAGAAAAAAGACAGGCAAGGACTCGGCTGATTGAGAAATCCAAGAGTAAACATCATTTTTGTTTGCATAATTGCTCGCCATAAATAAAATAGCATTGTTGCACTATTAAATGGCATAATTTGATAATTCGGATGTTAGGGAGGAGGAGCTTGATTTTCAAATTGTTTGAAAATGCTATTATGAAAGATTGAAAGCAAGAAAAAAAAAAAAAAGAGTCGGAACTTTTAACTAACTCCTCTTAACTTTCAATTTAGCGCACAAACTCTCAATTCATTTCGTACACCAACTTTCAATTCGCCACACCAAATCTCAGCATTGTACTTGGCACAAAAGGTGTTTCTCTTCCACAACTCACTCGCTTATTCACCCAAGTAGTCTTCTTCTTCTGCTTCTTCTCAATCGGGTCCTGGATATGACCTTAAACTGTATCCAGTAGTGAGGCCCCAGCTGCGGACTTTGGGGATTGTGGAGCCACCCTTTAATTGCCATTGCTCCCAGGTCCACTCTGACCCGGAGTGGTAGTACCTGTTAGGGACCCAACTATGGGTTGAATACAGTGTCGTAGTAACCCCCCCCCCGCATTTGGGTGTCCGGAAAATTCGTCCATGGAAAATTCGTCCATTTTTTTGCTAGGTAGGAAAACTGGTCCATTATTATTAAGTTAACATTTATTCTGTAGTTGCTTAATTTTCATACCTTGCGAAAATTAGTTCTACGGTATCTAGTTTTCCTAAATTCAATTAAATTAAAATTAAAATATGAAAACTGATTTTTAATATTTTTTATTCATTTGAGATTTTATCTGTTTTCCTTTTGTTTTAAGTAGATGGTGGGGGTTGCCCGGGGTGATTTTGTCCGATCCCCCAGCTAGCAATTGTAAAGTTTACAAGGAGTTATAAAAAGTATGCTACAAAAACAAACGTTTGATACTTTCAAAGTCTTAGCCTCATGAATTGGACAGTAATAAAATTAATGAATTCAAACTTTCGCATCTAATGTTATTTCCTCTTTGATGTCGGTGTATATACACCCAAATATCCAACTTTCTTTTCGCACCTATTCGATAAAAATTTATATGAAAGTTCCCCTTTAAGTATGAAATCTTTCTGAGGTCATTTTGTTTTTTTTGGTGCTTGGCCGAAGCCTGGGCTTGGCCCTATCCTGTTAGGTCAGCCGGTCACTGAGTATATCTCCAGAAATAATTAATGCTCGCATTTTTTAAACTTAGTGATTGAAATGAATTAAAGCAATTTAATCTCAATTAATGGAAATTTTGAAAACTTCAAACTGTTAAACTATTTATCAAGTAATAATTTACAATTGCGTTTGGAGTTTTCAAAATTTCCATTAATTGAGAATAAATTGCTTTAATTCATTTCAAGATCGGTTTTTAATGTAGAGAAAGTTCAACCTAGATTAAAACAAAAAAATTGCCTCAATCTTGAAGGATATATTATATATATATTTGTTTATATATATATACATGTATATGTATGTATCTACATGTATGTATGTATGCATATATGTATGTATATATTTATATTATATATGTATATATTTATATTATATATGTATGTATATATGCGTACTTATATGTGTATGTGTGTGTATATATGTATATATGTATATATACACGTATGTATATGTATGTATAAATATATGTGTATATGCACATATATATGTATATATATGCACATATATAGTTATAAAATAAATACGTATTTATTATAATGCTCCCATAATGTTGAGCATAATGAGAGCCGAAAATGGCAAACGGCCGTAAGCGAATATAGCAATGGTCTTGTTTAAAATTAGATCTTGTGTACAATTAGAGCTGAGGTCGGTTTGGCAACGACTGCCGATTGTTCCCATTTACTTGCCTCTCCACGAGGGCAGAGTTAGACACAAGGCCGGTTTTTAATGTGGGGAAAAGCCAGCTCCACGAAAAGGGGCACTCTGAATAGGAACAAAAATAAAAATTCTCAGTCATGAACGATTTCCCCATACTGACCGACGACAGAAAAGGAGAAGTGTATCATTAGAACAGATACTACACTGTGATATCAGCCCAAAGGCTGCTAATTGTTGTTAAAATATTTCTCCCTCGCTCTCTCAGATGGTCGGATTTCGTTCCCAGCTGGAAGTAGTTGCTAAAGTCTAGCCGCACCGATGAGCTGTAAACAGCGAAACAGTCCTGTGTGTGAATGACTATTACACACACACACACACACACACACACACACACACACACACACACACACATATATATGTGTAATTTAATTTATTATGTTTTTACGTGCATAAAATTTATTTTAGTTTATTTTATTTTATGCACGTAAAAAAATAATTAAATTAAATTAAATGCGTCCAAAAAGTTAGGGCGATTCATTTATATAATAATATGAATAATAAAGAGCTTATAGCTAAGGTAGCGAATGTATAAAAATATATAAAAAATGTAAACAAACGCCAATAACAAAAAAATCTTAACTTTTATATATATATATATATATATATATATATATATATATATATATATATATATATATATATATATATATATATATATACTAGCCGCAGAGCTGTGAAACAGCGAAACAGTACTGTATGTGGATGACTATATATATATATATATATATATATATATATATATATATATATATATATATATATATATATATATATATATATATTAGTGGATGTATATCATGTAATATTAATCGAATATTTATTAAAATGAAAAGTAAGAGAAGTAAATCGAATTAACAATTTCGGATTTGTTTTATTATACACATAGATTCGAAGAAAAACTGTCAAAAAATAAAAAATGGCGCCAGACTTCGTTTAGAATGCGGCAAGTTCGGGAAATTAACTTAAAACTAAATACATATTGAAAATACTCTTAGAAACCCACCGAATATATGTCACCCTATGTCACGCTAACATATATTGAATGGATTTCATTTGTATTTTTCGCATATACCGATAGACACTATGTTTTTCTAACTGATTACACGTTTTAAGTGAGTAAAAAACACTAAAAACTTGTCGGGATAGGTTGAAGATTAACTTATCTTGCCTTTGATACCATTCATTTGTTATATATTTTTGACAGTTTTTTCGAATCTATGTGCATAGTAAAACAACCCCAAAATGTCTATTATATTTATAAATAATAGATGTAAAAGTTTTAAAAACAAAACTCAAATGTATTATAAACGTAAAATAATTGTGTCCATACTTTTAAAAAAGTCAAATTTATTCAAATGTGCCCTGAATAAAGTTTTATGGTCTTCCGTCTTTTTATTTCCATTCATTCCTTTTTTTTAAGTAAAAAATGTTTTCAATCAAATCGGAACCTGATATGCCCTCTTCAAGTATTCACATGTAGGTGTGAAATCACCAAAACCCATGAGAATGGCTTGTTTATGATCCTTTTAAACCAACCAATTCTAATATAAGCCAAAACTAGCTGACAAAATATGACAGTTCAGACTGACACACTCAACTTGTTACTACTGAATCTTCATAAGAAAAATTACTAAGGAACACCAGAACATCAGCCCAAGAGAAACTAATTCCTACTACCAGCAACAAAGGTTAGTGCCATGCACATTAACATTTTCGTTTCTTTAAAATGCCCAAGTGGAAAAATAGTTATTAAAGTAGGCGAAAATATATTTAAGCCTGGGAAAATGTGCACGTTTCCTATATTGGGTTTACACTGTTTTCTTAACGATGGCAATGTCAAGTCTTTCTTTTAATTCCTAAAATAATTTTCTCATTATAACAGTTTTTCAAGATATTCTTATTTACAAATTTACCAATTGTTCACCAAATTATTTTATATTAAATTAGTATTAAAATTATTCTTTAAATTTCTGATACGATTTTAAAACTGTTTAAACTTTTGAATGTAATGAGTTTATTCTTTTTAATATTAAACATAGAACTAATTTAAACAGAAAAATATGTGAGAGCCAAAGTATATTTTTCGATTTGGTTTCATTATTATAGTTTTTGCTTCATCATCGCTAAGAAAATACTACAAAATTAATAGAGAAATAAAAATGCAAAGATATAGATGTTAACATCTTCAACATATGAAATTTTTCTTTAATTTTCAATTTGGCATTTTTGAGGGGCCTTTTTTTACAGCAAAAGAGAGGCTTCATTTTAGAATTTGGCCTTTTTTTCTTAAAACTATATTTAACAAAATTTTTTTACTTATTTACTTTTGTTTTAAAACCGATAATTGATTTTTCTAAGTGTTCGTTTTCTACCGAGCTGGATAACTTTTTAGTATTTTAACTTATTTTAAAGCTTTTATTTAGTTACGTGAGAACACGAGAAAATATCCGACATTTCACACATTTTTAAAACTATTTTGGAGGTTTTAATAGGAAATTTACGTGATTTTGGGGCTTGTTTTACAAGCAACACAGATTCGAAAATGTCTCAAACAACAAATATATAATAAATAAATATTAGCAAGGGTAATATAAGTTACTCTTCTACATAGCTGGATAAGTTATAGTGTTTGTACTTAATGTAAAATAATAACCGTGTTTTAATTTTTAAGTACTCTGTACTTGTTATGAATATGTTAATAATGAAATGAAATGAATAAGAAATGTTTTTTTTTTCAACTATACTGTAGTTTTACATGAGATTATACAAAAGATACGGTAAAAATTGAATTTCATCGTCCCTTTTCTGCATAATGACAAAAAAAAAAAACAAAAAAAAACAAGAAACTGTTTTTCGTTTTATTTTAAAAAATGAATGAAACAAATGTTACTAAAGGCAAGCTAAGTTACGTTTTTACCTTACTAGATAATTTTTTTTTCAGTTTTTAATTTATCTATTTACATTTTTTAATACTACTTTTATTCTTAACTAAAAACAGACATTAAAATTGCTTTGTTTGATATTCTGGAAGATTATATTATTTTTTAGTTGTTTCATTTAATTCTGTTTGTTTTATTTTTCATTTGATTGTTTTGCTTTGGTAATTATGCAGAGAAAAGACCATGAAACTCAATTTTTATGGTATCTTGTATTTATTAAAATGTTATGTGAAACAAAAAAAAATTTCTTAATTATTTTATTTTATTATTAAGATATTCATAACAAGTACAGAATATTTACAAATTAAAATTATTAGTTGTTATTATCAGTTGTTGTTTTTTGCTTGCTAGATTGTACAGTCAACTCGCTAAATTTCGTTTCGCTAAAATTTGCGCTTCCTTCAATTTTTTACGTCCGTTTGCGGCCGTCATCTTGCGTACGACTTTAGTGAAGATGACCATTCCTTGTATTTTTCTATAACATTCCTTAAATAAGTAAATACTTTGAAAAATATTTACTTATTAGTTTAATTAGTTTTGGGGTTTGTTTTACAATACAAAGAGATTTGAAAAGGTGCAAAAAATAAAATATACAACAAATAAATGTTCCTATTGGCTATAAAAGTTAATTCAATCATTTATTGGTGTTTTAAAGTAGTTTGAAAGACTCTTTCCCCGTAAGTTTCTATTTTACGGGGGGGGGGGTAGTGACGGGTTTCGCTCTCTAAGTATATATGTATTTTTAGGGATAGGCATCTAAGATTTTATGGGGGGGGTATCTCACCTTTTGTGGTACTATTACGGAACAACACAAAAGGTGCTTATGCAGAGAAATAGCGTGCTATTTTTTAAAATAGTATTTCAATTTTTTTTTTCAGAATATTTACGTGAATTTTAAAATGAAGAGAATTAAGGAGAGTGGTGCGGCATTCCGTAAAAAGCGAAAAACAAAAGAAGAGAAAGAAAACAAGAATAAAGGCACGCTGTTGAAATTCATCAAAAAGACTTCTATGGCCAAAATGGCGGAAACGAAAGTCGAAAATCTTGCTGAAACCGAAGATGAAGTTAACGCTGATACTGTTACTTCGGAAGTCGTCATTGCTCGCGTTGATACATCAACAACTGCCAATGATGATGCGCATGAAGTTGAAGAATTGGAAAGGCAATCACTGGTTGTCGCGACCGATTTTACAGATGTTGGTCTATGGCCTATTGAGATTAGTCATGAAATTCGCGCTATGCTTGTTCGGCAGGGATCTGCCGCTGTGCAGCACCTTGATCATGAATTCAAGGAAATAGTGCGACCAGGGACAAAAACAAAAGGCGACGTTAGAAAGCTAACAAAAAACTGGTTCTATCAGGTATTGTGGAACGGTGAGAAAAGTTTGCGAACTTGGATGGTGTATTCTCCTGCCAGAGAAGCCTTATTTTGCTTCTGCTGCAGACTATTTTCAATTGGACTCTCGAGTTTTTCTGCTGATGTGGGTTTCAAGAATTGCTGGAAATTAAATCCAAAAGTACATGAACATGAAGCAAGCACATCTCATGCTCAGGCGTTTCTTGACTGGAAAGAGCTAGAGATCCGACTTGCTGAAGGAAAGGTAGTTGATAAAGTTGAGCAAAATATCATTGAGAAAGAAACAAAGAAGTGGCGAGAAATCCTAGCTAGATTGCTGGACATTATCAGATTTCTCGCCAAGCAGAATCTGGCGCTACGAGGTCACCGGGAAGACATCCATAATGATGAAAGGGGTCAAGAAAACAAAGGAAATTTCTTGGAATTGGTAAATCTATTGGCTAAATATGACCCTGTACTCCGTGAACATTTGGTTAAAGTTAACCTAGGGAAGAAATTCACTATTTCTTATCTGTCACCAGAAATTCAAAATGAGTTTGTGAGCATTTTAGCAAAGCAGGTCAGAAAGAAAATTATCGATCAGATAAAGAAAAGCAAGTATTTTTGTATAATTTTTTATAGTACTCCCGATGTATCTCACAAGGACCAGATGAGTGAGGTGTTGCGCTACGTGAAAGTTGACAGAAATGAAGTGACGGTGGAGGAGTCGTTTCTCCGCTTCATCGAAACAAAGGGTAAAAGCGCGGAGGACATTTCTGAACTCATTTTGAGAGAATTGGAGAATGATGAGATACAGATTGGTGACTGTATTGGCCAGGCATTTGACAATGCCGCTGTTATGGCAGGTCACCGATCGGGTGTGCAGAAACGAATCTCTGAAATCAACCCAAAAGCTCTATTTGTGCCATGCACAAACCATTCACTAAATCTGGCTTGTGTACATGCAGCTTCAGTAGCGGTTCACTCTGTTACATTTTTTGGCACACTGGACCGGTTATTCTCGTTCTTTTCTGCATCTACACATCGCTGGGACGTCTTGATTCAGTTGACCGGTCTAAGTATCAAACGGACTGTGGATACTAGATGGAGTAGTGGAGCAGATGTTGTAGATGTTGTGATAAAAAAAAAAATATTGGAAGTCGTCATTGCCCTGGAACAGCTCACAGAAGAAGGAGAAAATGCAACCACAAGATCAGATGCATCTTTAATTCTCAACTCGGTACTATCGTTTCCGTTTCTTTTATTTCTGAACCTTTGGAAAACTATTCTCCCAGAAATCAATGATTCCCAGAAATATCTTCAAAAAAAAGGGCTGGATCTGCAACAAAGTTCTGTCAGGCTGACGGCGTTGAAAGATTTCCTTCTTCAGAATAGAGAAAAGATAGTGGACACTGCAAGAGACGAGTCAAAAACACTCTGCTCTGAAATGGGGATAAGCATGGAGCGTCGTATTCGCAAAAAGAAACGAATGGATGGTGAAGGATTGACTGATGCAGCGCTGAGTTTTGATACTGAGTTGAGACGGGAAATGCTGTCTGTCATAGACAGATTGACTGAAAAAATATCTTGCAGATTTCAACAAGTTCACAATCTTGCAAATAAATATGCTTTTCTTATACCGTCAAATCTGCTTGATGATAATTATGATTGTCAGCTTGGTGGATTTGACGAAGATATAGAAAAAGAGAAATTCTTTGCTGAAAGGAAGAGGTTACAGTATGTTATAAAAGCTTCAGAAAAAGACAAAATCGATGGACCTCTTGAACTTTTGAACTTTATACAAAGATACCAACTTGGGGATTCCGTCCCTAATATTGTGATCTTGCTGAGAATTTTCCTCACCAGAGCTATTAGCGTTGCTAGCTGTGAGCGCTCTTTCTCAAAACTGAAGCTCATAAAAAACTACCTCAGGTCAGCAATGAGCCAGACAAGACTTACAGACTTGGCAATCCTCTCAATAGAGAGGGAAGTTGTCGAGGAAGTGAATTTTGATAGAGTCATTGATAACTTTGCCGAAAAAAAGGCGCGAAAAATCTGTTTGTAAATTTTCAACCGACTTGATGCCTTGTGATAGTTCTCTCACAAAAAATAAATTTATAGCCTTATTTGCCATTCATAAATACATTTTTTTAAAATATATTAAAACTATTTTTAAAAGAGTTGAAACGTTATTAACAACAACAAATTTCTGAAAACTGAGCGATTACACACACGGATTTAAAAAAGCACCGATACAAGACGTTTTTTCTCTTCGGAGGGCTCGACCTCTTAATAATAACATTATGAAGACAAAGAAAAGAAAACTACATCGGACTATTCTCTCCTTGATACATCCATGTTATTTGGCGAAAATTCGGACTTTAACAACAACGCAAAAAAGTAAATAAAAATGATTTTATCATTTCATAACATTTTCAGGTTTTCAAATGTTCTCATTTAAATTTATTATTATATTTGCTTGTGTAGCTAATTCATTTAATTTAACATTTTTTTTTATAATTTGAATTATAAGTTTTTGCTTTGAAAAAATATTTGGTTTCTTTTATTTGCGTACCCAGTCTTTATTTTATTAGTGGTTCAGAGGCTAGGGAATGAGGGTGGAGAGTTGTGTTTCGATTTCGATTCTAGCTCATGGCACCCAAGTCATATATTTTTATTGAAAAGAAATTTCAATTATTATTATAATAATATTCAATTATTATTGAAAAGAAATTGTTAAATTAACTGGCTACGTATACACTTACGTAGCCAGTTAATTTAATTTAACAATTTCTTTTTAATAATAATAAGTGTGAACATTAATCCGAAGAAAATTATATAATTGTTTTGAAAAATCTTTGGTCTTCTTTGACGAGTACTGTAATACGATGAAAATCTAGGACTAATAGCTGCAGTCTAACATTAGTTCCATGAAAATAAATATTTTGAGGGCTTTTGGAATTTTGAAGGTTAACAGATTATCAAATGCGGGGGGGGGGGCAAATCTTACGATCGCCGCGGGCTGCAAAGACTGTTGCTGTTTAATTTTTCAACATATTTCAGAACATGTAAAGCAACTGCTTTCTTTGAAAGGTTACATAGAGAATTTATGCAATTTAAAAAAATTGTTTTACAAATAAAATAAATTTACATCGTATTTTGAGGTTATTCTCATTTTAGTTTTAGTGATAATTTAAAAATAATAAATATTTATAATTAGTACCAATAATGAAAAATTAAATTAAAAATTTAAAAGAATCGGTTTTGGAATCGTAAACTAGGGACACATTTTTCCGATTCCGATACCTCCAATACACAAACTTTCGGTATAAAATTTCAGATTTTTTGTTAGCTTTTATATATTTTTTCTATTTTCTATTTTTATCCTCACAAAATGCCGCCCCTGACATGTGCTGCTCGTAAATAAGATTTTCTGATTCTGATACCTCAAAAATTTCCGATTTTTTACAACTTTTTCAGTATAAAATGTCAGATTTTTTGTTAGATTTTTTTTTTATTTATTTTTTCTACTTTCTATTTTTACTCTCTCAAAATGCCGCCCCCTGACATATGCCACTCGCAAAATGGGGACACCTTTTTGCTATTCCAATAACTACAAAAGTTCCCATTTTTTACAACCTTTTCGATATAAAATTTCAGATTTTTTGTTAGCATTTTTTTCGATTTTCCCCTTTTAACCATCGCAAAATGCCGCCCCATGCCGTCCCCCTGACGCTCATAAAACAGGGACACATTTTTTCTGATTCCGATACCCCTCCCAAAATTCCGATTTTTTACAACCTTTTTGGTATAAAATATCATATTTTTTGTTAACTTTTGTTTATTTTTATTTATTTTTTCTACTTTCTATTTTTACCCTCTCAAAATGCCGCCCCCTCAGGTGTGCCGCCCGGGGCGCCCCCCCCTGCCCCCCCCCCTAGCTACGCCAGTGGTTAAATAGAAACCAACTTGAAAACAACAAATATATTCTATTAAAAAATCTTTCTTCAAAATCTTTGGATTCGGCATTAAATAACCTGAAAAGGGTTGATATGCCGTAAAACAAAAACAACCAACCAACCAATCTTCTCAATCGACAAACTCACACGAATGAGATAATGCCGCAAAAACGAAAACTGCAGGGCTTTAGCAGAAAAGCCATTAAACGACTGTGAGAAAAAATCAAATATACAATGAATAAATGATACCATACCTAATAAAAGTTACTTTTGTACCTACCCGGCTCATTTTTTTTTTTTTTTTTTTTTTTTGTGTGTGTGTGTGTGTGTGTGTGTGTGTGTGTGTGTGTGTGTGTGTGTGTGTGTGTGTGTGTGTGTTTTAAGTACTTTTGAATGTTCTTTTCTCAATCTCAAATATTCGTTTTTTTACAAGCTTTTTGCAAACATGGGGCCAAGAGCTTCTTTCATGGGAAATAAACGTGCCACCATATTGTTCGTTAAACAGTTTGTGAGAATTGAATATTTGAGATTAAAAAAAAAGATCATTTAAAAATACTCTAAAGCACAAAATAAAAAAAATGAGTCAGATAGATATAAAAGTAAGTTTTATTGGATATGGCAAAATTCATTTGTTATATATTTGAATTTTTTACCCTTTTTTTATTAAAAAATCCCCAAAACCGCCTAAATTTGCATTTGTGTTATTTTTGTATTGAAAGGTTTCAGGTTCAAGTGCCAGTGGGCACACACCAACCAAGGGCGCATATTTCTATGATTCTCCACACCATTATCACAAGGAGATTGAAAATCTAGAAGTTACAAAAGCAGTATCTGGTCCAGTTATGAGAATTGTGAAAAAAATTGTTGGTTAGTTGGTTGGTTTTGTTTTACGGCATATCAACCCTTTTCAGGTTATTTAATGTTGAATCCAGTGATTTTGAAGAACAATTTTTTAATAGAGTATATTTGTTTTTTAAGTCGGTTTCTATTTAACCCATAGTTGGGACCCTAACAGGTACTACCACTCCGGGTCAGAGTGGACCTGGGAGCAATGGCAATTAAAGGGTGGCTCCACACTCCCCAAAGCCCACAAGCTGGGCCCCCACCATCGGATATAGTTTAAGGTCATATCCAGGACTGGAAAGAAATTGTATATCAACGTAAGATGAAGAAGGTTAATATTGTTACAGACATATTGAAGATTGCAGCCAAAGCAGGCGTT
>NC_136520.1:31799616-31833588 GCF_053919585.1 Euprymna scolopes
ATTACCTGAAAATACTTCTTTCAAATTCCTTGGCTTAACGTTCATAGGGAACATAAGTTGGAACAGATACATTGAGAGCATTGTCAAGGCTGCTGCAAAGAAGGTGGGTTCTCTCTACCGTGCTAGAAAGTTACTTACACCTGAAAGTATCCTGTACCTCTACAGGGCCATCATTCGCTCATGTTTGGAGTATTGTTGTCACATTTAGGCTGGTGCATCTGCTACTAGTCTCTAACTCCTGGACGGGGTTCAAAAGAGAGTCGCCAACCTGATAGCTCCCGAACTGTCATATAAGCTTCAACCTCTGTCCCATCGACGAAATGTTGTATCCCTCTGCCTGTTCTACAAGTATTTTCACGGTGGATGCTCAGACAAACTACTAACCCTTGTACCCCCTCGACGTAAATACCCCTGACAAACCCGACAAGCAGTAAAATCATCTAACTGCTCAACTCCCTACATAGCATCCCTGCAACTCATGTCCCTGATAGCAGCCCCCTACATCCAAGTGACAATGTGCCTTGTTTGGGTTGAAAATCTTATTAAAAAAAATAAATAATGGTAATGTTTCCTCGTTATTTTTTAAATATATATTTTAAAAGGCATAATGATCTATTTTATTAGTTTAGAACATAACACACATACCTAACTTTATAAATATTGAGATATACTAGTTGGGCACCTAGCATTGCCCAGTCGTAAAATATGCTAAAATATGATATTTTAATTCTCATATATTTTGTATTTATTATTATGGAGCCAATTCTTAATTGATCATTATATTGTACTTGATATATAATAGTGATTTCGAAAGTAAAAAAAAGATGATTTAGATGCCATGAGCTAGAATAGAAACCAAAACCAAAACATATAGCACTCCAGCCTAAGTCATTACAGCTTCAGCTGGATATGAAATAGCTAAAAATGAACTAACGTTAGCATATAAATGTATATATATTTGCATACAAGGGAACTTTAAGTCGACTTACACCTGTCAAGTTCCAATTTCTTTCAATTTTGACCGCTTAGCAGCTTTTTTTACCAGCTAAAAACTCATAAAAAACGGCATACAAAAAAAATGCAATCATTTGACCTGCCTTGCAACTCTCTACGACCTCACATCTTGGTTGAGATGCAGTTTGAAAAAAATGGAGACAGACAGACTGACAGACAGGTAGATAGACGTAGTGAGTTTTATGGTAGCGATTATGACCCAACATGTCATGCGAACATCTAATTTGTTTATATATTGGCTTGTGTGGGAAAAGAGACATAATGAAAAAGGTAAACTGTTTAAACTGGTTTAGTTTTGTTAGGGAAATTTTATTGATGTTAAACAATCACTAGTTGTAAAGAATATCGATTTCATGATTGAACGTGTCAGTACCAAAAAATGTAGGAAAATGTATAAATATGAAAGTTGGGTTAATTTCTTGCATTAACTGTGAAGCTGAAGTGCAGTTTCCAGTTAACCCAAATTTACACAATACGAGGTGCCTTAGATAAGTTTCCAGACTTTTTTGTACAGGCATTTAAAATTGTCATAGACTCTTGAAAATTCAATATGTTATTGCAATACATCTTATGAGATGACTGACAAATTTTTATAACTTCACGTTCAAATGGACAGCTGCACCAGGAATGGGAATACACTCTACTAAAGCCTGATTGCCACAACTGGTGAATTTCAAAAATGCAATCTGGACGTGAAGACACTTTAGAAGGACAATATGCAATAAAATTCTGTTTTAAACTTAAAAAAAAAAATCTCACAGAAACGTATGGAATGCTTCAGACTGCTTTTGGACCATCTTGCATAAATTCGCCAAATACAGAATTACATGGATAAGGACCGTTGTGTGTCTATAAAGACATAAAGTGCACAGTTTGATGTTAGTGTAGGAACTGTACACACAATTATTCGTGAGGAACTGAAGATGCAGAAGATTTCTGCAAAGTTTGTTCTAAGGATGCTCAGAGAAGATCAGAAAGAAAGATGTTGCGATGACACCAGGTAGATGGTGGAGCTGATCAATTCAGATCTCACAGTTCTTGAGGCTCTGATGGCCTGCAATGAAAGCTGGATCTACGACTATGACCCAGAGACCAAGAGACAGAGTTCCCAGTGAAAGCATGCTGGCTCTCCCAGACCGAAGAAGGTCAGACAAAGTAAATTCACCTAGAAATTTATAATAGCACGAGAATGATCTACATGTACTGGGTTCCAATTGAACAGACAGTCAACTGATGCAGGAGAAAAATAAAAATTATCCCCAAAAGGGGTGTTTTTCACCTCTAAAACACGCTGGGGCTTAAGCCCCAGAATTTTCCCAGGGTCAAATATTACGTTTTCAGATGTACATTCATGTGACCTTACTTTTGGATAATTTTCAGCAAAATATAATGGTCGGAAAAGATTCTATGTCCCCAAAAGTGCTATTTTTGGCAATTTTGACCCCTTTTGATCCCCTGGGGACGCAACCAGAACTTTCCCAGGGTCAAATATTACGTTTCCAGATGTATATCCATATGATCTTGCTTTTAGGTAATTTTCAGCAAAATCTAATAATTAGAAAAGTGCTATTTTTGGCCATTTTTACCCCTGGTGATGCAAAAGAATTTTTATCAAAAATCCGAGAATGCTACATTTCCTCCCTTGGGTAGTTGTAACTTTATGCAAAATTTCAGAAAAATGTAATCAGTAGTTATTGAGAATTTTGGGAACGAACCGAGGATAGCATTTATGGTAGCACATCTAAGACAGTAAACGACCAAGTTCTCTCCGATTCTCTCTCCTCTGATCTTGAGCACGTAGTACAATGGGGAAAGGAGTGACTGGTTACTTTTAATGCATCTAAAACCAAGCTTCTCTCTTTACATCATCAACATTCTGATCCACATCTGGCATCAATTGAAATGAATGGCTCTCGTCTTCAGGAGGCCTCAAGTTTTGACAAGCTTCTGAGCTTGACCATTACTCCTGATCTTAAATGGAACACGTACATCAAATCTGTTGCCAAGGCCACTGGAAAAAATGATGGGATCTTTCTATCGATCCGGTAGATATCTCACTACTGATGCAATTCTCTATCTATATAAGAGCCAGGTACGTCCAAGGATGGAATACTGTTGCCACATCTGGGCAGGAGCTGCTAGAAAGGACTTGTCCTGCCTTGATAGAGTTCAAAATAGACTTTGTAGCCTCGTAGGAGATGTCCTTTTCTCTTCCCTGCAACCTCTATCTCACAGAAGAGATGTTGCGAGTTTGTCTCTGATGTATCATATTTTCATGGAAGGTGTTCAACTGAGCTTCAGTCTATGGTCCCCCCTTACCTAACTTTCACAAGAAACACTCGTCTAGCTATACACACTATCAATAATTCCCTCCACTTTTTATCTGTGCCTAAACCTAAACGTAGATTCCATGAACAGAGCTTCTTTCTTAGAACTGGACGCCTGTGGAATTGTCTTCCGTTTTCCTGCTTTCCGGCTGACTACAATATGGTTGCATTCAAGTCTAACGTAAATAAGTTCTTGATGAGCCGTTCTATATAAGTTAACAAATTTACCGAATTTTCATTACTAATGATTACTATATTGTCCAATTTCTACTGTACACTCTTTAACCCTTATCCTTGAGTGGCCTCTTGGCCTTGATAATGTGGTGATGCCTGTGTAAAAAAAAAAAAAAAAGGAACAGACGAACGGATGAACGGACAAGGGTTAATTTTAAGGTCCAAATCCAACTAAGTCAGTGAAGCTTGTTAATGACAATAAATTTAATAGAGCTATAGCTGGCATCAAATGTGTTAATGGATTCCAAATTATTTCATATTTCATACAACCAGGCAGCTTTCCATTATAGAATATATAGAAAATGTCTGTTGTTTTAATCAGCGCTAAAGATCGATTATCAAAAAAAAAATGAGATAAAAGAAAAAAAAAACAATAAAAGAAAGCAATCCTACAAAGAAGGTAAAAATCAATGAAAAGATAAAAGAAAGAGAAACAGATGTTTTATAAACATAAAGACATAAACGTGTGAGAAGCAAAATGATGCTTTTCAAATGCATATAAGATTTATATACTAGCAGGGGGATCCGACTTTGCCCGGGATTGAATGATGATCAATGACTGTTTCACACTCCCATATTTTTATTGTCATGGAAATCAGTGAAATCGCCTATTTTTCAACTAAATCGATTGATTGCCTAAAAAGGGTGGGAAGACACACACACACACACACACACACACACACACACACACACACACACACACACACATTTCTCTATCTCTACTATTATATAAAAGTCACTTGTGTGTGTGTGTGTGTGTGTGTGTGTGAGAGAGTTCATTCCTCATAGGTTCCGAAACGGCTGAGCTTATCTTTTGCAAGTTTCAAACAAAGGTAATTTAGATTTCTGGCAGTGCTCTTAGATATGTTTTGTACAGAAATTCACCCGATAAGTATCAATAATCGAAAAAATCCGATCTTAAAAATAATCTATCTCTTGTTGGGAACCCATCGTGGTGCAGCTGGAGGAAGCTTCAGAGTCCTCCCTGCAGTGACTTCTTTCAGTCTGTGTATAGAAAGGTTGGAAAGACATTATATATTGTAGTCTACATTGCACTGTAGAGAACCTACTGTTGATTTTATAAAATTATTTTTATATATAATGGTTTGGATTAAAGTTTAAAATACAAAAGTAAAGTATCATGGTTCAATTGTGCTCTAAACGGAAACATTTATTTCGAATGCGCCCCTGCCATATCAAAAGACCTGCTATTGATTTTATATGCCTGGCTTTACTGCTTTTGCGGTGATAATAGCTTGAATTTAAGTTTCCAATATCATGGTGCAATTGTGCTTTTAATAGAAACATTAATTTCGAATGCGACCCTGTCATATCAAAGAACTTACTGTAATTTTATATGTTGAGCCTTTCGGCTTGTGTGGTAATAAAACTTCTGAAATGCACTTATGATGTTCAGCTGCGTAAGATGTTAACTTTGATCAAAATCGCTTGTTCCTTCTTTCATCAGATTATTTTGATTATCGATTATCAACACTTCAAAGACATTTCGATACCTAAAACACTGAAACCTAAGAACACTGCCAGGCACATAAAGTACCTTTCATGCAAACAATGTCTGTTTCAATTTATTTTGAAATTTTAATTATTTTATAAAAGCTATAAAATGTTATTTAAATTTTTTTTAAAAAGTTAAGTGATTTTTCCTCGTTGAAACCATTTGAAAGTTTTAAATTTGAAAGTTTTAAATTTGAAAGTTTCAAATTTGAAAATTTTAAATTTGAAAATTTTAAATTTGAAAGTGTTAAGCCGAACAAATGCGTTTTTTTTTTTTGTTCTTTATTTGATTTTTTTTAATAAATAAAAATATTGTTTACTTAATTACAATTTTTCGGTTTTCAAAGAAATCTTTTTCAAGTAGGGATATTTAAAGTGTTTTTTTTTTTGTTTTTTTTCTTTGATATCGTACCGTTTGGTGTTTTTCACGACTGCAAATCTCTGATGAAATGAGTTGGTTGTTTTTTGTTTAACGGCATATCAACCCCTTTTCAGGTTATTTAATGCCGAATCCAAAGATCTTGAAGAAAAATTTTTTAATAGAATATATTTGTTGTTTTCAAGTCGGTTTCTATTTGAAAACCCTAACAGGTACTACCACTCCGAGTCAGAGTGGACCTGGGAGCAATGGCAATTAAAGGGTGGCTCCACACTCCCCAAAGCCTGCAAGTTGGGGCCTCACCACTGGATATAGTTTAAGGTCATATGCTGGACCTCTGATGGAATGAGATTTCTGTAATTTGTAATTGAATAAACACTATGTTTATTTAAAAATAATAATAATAATAATAAAAATAATAATAATAAACGTATTTGTTCGGCTTTCTTAACACTTTCAAATTTAAAAAGTAGTGTTTTTTACTTAAAATGCATTTTTTACACATCCAATGATAATGCACAAGCATCTACCCCCCCCCCCTCCCCCACCAATAAAAGAAAATATCTTTTAAATCCACACACAAACCTGAAAAAAAAACAACATGGTCCTTGGAAGAAATTATCATTATACCTGTTGTTCATTGATTGAGATTGTCGGACTGACTTCCTCATCTTGGTTGTTATTGTCACAACGTTTCGGCCGTTTTGCCCTCCGGCCTTCATCAGGTGAACGGTTTGTTAGGAGTCTCGAACCTTTATTATTATTACGGGGGTACCGTGTTCTGACTCCAGCTAGGCTTTGGGACATAGTTGCTGATTCTCTATTTTTCAATGTTACTTTTTCACTGCCTTCGTTCAGGATTGAACTCAGCACCTTTGGGTAACTGTAAACTTTGATACAACGTCTAGGACCACTCGGCCATATGTCACTAGGACAATTCTTAGTTGGTTTTTGTTAATGTTAAACCTATGTTGTTATTCAAGGTTTTCTCTCTTTATCAGAGGTGTCCAAATTGCATTCAGCTCTATGCTTGGTTTGCTCAATAGGTTGTTATGTCCGAGCATGTGAGCTGTTTCTTTAATTTTTCTCACTTTACAGTGGGTCTCTATGTTTATTATTTTTACTTCATCCCATAGGGGGCGATGAAAAGAAACAGCTCACATGCTCGGACATAACAACCTACTGAGCAAACCGGCCGAAACGTTGTGACAATAACAACCAAGATGAGGAAGTCAGTCCGACAATTTCAATCAATGAAAACTCATCTAAAAAATACAGACAATTACAATACCTGTTGTTGTAGGAGCAATTTAAAAAAATCTTAAAACATACTTAGACGCACTCCTTGAAGGATCAAGACTGTAATGAAATACAAATAGCAGTCATAAAATGGAAACAATGTCTAGTCTTAAAAGAGCCCTTGAATATTAATGTTGCAGAATAATAATGAGGATCAAAAATTGAAAAATTAAATTTCAGCCAAAAGCAATGTTATCTACTTAATTATAATATCGAAGTTAGTAAAATATCCAAAAATTATGGCAAATGATAAAATAGAAAATTATTAATGAAAATTGTTTTCTGAAGCTAATTGCAAGTTTTACTCAAATAATAAACAGAATAGTTTTTATGATAACAGGGGAGATAACTGCATGAGGCCAACGTATTCAAAGTAATAATGGCGGATTGTTGGATCATGAAAGTACATGTTTGTAATCTAAATGTTAATTTACTTGTCCGTACGTCCAGTGTCACACACAAAAAAAAAAAACATCATCGCACCCATTAATTAATGAGAAACGAATTACCTCTCTTTTTGTCATTCTTTATCAGTTAAAAATCATTAAACTATTTCCTCTCCAAAAATTAAAATAAATAAGTAAATAAATATGGCTGTCTGTGTACGGTTTCAAATTGGCTATTTATTTTATAATTAAAAAAATTCATGTTAAGAGAAGATTGTAATTTTTTTTATTATAGTTTCTTTTTAAAATTAAAGAAATATGTGTCAGCGAATTGACATCTGTTCTTTTATAATTTATAGAAAAAATTATTCAAACAAAAACAAAACAAAAAAACAAAACAAAACAATGTGTTGTGTGTTGAATTTTCATTGAAAAAAATCTAAACTTCTTAAATTATTGTTTTAGCTTTAAAAGGTTAAACAAGAATTTGCTGAAAAATTGTTTTAAATTCGTTATTATTTGTTGTATTTTATTTTTTATTCAATTTATTTTTAATTTGATTTTAAATTTTTCAACTACCGTGGAATTTCCACGAGTTCTAGTATGTTATTAATTTCGATATGACAATTAAATAGATAGCATTACTTTTAGTTGAAATTCAATTTTTCAATGTCCGTTATTATTCTGAACAAGTACCATGAATTTAATTTGTAAGGAAATTAAGTGTTAACTCCTGGAGGGGGACTCTTGATTTCTTCAAACTAACTGGTGCAAAATTAAAAAGAATAAAAGACAACTGTCCTTTATATAATGAAAGATAACGTTTATCTATATTTTTATTAACTGAAGACAAAAGTATTTTAAAAAAATCGTTGCTTCAGTTTGGGAAGACACACACATCTCTATCTGTACTGTTATATAAAAGTCACTTTGTGTGTGTGTGTGTGTGTGTGTGTGTGTGTGTATGTGTGTGCGCATATGTGTGTGTGTGTGAGAGTTCCTTCCTCATAGGTTCCGAAACGGCTGAGCCTGTTTTTTTGCAAGTTTCAAACAAAGGTAATTTAGATGTCTGGCAGTGTTCTTAGATATGTTTTGTACAGAAATTCATCCGATATGTATTGAAAATCGAAAAAAGTCCGATCTTAAAAATAGTTTATCGGTGTGGTGGGGGAGACAACCATACACACTCGCATTGATATTCACTTGGTTCAAAGATTGAAGTGAAAAAAGACAAAGAAATATTTTCTTAGATTAAAATAATCTAATAGGTTAAGAAGAAAGTTCATGCAAAATTTTTAATTATGATTTCAAATGATGTATTTTCAAATAAGTTTTTGTTATAACACTTTTAGTTTATATGTCACTAACAGGACCCGTTAACCGGCTTTGCCTGGTGGAAGCCTGCCCGCCCTCACAAAAAAGTAAACTATAGTTGTTGTTGGAGGCCACTGCCGTCTCTGAACAATTGCGGACACTTCTGACTGTGGCCGAAATGAAACAATCTAGCTTTCACTGGGATTACTAATGGTTTGGGGCGACAACATGTAGGTACTGTTTGAATTTTAAAAAAGCAATTAAGGGAATGCATAAAAGAGTATGAATTAATAAAAGTATGAAAAAATGGTCCATTAGAATAATAATGGAAAGTAAAAACAGAAGTTTTAGAGGTTAGAGATTCTCACTGTCAATGAACTGTTTAGAGTGATCAAAATCAGTGGTAGCAGTCCTAGCTGTTTCCGTTTGTTGTTAAAGTCTTCCTCTTCTTTTCAAGTCTTCCACTAATAGCATTAAATTAAATTCTAGTTTTATGTCATCTTTTTTATCGTGTAAAACAAAACAATTATGACTTTTTTCCCTTCACTTCTTTGAGCATTGTCTTGTTAAGAACGGTGTTTGGAACAGCCATTCCAAACTCCCTATGTTAAGAATGGCATTTGGAATAGACACCACCAACCTCGCCATGTAAAGAACAGTTTTCAGAGTAGACAAGCCCCTTTTTATTTGTATAATTCCCCCAAATTTAACTGTGATAATCGTTGTCAGCATACCCACCCGCAAATGCTAAAAAAACCCATTGTGGGTGGCAGTGTTGGTAGGAGAGAAAATTTGTTTATCATGCGTGTGTACAAACTTAGCAGCCAGTGAATTACAGTGCATAATACAGGTCTTTATATCTCTATAAGTACTTGTCTCCGCAAAATTTGAATGAGATTTTCTTCATCAGCATAGTCAAAAACCATTAAAAGTAGTCTTTCTACAGAAAATTGCAGAGGTGGACCTAATATACAAATTTACCCCCCCCCACACACACACATAAAGAAAAGAAATTAACATGTGTGCAATTTTGAGAATCAATCCGGAAAAGAAATTTAAATAAAATACTACCCCGAATTCAATTCTCTATGTAATATACTTTACGTTAAGAGTGTAGTGTAGGTAATCGGTGTAAAAAATCGGTAATTGTGACTAAAACCAGACCCTAACTTGCAAACATGCGTGCAGGTCTGTCAATTGAGGTATGGAAGCAAAACATGGAAAATATCTAAACAAGTAATCTTGCAGAATTTGACCAGGATTCTCGTGATATCCCATCAATCATGGATCGGGCGTGACCAGCAATCATCAGATTAAGTCAAGTGCAATAATAGATGCAGACTAATTTCAAAACAAACAAACTGCAAAAAATAGAAATACACTATATAAAAATAACAGAAACCTACCGTATAGTGCTGAATATAAATGTTTTGTTTATTTTTTTTTTGGAAAAAATATTTTTTTGCAAATTATTTATCAAGAATTTTTTTTCAAGGAAAAAATGAATGTTTTATTTTTAACAGTAAATTGTTAGATGTAAGTACAGTTTTTATTTTTTTTCAAAATTTTTTTTTTAATTATTTTTTTCTCAACATAAGTTTTTTTTTTTTAGAAAATCTAAAAAATGTGTTAATGGAAATCGGAAATTGCTAGGTGAACGAGCAAGACAGAGAGGAAATAAATGTTTGTTGTTGTGTCTTCAAAGCAAGAGAATGCAAAAGGGAAAGATTATGTTATGTCAATGAGTTTATGATCCATTTACGAAGGGTGAAACCCTATATCTGTCCATGTGTAGAATACCTCCAGTGGTGACAGGGAGCAGTAGGAGTACTTTATATTTAGAGGGAAAATAGGAACTACTTCCTCTAAAGATTGTTGCGATTGTGATGGTGTTGCTCCTAGGAAGTAATGTAAATGTGTCTAAAATGGCGTTCTAAAGTTACCTAAGATAGTGTCTAATAGTCTAAACATAATAAATTTGTATTTGGCATCTGTTGTTGGAAAAATATGCTACTTCTGTCCAGAGGGGAATTTCTGCAATCAAAATATTATATAGGAGATTTTAAAGAGTATTTTTCGCTTTATCTTAACGCTTAAATTACAACCGTTTTAAAACAATTATGTCTTCCTGAATACAAGATGGAAAAAAGCTAATTCGTACAATGTTTTTATTTCAATTAAAGCTAGGCCTTTGAAACAATTTATGATATCAATGAAGCATTTTGGCGTAGTAACCACTACTGAACGCACAGAACAACGGTGGTTTAAGAAATTTTGTGGCAAGCATGAGGGTCTTGAAGATGATGAGCGTAGTGGTTGGTCATCAGATGTTGACAACGATCAATTAAAAGCCTTAGTCGAAGCCAACCACGCACAACTGTTCGAGAACTTGCTTCTGAATGAGACGTAATGTATACAATGATTTTCATCCACTTAAGAGAAATTCGAAAGACAAAAAAAAAAAAATGGATAAATGGGTGCCTCACAAATTGAACGACAACCAAAAGAAACACCGTTATGAAGTGTTATCTTCCTTTCTTTTACGCAACAGGAACGACCAGTTTCTTGACCGGGTTGTAACTTGCATTGAAAGCGGGTTCTTTACAACAACCAGCGATGCTCAGCTTAGTAGTAAGATACCGACGAAGCTCGACAAAGCCAGAGTAGTTGCACCAAAAGAAAGTTATGCTGACTGTTTGGTGGTCTGCGACTAGTTTCATCCGTTACAGTTTTTGAATGCAAGCGAAACCATTACGGCGGATTATTACTATCAACAAATGGATGAAATGCATCAGAAATTTCGACAACCACACCCGGCATTATTCAACAGAAAAAGTCCGATTCTCTTCTACGACAATGCCTGACTGCATGTTGTTAAACCGACCCTGGAATAGTTGAACGAAATGGGCTACGAAACTCTGCCTCATTCAACGTAGTCTCCAGACCTCTCATGTACCGACTACAACTTTTAAAGCATCTCAACCACTTTCTGCGTGAGAAATGCTTCAAAAACCTAAGCGATGTAAAAAAAAAAAAAAAAAAAAAAAAACGAAAAAAAAAACGCCTGCAGCGACTTCATCGATACCAGAACGGAAGATTTTTACATGACTGGTATAAATACATTTGTTTTGCGTTGGCAAAAGTGTGTTGATTTTGATGGTGTTTATTTTGATCAATAAATTTTTGTTTGAATCGAGATATGTTCATCTGAATTTAAAAGTTAAAACCCGCAAGAACTTTCGTGTCAACCTGTAATATAATATTTTGCTTGTTCCTTTCTGATTAGTCAGTACGTTACTCTTTGAAAAAATGACAAATACAATTTTTGATGGCTAAACTGCTTAAAAAAAAAGTCAAATTCGCGAAATTTGGCTTTAAAAAGGCCAATCTGGCAACACTTTTATGCATTTTTGAAAGAAATATATTTCACAACAAATTAATTAGTTTTGTGACGTATTTACGTTTAAACATAACTAAAAGTATCTTAATTACACTCAGGTATCTTTCATACATGCATAAAAGCAAACTACAATTGTATTTTGGTTTGTGACCTACGTTGGTTTATAAATAGAGGCAAAACATTTAATATTAGTTATTATCCTTGCGAACCCGCAAGTGAAAAAAAAAAAAATTAACTTAAGCAACCCCCTATGGAAAAGTGCAAATAGTACCGTGTCGAGCAAACGAAAAAGGAAAACAAAAATAAATAGTGTCTGGTAGTGCCAAGGTTTGAACACGCGATGCTAAGCAGAAAGAAATTTATATATATATATATATATATATATATATATATATATATATATATTCAATTAAATTATATTTTTAATTTAAATTTTGAACTTGACAATAATATTTCTATTGAAAGTGTCCACCATACATTTTGCCAAAAGAGAAAATAATTTGAACAATTCAGTAAGATATGTAACGAAAATAAATATTATATATATATATATATATATATATATATATATATATGAAAATGTATAAAAAAGAATACGAAAAGTATAAAAGCTTATAAGTTTTCTTTATTTGTTTTCAATTGGTGACGTGCAGGAATACAAAATAATATTATGAATATATATATATATATATATATATATATATATATATATATATATATATATATATAATTAAATTTACCAAAATGATCCAAGATGGTAAAATTAAAGTATATTATAAATATTAAAGAATTAATATTTATAAAGTTATCTCAGCCAGATGTAAAAGCTCGATAAAACCAAATAGTAGATAGCGCTTATAATAGGAGCAAACAATTAATAAAACGGGTTAAAAAAACACTTTGAAATGAGTTAAAAACATATTTAATCCGAAAAGGAAACACTAGATAAGTGGATAGTCCTTAATCCGCGGAGTTTCAAAGAAATACTTTTCTTCTCATCAGAGGGTAGGAATTACATCTACAATCATATAACTAATAATAATAATAATAATAATAATAATAATAATAATAATAATAATAATAATGAGAATAATAATATTTCTCCTAACAGCCATCCTAACACTAACAACACTCATTATCCCTTCCAAAATAGTCCTCACGCAGACATTGTCCCACCATTTGTTGAACACTATGAACAAAATTCAAACCATTTAACTAATACAAATCAGCAAATTAATATTAATACCAGACCTCGAGCTTTTAATAAAGTACATACACATATCGGCGCTACTTCAACATTAATTAAGAAAAGAATATCAAACCACATTTCTTCTTTTAACAACCATAATTCTAATAATAACCAAGGAACTTCTTTAACCACTTTAATTAAAACACTTAACTCTAACAATACCCGCTTCTCAATCAAATGGACTATCATAAAAAAACTTAAGTCTTATACTTCAGGCTCTAAGTCATGTCGCCTCTGCACAACCGAAGCTATAACTATAATTACTTCCCCTCAAAGTAACAATATAATAAATTCTAAAAATGAACTGATCTCTTTCTGTAAACATAAGTCCAAATTTAATTATGGCAATTTTGAAATTACATAGTTATTACTTTTACCTTTTATATAGATATATAAAAAAATTTTCTTTAACTTTATCGTTTTTCTACATACTTCTTAATAGTTTATAATTTAATAATCCTTTATTTATTTATTTATTTATTTATTTATTTATTATTTCTTCTTTGCATGGCCGGTTTTTTATCTGCATTTTCTGCTTTATTCTTTAAACTTTCCTATCTATTAGATATATCAATCTACCCACACTTTCATATCTTGTATGTATATTTACTTATATTTTACTATATGCATTTACTTACTTTTTTTCTTGCTTTTTCCTGAATTTGCAGATACCGGCCATCCTCTCCCCTTAAATAATGTTTATTTTATATTTTATATTTTATTTTTATTATTTATTTATTGTTTATTTATTAATTTATTTTCTATTTATTTATTAATTTATTTATTTATTTTCCATTTAGTGTCTTCTAACAACTCTTGCTGACATTTTTTAAGTGATGACCTGTACATTTCAGTTGACCTATATTATTTTGCCCTATATATTTTTCGCGCCTTTAACATTTCCTATCTGGGTCATTTTGACATTTGTTTCTCTATTTTATATTTAATTCTATCACCATTTAATTTTTTTCCTCCTCTTTTTCTTCCCTGATCTTTCTTATTTATATTTATGCCTCAGTAGTAGAGTGAAAAGCATATCTTATTTTTCTTTTATTAATATTATTGGAATTTTTTCCTTTTTTCCCTTGTACACATTCTTGTGAATTATTCCATGGATTTCTGCCTTTGGATTATTTTGGATCATCTTCCAATTACGGGATTTCCTTGGATTTTACTTGTGCAAATGGAAATTCAATTTACTTTCTTGAAGTTATATATTTGGATTTTACCGTCACTGGATTATTTATCTTCCACCAGACTATCCATTCATGTGTAATCACCTTTTTCTTCACCATATTCCCTCTGCTTCACTTTTTTGTTATCAAGTAAGATCTTTGACTTAATTGTTGTTTCATCAAATATTTTTGCATGCAAAATCTGATCCCGCATTTTGCTAATTCCTACCCTCTGATGAGAAGGAAAGTATTTCTTCGAAACTTCGCGGATTAAGGACTATCCACTTATCTAGTGTTTCCTTTTCAGATTAAATATGTTTTTAACTCATTTCAAAGTGTTTTTTAACATGTTTTATTAACTCTTTACTCGTATATATATATATATATATATATATATATATATATATATATATATATATATATATATATAGAAATAAAAAGGAACAAAGCAAGTGTTCATCAACGTTTTTGTCTTTATTTCGAGAGTTTCTCTGGATGAATGAGATTAAGAGAACAAAATCACCAATACAAATATTTGAAAATTTTGTGACGCTATTCTATTTCAGAAACGGAAAAAGACGTTGAAAATTAATAAAAGGAGGTGGGGTGCGTTCTTGAAGAGAGGGAGATTTTTAATAACGTCATATAGTCGTTAATATGTTTTTAAAAGATGAACGTAGTTAATATTCTTTCTGGAAAAATATATCTGTTAAAATTCCAATATAGGTGTGTAACAGAAATGAAATGAGTTTTTGTTATGTAATTTATTGATTTTACTATATTTTACTATAACGAATAAATGTATATTTAACGGTAGGTGTGTCAGAAATTTAGTGAAAAATAGTGAATAATTCCACCCCGTCTTTCCAAGCTTATAACTACTCGAAAAATGTAATTCAAGCCCTAATTTTTTTTTCAATTAAAGGAGCAAGGACCAATGTTTCATTAAAAAAAAACAAAAAAAAAACAAACAACGTGTTTTTTTTTTAAAAAGGTTTTAAACTTCGGACTTTACAGGTAAATTTCTAAAAAACACTACTTTTTTGTTTTAAATTTGAATATATTATTTATTGACCTTTTCTCTTCAATTTGTGATATATAACACTTTGGTGAGTAAACTTTTTAATAGACATTTCAAAATGGGGGGCATGAATTATTCGACCCCTGTCTTTCCAAGCTTATAACTACTCGAAAAATGTAATTAAAGCCCTAATTTTTTTTCAATTAAAGGAGCAAGGACCAAGGTTTCATTAAAAAAAAAACAAAAGAAAAAACAAACAACATGGTTAAAAAAGGTTTTAAACTTCGAACTTTACAGGTAAATTTCTAAAAACACTACTTTTTTTTGTTTTAAATTTGAATATATTATTTATTGACCTTTTCTCTTCAATTTGTGATATATAAAACTTTGGTGAGTAAATTAATTATTTACTTTTTAATAGACACTTGAAAATGGGGGGGGTGAATTAAAAAAAAACGTTTGTCTAAAATATTATATTCGGTTTATTGGAAAGAGCATAAAATTTAACATTGACCCTGAAAATATCGTAAAAATAGAATCAATAGAAAAATTTTGATAGATTTTTAAAGTTTAAAAACTGAAAAAATATTGAGTTTGTAAAATTCATTACTGATTTTGAAAAAAAAAAAATTTCTATTACTTTTAAAACAACTTTAATAGTTTATTTTGGAAGTATAATCCATAAAGAAAATAAACAACCCACTTTTAAAAGAGAAATTACTAGTTTTTTTTAAATATTTTATTCGCAGTTTCGTGTTAGGGGTGTCAAAAATTCCTACAAAAATTCTGATACACCTAATGTAACGGTGTTCTAAAGTTACATAAGATGGTGGATACTAGTTTAGACATAATAAAATTGTATGTGGCCTCTGTTATTGCAAGCCTACTGTAATTTAGCAGAGAGGGTAATTGCCGCAATCAAAATACAGGATATGTTAAGTTGAAGATCTACTAATTTATTTATTGCAACATGTTAAAATTTTAGCATTAAATTTAAGAATTCTCTTTATACACTTCACCCTCAATATATTCTGTAAATTTTTTTCTTTCTAAATTTTTTTCAATCAGGTTTTAGGCGTGATAACAGAAATGTATTTTTATGGTAATCACGCTGACATATGGGTTCTCATCAGATCAGTAAAATTAAGCAACGTTAAGTTTGGTTAGTATCAGATGGGTGATCATTTGGGAATTCTAGGCGCCGCTGTACGTGCTCTCTGTTTATCTCAGCATTGTTTTCAGTTGCCTGAACCTCCACCTACCACTGGTATTTAACAACACCGACTCAGGAGAGGTGACGTTGTAGATTGCGCAACTCTTGCCACAAAAATTCAACACATAGACAAAAAAAAAAAAAAAAAAAAGATTCATCGTGTTTGGACTTTTTCTATATAAAAAAAAAATTGTTTAAATATAAAAACTTTTTAATTATGAAAAATTTTTTTTAATCCATTATTACGATTCGTATATGCAAACTAATTAACGTTTCTAGTAAATGATCAATCTGTATATATTTAATTAAATAATAATCATTCTTTTATACCTACTGACACTAGCGTTGCATGCTTACACAATCATCAGTGTAGGAAGTGACAATTACTGCTGGTCGAGAGATTTTAACCCAATCACGAAGCTAACTTTGATTCCATTTGCTAAGCCTTTACTTCTGGGCTACCAAACAATTGCCACAAAAATGCAGAGAATTAATAACTAACAAGCATATAGTTTGGGCACAGACATTAGACAATTGAGATTGTTTGAACGATGGAAGTCATGAACGTTACATAACTATATATACTAGCAGGACCTGTGGAAATTCCACAGTGGCATGTAATATATTGCTGCTGGGCATTCTATGAACGTTTAGCGTGTATGGAGACCCATTGATATTATTGTAGTCTTTTTGTTAAAACTGTAAAAGTATTTATCTAAGTAATCTGGTTAATATAGTGTCAGAATATATCTCGTTATTACGGTCTGTCGCCAATATCCTTTAAGGAGTCTAGAACATATTTCAATTGTATGGACTCCCGGCGCAAACAGAAACCCCACAATATCATTATACCATCTTTAGACAGAACAGATACTACCCTTGGATCCTAGCCAGAAGACCAAGAAAGTATATTTTAGTTTCACGTAAGGCCCAAAAGCGACATCATATTTTTATTATTATTTATTTCAATTTTTTCTTTTTTTTTGCATTGCGTCTTCCGTGATAAGGAGATCCTATTTATTAAAAAAGGAGGATAGAAGGTGATAACATACTATGAACATTAAATTAGCGTAACTACATACTAATTATATGTTCGTAGTATGTTGTTACTCTCTATCCCCCTTTTTAAGAAATAGAATCTCTTGATCAAATAATTTATAATCTGGAAACCACGACACACGTAAGTACGTTAAAGATATTAACAGCATTATATATACAGGGTATCCAAAAAGTCACTGATGGGTTTTGAACTTAAATAGATTCTTTAGTTTTGATATTTTTCTGTAATTTTAACACAATCATTATCTGTAATTTTAACACAATCTGACTAAGATATTGGGAATATTTTTTAAAAAGAAATGCAAAATTCAAACAATCTTTATTTATGAAAAATAATGTCTTTGAAATGTTGCCCATTTTCAGCTTTGCATATTTGTGTTCTTTCCAAAACATTATTCATGACAGATTGCAGAATCTCTGGATTGCAATTTAACTCCCTTATTTCGTTCCTGATTTTTTCTTCAATTCTTGCAGGGTTTGGAGTTTGTTAACATAGACTCTTTCTTTAAGATATCCCCACAAGAAAAAGTCGGGGCTCGTCAAGTCTGGGGAACGTGGTGGCCATTTGATATTGCCATAGCAAGAAGTAATTTTGTCGCCAAAGCATTGTCTGATTTTGGTAAAACAATTTCACAACTTGCGTACGTTGTTCAATGCTATACCTAACAATAATTAATTTCCAAAATATTTTTGCATGCACACACACATATATATATATTATATATATAAATAAATAAAAGAAGAGTGTTTTCTTTAGAGGCAGCGATCTGTAAAATAAAATAAACCACAGAAAAATATTTTTATTATACAAATATGTGGTTTATTCAAAAGATTAATTTTTGGCATTTATAATTTAAATACAATTTTAGGCATATAATCCTGTGGCTTGTGCATATATGCTGTAATCTAGATGTCAAATTTTTACAAACTACGCATTAAATTAGGCTGTATTTCGGCAATAATGTGTTGAATGTTAGCTTTCTAAGTGTACTACTGAATCTGGTTTATCAGTGTAAACATGGAACTTTACATATTCTTAAAGAAAATAATCTAATGGGGTAAAATCGCACGAACAAGGTGGCCAGTTGTTAGGTCCATTTCGTTAAATTATTCGTTCATCGAATGTTCTTTTCAGTAAATTGATCGTATTGTGCAATGTGTGGCATGTGGCTCCATCCTGCTGAAGCCATATGATGAATTTCCAAACCAAGCTGAACTAAAAATAACGGATAGTTTCCCAATCTGCAATCAAAGAAAATAGAGTTGTAAATTTAAAGTTCACTGCTTCTTAAAAAAAAAAAAAAAAAACACCCACCTACCCTCTCACTCTCTCTTTGGGAAGTGATATACAAATTACCATTAGCATATTAAGCGATGCTCTTTGGGTAAACAAATTGAGCTTAGGTAATTGGACAGTGTCAAAACACTGTTAATTCACTGCCCGCATAGCAGCAGCTGAATAGTGCAATGGTTAGAGGCTCTGACTGTCATTTAGGCGATCGGGTTTTGATCCTAGGTGAGGTAGTTGTCTTGTCTAGCTGCACTGATGAGCTGTGAAACAGCGAAACAGTACTGTATGCGGATGACTATATATATATATATATATATATATATATATACTAGCAAAAGTACCCGCCGTTGACTGGGTTCAAAAACAGCCTACAGAAAATGGACTCTGATTTATGAAAGTATGATAGGTTATGAAAAGGAAGGGTTGTAAATTTGGGTTGAATTTGGAGGTATCAAAACCAAAACAAAATATTCTGTGAATCTATATTAAAAAACCTTGTTAAACTTTGTGACATATTTCCATTCTATGGAGGTCAGGTGCGAACGAACACCCCATAATTTTATTATACCATATTTCTTCAAACTGAAACATAATTATCAAAGTATGCTTACGCAGATAGATATGAAAAGTCTTTATGAAAGTTTGTGCCTATTTCCATTCTATGGAGGCCAGGCGCGAACGCAGACCCCCCAATTTTATCATACCATCCCTATTTAAGTTAAAACATACTTATCAAAGTATTATTATGTACATCTATATCAAAAACACTTGTAAACGTTTTTGTTTGATTTTTAAATTTTTTATTTCCATACTTTGTGGACCAGGCGTGAACGCAGACCCGCAATTTTAATGAACCACTGTTCTGCCAGATCAAACATACCCATTCCTGTGTCTCGATACATCTTCTATCATTATATGTAATCAGTTTTTTAAAATAGTTAACCATATAGGAGCCTAATCGTGATCACACACACACACACAAACACAAACACAAACACACACAGACATTCAGCTTTATATTATATATATATATATATATATATATATATATATATATATATATATATATATATATATATATATATATATAGTAGGAGAGTGACCCGACGTTGCCCGGGATTGTATGATGATCATCGAATGTTTCACTCTCCCATATTTTTATTGTCATCGAAATTAGTGAAATAGCCTTTTTTTCATTCAAATTAGAGTGCACCGGGAGAAAGCTCATGTGCCTCTCGCAATACTTAGTCCACAATACATTGTATTGTACATTGCATTGTAGAAAACCTACTGTTGATTTTATAAAGTATATATATATATATATATATATATATATATATATATATATATATATATATATATATATATAATGACTTGAATTAAAGTTTAAAATGTAAAAGTCAAGTATCATAATTCAATTTTGCTCTAAACAGAAACATTCATTTTGAACGTGCCTCTGTCATATCAAAGAAACTACTGTTGATTTTATATGTTGGCCCCTTTGACTTGTGTGATAATAAAACTTCTCAAATGAACTTATGATATTAGGCTGTGAGGTGTTAGTTGTTAACTTTGGTCAAAAGTCGCTTGTTTATTTTTTCATCAGATTTTTTCGATCATCGATTCTTATTGAAGACATTCTGATACAAACCCTATCTAAGAACACTGCCAGATACATAAAGTACATTTGTGTAAAATTTCATAAAAATTGGCCCAGCCGTTTCAGAGTCTATAGTGAACAAATACACACACACAGACAAAATTCCTTTTCTATAATAGAGATAGATACATATTTATGCCTGATCAATTTTCTTTTTAAGGACATATAGTGTGCGCCGAAACAGATATGTGTTCATAAACTTTGAACTCTTATTCTTCATAAACTTTATCTTTCCTTGTCTTAACAAGTTGTTGACTAAAATTAATTCATTTTGTATTCAAATGTTTTATCGTTCTTTATTTTATATACTCTTCACCTATCTGTGAAACACAATACCGTAGGACTGCTTTCCAGCTGATTACAAAATGGTTGTTTCCAAATCCAATGTCAAACCATTTTTGAGATGAGGATTGGTTATTCGTATTATTTGGACAAGTGATCTCATCTTGAGTATCATTTTCACAACGTTTCAGTCAATGTAATCTTTAACCTTCTTCAGGTGTATCTTGTCTAACTCGAGAATCTGGATGAAATTTCGAACGGAACCTTTTATTTACTTCACAGAGGTAACATATTCTCGTTCCATCAGCTAAGTAATTCGCAATTTTTTGGTCTCCCACACTGAGAATTGAACCTTCAACCATCAGGAAAATATCACCTGTACAACTGATTTTTTTTTCAAAGTAGTCTAACCACTGTGGCACGGGTCCTTGCTTATGAAATAATCAAATTCTGCCCATTTTACATATCTTTTCCAATCCTCTCCTAGTATTGGTCATCATTCAATTATAATCTCATTGACACTTATCATTTGACCTTGATAAGTGATGCCTCATTATTAAATAAAGATTAATCTAAAATATTGTTGCTGTTTTTTATTTTTATTGGCAGTTTTTTTTTTTACATTGTTTGGGATCTTTCTATCGATCCGGTAGATATCTCACTGCTGATGCTATTCTCTATCTATATAAGAGCCAGGTACGTCCAAGGATGGAATACTGTTGCCACATCTGGGCAGGAGCTGCTAGAAAGGACTTGTCCTGCCTTGATAGAGTTCAAAATAGACTTCGTAGCCTCATAGGAGATGTCCTTTTCTCCTCCTTGCAACCTCTATCTCACAGAAGAGATGTTGCGAGTTTGTCTCTGATGTATCGTTATTTTCATGGAAAGTGTTCAACTGAGCTTCAATCTATGGTCCCCCCTCGCCAAACTTTCACAAGAAACACTCGTCTAGCTGTAAACACTATCAATAATTTCCCCCACTCTTTATCTGTGCCTAAACCTAAACGTAGATTCCATGAACAAAGCTTCTTTCTTAGAACTGCACGCCTGTGGAATTGTCTTCCGTTTTCCTGCTTTCCGGCTGACTACAATATGGTTGTGTTCAAGTCTAAAGTAAATAAGTTCTTGATGAGCCGTTCCATATAAGTTATCAAATTTACCAAATTTTCATTACTAATGATTACTATATTGTCCAATTTCTACTGTACACTCTTTAACCCTTATCCTTGAGTGGCCTCTGGGCCTTGATAATGTGGTGATGCCTATGTAAAAAAAAAAAAAGAAAAAATTTTTTTATGTGGTTTACATTTTTTACATTGTTTACTTTTTTATTTTATTGTTTACATTTTTACATGGTGTACATTTTTTACATGGCTTACATTTTTTACATTGTTTACATTTTACATTTATTTATTTTTTACATTGTTTACATTTTTTACATGGTGTACATTTTTACATGGTGTACATTTTTACACTGTTTACATTTTACATTTATTTATTTTTTACATTGTTTACATTTTTTACATGGTGTACATTTTTTACATGGTGTACATTTTTTACATGGTGTACATTTTTAAAATTGTTTACATTTTACATTTATTTTTTTACATTGTTTACATTTTTTACATGGTGTACATTTTTTACATGGTGTACATTTTTTACATGGTGTACATTTTTTACATGGTGTACATTTTTTACATGGTGTACATTTTTTACATGGTGTACATTTTACATTTATTTTTTTTACATTGTTTACATTTTTTACATGGTGTACATTTTTTTTACATTGTGTAATTTGTTTTGTATTTTTTACATTTTTTTACATTGTACCTCAAATAAGGTAGAATCTTCAGCAAAAAATGCAGAATAGTTAACAGCCGAAAAATTGCAAAAAGAAAAAAAAATTAATTATCTACCGACCTGTATACTTTTAACGTTTTAACAATTTTTTTTAATTATTACAAAATTTTTTGTTCAAAACGTAAGACAAAGAAATAAGGCAACATGTTATTTAACTGCTGGTGGTTTGCGTTCCACAAAAGACAGTAAAAAATTACTTCATTACTAACCCTGAATCCGAGTAGCAAGTTTGGTGAGAGAAGAGAGCTTGCCACTTGGACTTAGGGTGAGTAGTAAGGTAAGTAATTTTTTACTACCTTTTGAGGCATGCAAACCCCGAGCAGTTAAGCAACATCTGGCCATATTTCTTTGTGTGGCATAAAGACTGTTTAAAAAATTTTAATAAAAAACTAAACAACAGTTGCAGCACATTATAAGTATACAGGTCGGTAGATAATTAAATTGTGCTATATTTCATATTATTTGCATTGATCAGGCTATTGTTCTCATCTTGAGTGTTATTTGTGCAACGTTTCGATCGGATTAGCCTTCGACTGTTCTCAGGCATGTTGGTTGTTGTTTAGAAAAGAAAAGAGAAAAGTTACTGGCTCCGTAGATATTGTATTGTTTTTTCTACAATTAGAGGCCCCCAAATGCTACTAATTTCTAGGTTTGTGTCTGCTTAGTAATTTTTCTTTTTTTTTAGCATATGTGCTGCCTTAGGTGTGTCAGAAATTTCGTGAAAATAGTGAATAATTCCACCCCATCTTTCCAAGCTTATAACTCCTCGAAAAATGTAATTCAAGCCCTAATTTCTTTTTCAATTAAAGGAGTAAGGACCAAGGTTTCATTAAAAGAAAAACAAAAAAAAACAACGTGTTTTTTTTTTTTTAAAAAAGGTTTTAAACTTCGTACTTTATAGGTAAATTTCTAAAAAACAGTTCCTTTTTTTGTTTGTTTTAAATTTGAATATATTATTTATTGACCTTTTCTCTTCAATTTGTGATATATAAGACTTTGGTACATAAATCAATTATTTACTTTTTAATAGACATTTCAAAATGGGAGGCGTAAATTATTCGACCCCCTGTCTTTCCAAGCTTATAACTCCTCAAAAAATGTAATTCAAGCCCTAATTTTTTTTTTCAATTAAAGGAGCAAGGACCAAGGTTCCATAAAAAAAAAAAAAGAAAAAACACATAACGTGGTTTTAAAAAAAAGGTTTTAAACTTCAAACTTTACAGGTAAAATTCTAAAAAACACTACTTTTTTTTGTTTTAAATTTGAATATATTATTTATTGACCTTTTCTCTTCAATTTGTGAGTAAATTAATTATTACTTTTCGGTGAGTAAATTAATTATTTACTTTTTAATAGAAACTTGAAAATGGGGGGGGGGGGGGCGTCCATTTAAAAAAAAAACGTTTGTCTAAAATATTATATTCGGTTTATTGGAAATTTCACATTGACCCTGAAAATATCGTAAAAATAGAATCAATAGAAAAATTTTAATAGATTTTTAAAGTTTAAAAATTGAAAAGTATTGAGTTCGGAAAATTCATTACTGTTTAAAAAAAATATATTTCTATTACTTTTAAAACAACTTTAATAGTTTATTTTGGAAGTATAATCCATAAAGAAAATAAATAATCTACTTTTAACAGAGAAATTACGAGATTTTTATATTTTATTCGCAGTTTCGTGTTAGGGGTGTCAAAAATTCCTACAAAAATTCTGATACACCTACTGCTGCCTCCTTGAAAAACAAACATTGTACACCCTTAAAATTTTGGCGATAGAAGGGAGATAATCCCTGTCAATCTTTATTAGAGTTGTCTTCGATTCATTAAAATTTTTCACAAATACGAAACAATGACCATAAAATACAAACTGATTTAAAGAATACAAAAAGAATTAAAAAAATATTAAAGTAACCAGTAACTTTTCTCTTTTCTTTTCCAAACAACAGCCAACATGCCTGAGAGCAGTCAGAGGTTAATCCGACTGAAACGTTGCACAAATAACACTCAAGATGAGATCAATAGTCCAATCGATACAAGCAATATAAACAATCAGCCCTCATCTAAAAAGTTCAGCACTTTAACGTATTGCATTTGTTATAAATTATTTCAGTGTTTTTTAAAATGATTTTTCGACTGTTAACTCTTCAGCACTTTTACCAAACTTTTTTTTTTTTCGTGGGGGATAGTATACGGTGCAGGGCTGCAGTTTTACCATAATACCTCCATCTTATTTTATTCAGAGGATTTTCTCGGGATACAGCTAGAATTGAAGATTAAGCCTTCATCTCAAAAAAGATTTTACTTTTTTAGGTGATTACGTCTGAGCACTTTGAAAAAATTAGCAGGAGAAATAATTTTTGAATTTAGGGTATTACATTTTAGCTATTTTTATTTTATTTTGTTTGCTATGGGGGATAAATTTTTGTCATTTCTTTGGAGGCAGATCTAGTCTTTTGTGCAATTTCACAAACTTACCAGTTGGACTTAGAATTAGTTAACAGATCTAATAAGTAACAATGGCCCGGAAATGAGGATCATTTTACATTAAATGTATATATGAATTTAGCCCACTACTCTTAGTCCAAAATTAATTGTTTTTTTTTTGTTTTTTAAACTTCTTTCCAACAATTTTTCATGGTGTTCACATGTAATTACTTAAAGAATGAAAGATGATTATTGCAAAGACAGGAGATGCCTATTGACCTTAGTCTTCAAAAGATCAAGGCTGTAGGTAGATGGAAAACAGTGAGTAGGGACAGAGTTCCACAAACTTGCAGTCCTTGGAAAGAAGCTACTGGAATAGGAAGCTGTATTACAATAAGGTAATAAAACAGCAAGTTGATGGAGACCACTAGACCAACGAGTCAAACAAGCTGGAACAAAAGAAGCAGGAAATAAATCAGATAATCCTGAGTAACACATGCCATAAGAGTATTTGTAGGAAAGACTGAGACTAGCAACATACCGTTTGTGTGAGAGAGGTTGCAGTGAAGAAGAAAGTGTGGCAGCCAATCAAATTACAGATATGCTTCTGCAATTTATCAAGAACCTTCACTAACCACTACCATCAACCTCTTTGTCTTTGACATGATGCAAAACTGATATTCCTAATAAGTCCCTAGATGCGGGCAGATTTTCTGCTATAATAGATTCTTTCCTCAGACTGCTAGCATTTCCAATTCCCTCCCTGCTCCATGTTTCCCCAATCATATGTGCAGAAATTTAAATGCAATCTTGCTACCCAACTCCCTACCCAAGTTGCCTCCAAGAAATCTGATCCCTATCATAGTATCTCCTTATGTTTCAGTGACAATATGTCTTGCTTTGGAGAACAAAAGTAAAAGTCCAAAAAAGGCATTCATATAGTGTAGTTAACAGGGCAAAAATCGAAAACAAATGAAATATACAACAAATAACTTACCGAACGCAAGAAAATTCAATTTTCTACCGACCTGTATAATTTTAAAGCGTGGAAACTGATTATAAGATTTATTATCTCTGAAATTGTTATCGACACTTTTACTTAGTCAAATACGAGTAAATAAAAAATGGTGGTCGATTTTGTTTGGAGATGTTCGCTAATTGCAGGTTTGAAAAAAGAAATAATTAAATAAAAAAACGTTTACCACTGGCATTAAGTCTAAATCTAAGGGTAGGGCTAGTACTGAGGTATTTTTTATTTTCAACTATGTCGTTAGAAATCTGGATAAGAGTGTACTCTAATTATTCAGCAGTTGTTTATTGTCCACTGACAATAAGCAAGACCTGAAAGAGGTAAATACAGAACAGTTAGAATTACACAATAATAATCCTCTAAAAGCAAGCACCAACATCCATGCTGACCACATTGGATTTTTAACCGTTTCTGAAAGTCAGCATACGGACGAAGTCTTATATTGAAATTAAAAAAAGAAAAAACAAACAAACAAAACTTTAAAACACTTTCAGAAGTTTAAAACTATGTAGGTCAGTGGAAAAGTAAATTTTATTCCGTTTTTGTAACAGCTTATTGTCGTACTGCCCACATATTTCTACTCTGAAACCATAGCACATGATTACAAAATAAATAAATAAATAAATAAATAACAGTAAATAAATACGAGACATTGCTTTAGATGTGTGTGTGTGGGGGGGGTATTGCTGTGGTAGTTGTCGGTAAAGATTTTAATCGAGTCAGTTTCTCTGTTGGCACCGGTCGAAAAAGAGTCTGCGAAAAGAATGAAAGGGTGGGGGTTCTATTATTTTTGTCAAATCTGTGGATGATGATGAGGATGAGAAGAAGAAGAGTCTGCGGAGACGATGGAGGACATAAGAAAAATAATGCCAAGCTGTCGCAAAAAGAAAAGAATCCGAGAAACGTGGAACGAAAATATAAGAAGGCGCAAGACTTCGAATAGGACGCGAATTTCAGGACGGCAACGGCACACACACGCACTTTTTCTGTTGAAAAGGAAGAAAGAAATTTAAGTCTATTTATTCTAGCGATGACGGAATAATAAGAAAACAAAATAAACGTTTTCTTTTGTAAAAAAAAAAAAAAAAAAAAAAAAAATAATAATAAAAAAAAATATATATATATACACAAAGTCTAAAAGCGAACTGTTTGAATGCGAACCCAATTCATTCATTTATTCATTCATTAGGATGGATTTACTATGGCCAGGTTAGTGAATGAATAAGCTAAGTTCGCGTACCTAATAATTTACTTATATATACATAGGTAGAATTAAAAAAAAAAGTAAACGAATCGATTGCTTGCTTCAGTTCGTTGGGCTGACAGTCTATTTTAAAATAAAGATAACTCGATCGTTAATATCAGAGCATACAAACACAATAAACACCCTTTTCTGTTGACATTTGTTAAGATGCGCACTAAACTGGATCCGATTAAAAATGCGCCTGTATACGCAAAAAAGGGGGCAGGTGGTAGAAACCGTCTTTGCTTTCTTTTTCTCCGGTGAGAAATTAAAGAAATATAAATATTTAAATTGCAAATATAAATATGATATAGGATGCTTCAAACAAATATATGGTCACAACTGAGTACTTATAGATTTTTTTTAATTGTAAAATAGACAGGCGAATTTTTAAGCATAGTTTTTTTTTTTTTTTTTTTTTTTTCGAGAAAGAAAATGAAGTTATTTTTTTTCCTGTTTGTGTAGCAAATAAACAAACGGGTGCTTTAGACAATTTAAAATACACTATAATTAGGTAATCATTACAGCCATCGTAATGTCAAAGTGCACGCGAGAGAACATCACATGTTTGTTTTGACGAGAGCAGTTTCTATTTTAAAATAACGCCAGTATTTTTTTTTTTAAGATAAAAAAAACAAACATCATTTATGATTAAATTTTCGGTGAATAAATTATAATTTACTTTGCTAATGTCTGAACATTAAAATTAAACAATAATAACACAGACTGTCCCTTAAAAAAATGCGTTCAAATAAATTCTTACCCCCCCCGCTCTCCAAATGAAAAATAAATTTAAAAAAGAAACAAATCAATATTTTTTTTCATTAATAAATAACTAGCGTGACAAGGTCTAAAATTTAATAAAAAATGACAAACACACAGAGTAGGAGTCTATCGTTCCTACCCCTTAAAAAGACCCTGGCCAATACCCGAATCCAAACAACAAGTTAAGGGAAAAATTACCATATGTCCTTTATGGCGTATTTATTTTATGGATGAATATGTCCATATAGTGCTAAATAGTAAGTATTAAAAAATATATATCTCCAGGGAACAATTTTAAATGAATTCGGTTCTAATGTGTGTATTTCTCGTCTCTATGTGACTTCTATCATAATTTAAAATATAATAGTTTAAAGCAGCATCACCATCACCAGTGATCACCACCACCACCACAAACTATAAACACACTTTTTAATGACCTTTTTCTTATATACGAAATTAAATCCATAAACACATATCGATTTTTATATATATGCGTGACCCTTCAAACTTTTGAAGCCTTTAAACTGTCGAAAAAAAAATCATTTAAAAATGGTGGTAAATACTTCTACGGAATTTGAACCGAACTAACCCTAAACAAACCTTCACCTAAATTTTAAGTTTTAGTTCGGTTCAGGTTCTATAGAAGCACCAAATTGGCTTTACAGTTTTAGCAAGTCTATGTATTAAAATACTGAAAGTCTTGGAAGCTATTTATATCCAATAGTTTTATAAATACAAGTTAAGATAGCATTTGCCTTACAACAATTAGTTATAGTTTTATAACAATTTGGTTCAATTCATAGTTTATGACAAGGCCATACTGTAACAATTAAATCAAAAATCCTATTTTAGAAAAGCGTCTGCAGTGTTTGTACTTTTTGTTTTTCTTTTCGTGTGCCTTTAGAACGATTTTGGTATTGGAAAACCGTCGCAAGTTAAGTAGTCTGGTTATGGTTATGTCAACTTACCCTAATATAACTCTAATCTTAGAGACGGGAACGATACTATAAAAATATCAATATTTTAGCGTAGGAAAATTAGGAAATAATAATAATAATGGTGCAACTGCATAGCTTTAAGGGGAAAGATGAAACTAAAAAATCTCCCTGGTAACACCAGATTGGTACAACGCGCAAACGTATGAACAAATACACGACGCAATTACTCCTACCCCCTAGAAAAAAAAAAAAAAGTAACGAGTACCCGGTAAAAAGGGGGGGGGTATGGAAACTGTAATCTATTGCTTAAGTGTCTTTCTTTTTCTTTTCTTTTTATAAAACACACACACACAATAAAAACAATTGATTACTTTAAGTGAAGAAATGATAATTTCGTTTTTAGTTAAAAAGCAAAACTTAATTTGCCAATGCATAAAAACTAAAATAACACACAAAGAAAGACGGTAAAACACGACAGACTTGACTTTAGGTGTTCCAATTTCCGACGGGGCCACCTAACAAAAACACACGCACATATACCCGGCCAAAATGGGGGTGGATATATAAACAGGAAGAAAGAAGAAGAAGAAAAAAAAAAAAAAGGCCAACCCCCCTCAACTGTTGTATATGATGTATATTATTGAAAAACCAAATTACACACTGGATATGCATATAAAATGTTCACTTTCATATCTCATCTCCACCCACCTCTTCCCGCTGTCACAATAAATATATAAAATAGATAAAACCGAGAGATTAAACTTTCATCAAAATGAAACAGCGGGACGCGTAGTGTAGTGTACAACACGCAGAGTAGCATATAACCTCCCCAAGGAAGGTTTGACATGGCCACGAACAATGTGACTAAAAAAGGACTGGTCACCTTTACCGTCGGTATTATCTTTGGTTTTTGTTTTACTTACATGTTGGCGTTTTCTTCCCAGTGGCGGACTGGAACATATTATCCAGACGAAAGAGTATATTACCAACATTACATTCCGGAATCACCAGATGACCACACAGATATTGACCACTTGAAAGGGCCCGACAAGCCTTATAAATGGGATGACGCAAAACATCATAGCCATGAAGGTAAGTTTTAAGGTTAAAAGTTGAAGAAGAAAAAAAAAAAAAAAAATAAGAGGCTTGGATTGTAAAAAATAAAATGACCCTAATATAATCCTACTCCGTTACTATTTGACCGGCTCAAACAAATAAAATTCAATAACCCCGTTTGTAGGATATGTAATGCGAATGCGTGTAATAGGAAAAAATTCGTAATTCACACGTGTGTGTGTGTGTGTGTGTGTGTGTGTGTGTACTTGCTGAAGTAATTATAATAGTAATTATAAGTATAAAGCATACGTGTCTTTATACAAGCAATATTGGCTACATATGTGCATACATTTTTTGGTACTCATGCAGAGAGTGCCGTGCTGAAATAACGTTATTATTTAAAAAGCCATTCTTAACATGTGGAGGGAGGGTGTTTTGTATCTATTCTGTACTTTAACCTTACGAGTGAATAAAAAAACCTACCATAAAACTTTAATTAAACGTGGAAATACGATTAAAAAAAAAGATAGCGCGGGTCGGGTCACTCTCTGCATTAGCACCCATTTTTTTCGATGCAATTCTTTGGTGCTTATGTACTTTTTTTTTTTTTTGTACAGCGTTATTTTTAAATAGTTTGTTCGGGTTAAATTAGTTTCACGATTTTATTTTTATTTTTTTTATTAAATTGTTAGGTGGAAGCACAGAAATAGTTACAAAACACCCCCCTCTCCCTATGTTAAGAATGGCTTTCGAAATGTTATTTCAGCGTGGTACCAAAAACACATACATACCAATTCTTTTTTAAAAACCGGCGTCCTCAGGACAGACGTTTTACAACCTTGTATGAATTTGTATTATTTGGATTCATCGGACTACTGTTCACATCTTGAGGGTGATTTCATGTGTAACCTTTGACCTTCAAGTGTATCTTGCCGAACTCGGGAATTTGGATGGAATTTCGAACAGATCTCTTGTTCCGTCAGCCATGACTAGATAAAGGTCCTAAGTAATTCCCGATTGTATTCCGAGGATTGAACCTTCAGAAGAATATCACTTATTTTTTTCCCCAAGTACTCTAACCATTGCGCCACAGGTCCTTGCGTACAATTCTGGTATGAATTTTAGGACCCTTAAACCTATTCTAACTGTAGATATCACTATTACTTATTATATATTAACGTGTGTGTGTGTGTGTGTGTGTTACTTGTATATGTTATCTATTGTTTATAATTAATCGTTCCGATGTCGTATTTCTGGTGCAACCAGATCAGGCTGTCGGAAGATGACTTCCTGACACAAATGCACCTGCATTAACGCCTTTCTGTTTTTGTTTTTCTTAATTATTTGCACTACTGTCATGTTTTGCAAAGCCCAAAACAAGTCTCCTTCCCTCCCCCCACTTTTTTCTTTTTTTTTTTTTTTACGCTCCCACTTCTCTAATGGCTTCCTAACTTAAAGGTCTTATGACCTTAAACTATATCCGATGGTGAGGCCCCAGTTTGTGGGCTTTGGAGAGTGTGGAGCCACCCTTTAATTGCCATTGCTCCCAGGTCCACTCTGACCCGGAGTGGTAGTACCTGTTAGGGTCCTAACTGTGGGTTAGATAGAAACCGACTTGAAAAAAATATTTTATTAAAAAATTGTTCTTCAAAATCACTGGATTTGGCATTAAATAACCTGAAAAAGGTTGATATGCCATAAAACAAAAAACAACCAAACAACCATATCTTATTAAATTCTATACTAGGTCTACTTAGTAATTGGTTATTCCCCAGCATATGTGCTGCTTCTTTCTTACTCTCCACCGTTCTTCTCCGTCTATAATTTTTACTTCGTCCCATAAAGGTAGATGGTTTCCCTTTTCCTTCCAGATATGGTCAGCTATACCTGATTTTTCAGTCTCTCTACGTACTACGGCTTTTCGATGTTCTAATCATACTTTTAGTGGGCAACATTTCTCACCTTTTGTAGTTTTTCACATTTGCATGGGATTTCATCAGCACTTCGTCATTTTTTTCTGTAGGGTGTTTGACTCTCACAAGCTGTTTCCAGAGAGTTGAATTACTCCTGAACACTGTCTTGATGTGAACTCTGTCCAACTATACAGTTCACGATGGAAAAAGAACATAAATTATCGTTCCTAGATGTGCTGATAACACGCACTGATCAAGGGTTTGTCATCTTTATACCGAAAGCCAACTTTCACAATATCTTAACTTCAACTCCCATCATCCATATGATGTAAAGAAAGGAATCATCCGTTGCCTACAACACCGAGCAAAAGCAATATATAGTAATGGCAGTGCATATCAAGAGAAGATGGGCAGTTTAAGAGAAACCCTCCACCGAAACAACTATCCAGAGAGCGTGACAAGAAATCTGGAGCAGACACAAAAGGACACCATTCAGAAACTCACCACAGTTTGTATACCATATATGAAGGGCTTGTCTGAAAAACTTCAACGAATATGTAATCCATATGACATCAGGACAGTATTCAGTAGTTATTCAACTCTCCGGAAACAGCTTGTGAGAGTCAAGCCCCCTACGGAAAAAAAATCATGACTAAGGACTGTGTATATGAAATCCTATGTAAATGTGGAAAACTATACAAAGGTGAAAAGTATGGTTAGAAGAACATCGAAAACATCAAACATCAAAAAGCCGTAGTACATGGAGAGATTGAAAAAATCAGGTATAGCTGACCATATCTGGAAGGAAAAGAGAAACCATCTACCATTATGGAACGAAGTAAAAATTATGGACAAAAGAAAAGTGGAGAGTAAGACGACTCAAAGAAGCAGCACATATGCTGTCGAATAACCAATTACTAAGTAGACAGTATAGAATTTAATACAATGAGAACCATTAATTATAAACGATAATGTATACAAGTAATAAGAAAAAAACATTAATATAGATATACGTTAATAATTATGTTAAGTAAATAAAGGGTTCCGCTCGAAATTCCATCCAAATTCCCGAGTTCGACAAGATACACCTGAAGATTGGAGGTTACATTAACCAAAACGTTGTGAAAATCACACTTGAGATGTGATGAACAGTTGTCTGAAAAATCCAAATAATATGAATAACCAATTCTCATCTCAAATGCATAAATTTATATAAATATACTACCATTACGCTCTGTATCCATTGAGCACTTTTTTGATAAACTGGATTGTTAGTGGATTTACATCTAAGAAACTATAGCGATATCAGTCACACACACACACACACACACACACAGTTGAAAAACAAAACCCCGCGCAAGTAAAATGCAACCAGTGGGATGGCCTCACTCCTATATCTCCACCTCCCCACTGTCACAACAAATATTTAAAAAAAAAAAAAAAAAACGCAAATTAACTTTCCTTCATCATAATAGAGCAGCGGAACGCATAGTATAGTATAATACTTAGTAGTAGATAACTTTCTTCAAGGAAGGTTGGCATGACCCAGATCAATAAAAGACTGATCACCTTTACCATCGGTATTATCATTGGTTTTTGTTTTACTCATATGTTGACCTTTTATTCGAACAAAAGGGTATATCATCATTATATCCCGAAATCACCATATGACCATGCAGATATTGACCACCTGAGGTCCTAACCAGACTTATAAATAGGATGACGCAAAACACCACAGGCATAAAGATAGGTTTTAAGGTTATAAGTTAAAGAAGAAAAAGGACCCAACATTGTAGAAAGAAAATGATCCTAAAATAACCCCCCCACACACACACACACAGTTTTAAATTGCAAATGCATGCCTAGGCGTTTCAGGCAGTATTTGACCGGTTCAAACAAATGAAATTCAACAACCCCGTTTGT
>NC_136520.1:31838688-31923903 GCF_053919585.1 Euprymna scolopes
ATCAAAGAGGTTTGATTGACTTAATGAGGTCATCGCGGGAGCGTTACGATAACGTGGCAGTTTTTTTTATTTACTGCGGGGCAGTCTTTTGGGGTTTGTTTACTTTGTTTCAATGCAGGGCTTCCTCAAAATGATGGGGGGAGGGAGAACCAGCTCCTCATTTAAAGGGGATTTTACAAATTGAATAGCAATTGTCTGATATAAGGAGAAACTCCGCATTGATCAAAGCTGATTGCTTTTGGACATTCCCGGCGATCGCAACCGGAACAATGACGCCAGCTTCGAATTAGTTTCACTTTTATTATATGAAAAAGCCAAATTCACACGCGGTGATCCAAAAATGTAGAATATTTAGCTTTTAAAAGTCAGGCAAATTAAATAGACAGGCGATCCCTGTTAACTCGTAGATATTATGATTTCGCTGTGATATAAAGTCTTAAGAATGAGCGACGGCGTTGAGAACCCGCTGGAAAAAAGCCTTTTGCAGACATACACAAAAATGCACCCACACACTAACACGCACACATTTTTGCTTTTCTATATATAGACTAGTCTGGGTGCCCAGCGTTGCCCTGGTGTTTAAGAGGTGTTGAGCAAAAAAAAAAAAAAGTGGTAGTAGGCAGGCAGGCTTGAACCCGTACTGCTAAGGAGGAAAAGAACATGAAAAAAAAATGATATCTTTGCTGTTGCGTCCATCGCCAAATCAGAAGTGATGACTGTTTAAATTAAGGCAAGTCAATCAAAAAGAGATGACTTTCGAAAATATTGGTGACAAAAAGTTACCCCTCTCTGTAGAAAAGTGCCCAGTTGAGGGTGAAGGAATTAATGTTTTTAACCAATTTTTCGATATTTGTCGTCCAAAGGGTCGAGCTTCAAAACGATACTAATCTCGTGAAAATCATTTGCCTCTGTCGAAAGTTTTAGGCAGACAAACATGCATACATACATACATTTAAACAGACAGGTGAGATATAAGATATTATAGACTAGCCTAGGTGCTCGGCTTTGTCCAGGTGTTTGTAAACAAAAAAAAAAAGTGGTAGTAGGCAGGCAGGTAGGCTCGAACCCCTGGCGCAAAAACGGAAAAGAAAGTGAAAGAAAGTCTGTCTTACCAATGCTCCATGACGTGACCGGAAGTTCGGAACGTTGAAATTAAGTGAAGTCAATGAAACCAATATGATGACTTGCAAAAATGGCTTGCAAAAAATCGACCTCTCCTTGTACAAAACTAGCTAATTTAGGGTGAAGGAATTGATGTTTTTGGCCAATTTTTCGATATTTGTCGTCCAAGACGTAGAGCTTCAAAATGATACAGATCTTGTCAGAATTTTTTGAGACATACATACATTTAAACATAGGTGAGATTTATATAATAGATGGTACAAAAGTTATATTGATAATATTAACTTATAAAGTTACATTGTGTTACATATAGGGATGCTTAAATCTGTCTCTCGTAGGAGATACCTACAGAACTGAAACCTGTTTGCAAATGTGTAGCTAAATAAAGCTTGTATAAAGAAAAATCTTTATAATTATTAACAGCTGTTTATTATCGAACATTCTTATAAACACGGCAATCATTTTGTTTACCTAGATTATTTATAAGAAATCCAGGTAAACAAAATGCTTGCTGTGTTTATAAGAATGTTTGATAATAAACAGCGGTTAATAAAGATTTTTCTTTATACTAGCATTTTGTTACACATTTGCAGACATGTTTCCACTTTCTTAGCGGCAGTCATAACTTCCTGCACTGATGATTCCAGAAGGATGAAACACTAGTGTCTGTAGGTATTAAAAATAATTTATAATTGTGTGTGTGCATGTGCACGCATGTGCTTTATGAAGATCATGGTCATAAAAAAATGTGAGAAAACTTTTTTAGACAGTAAAAGTAGTTTTATTGTTTTCATTTTATATTATTACTAAATAATAATTTCCATTAAAAATCTAGTTAGTATTATGCATCTGAGATTTAGAAAATCGGTTTTAACTCAGTTTCGTTATTAGACATAATATCAGATAAAATTTGAAGGATATATATATATATATATATATATATATATATATATATATATATATATATATATATATATATATATGAGAAAGAGGGAGGAAAATGACCGACAAAAAATCATTCGGCAACCTAATACACAATTTACCAACTGAAACGAGAAAAAATTCTTGGGAGATCGAAAGAAATGAACAGAAAAATTAAGAAAATTGTAGTATTTAATCAAACGTGCCTTGATAATGACTTGCTGCCCAAATGTACATATAATACTTATTAAAGGAATTTAAAACCAAAAAGTTATTTTTGTGAAAAGTTTTACAGAAGATACATTTTATTTGCTATTCTAATACTTGATCTGTCATCGCTGTCTAGTCGATGCTGATCACAATGAACGATCCGGGACCGTCTATTTTTGACTAAATCCATCCAATCTCTCCCAGCTGATTTTTTTTTTTTTTTTTTTTTAAATTTTAATTAGCAGTTTTTTTTTTAAATCTGATTACTTCAAAGCGATTCCTAACTATTTACCTCCCCCTCCATCCAAACAGTGCGATGTTCAAGTCTTTAAGTTTTCAGGTTAAAACTCTCGGCTAAATCATCCCTCCCAAAACTAGTGTTTGTCTAGGCTGTATCTGGTCAGAAGAGTAGGAGGTATGGGTCTTTCAGAAATTGACCCTCAATATTGTGTCATTATTCTGAGCATTAGGCAATATCTGAGCTCTTAGACTCCAAACCTGCTGATGGTACATCAACACCAAGGAACAAGAGCCAGCAGAACAATCTCATTCATGAAACTGGCCAAACATTTTGGACAAGACTGTCTTACAACTGAGACAGAATCAGAAAACAAGCCTACTACGGAGATTGCCCAAAAGAGTCGCTAAAAATACATGAATACCTTTCATTACAAAAAAAAAAAAAACTAAGAATGGGGCCAACCAACAGCATGCCAAGTATTTTTCGGATAAATACTATAAAGATGAAGAAAACTCTAGATTACCTAAGAGGATCGCTTCTCTGTGGTCAGGAAAGGATTATTATGGCTGCCCAAGATCAAGGCTTGATGATCAATGCTTTTACAACAAGTGCATGTTCTGCTACACAGAAATAGTGTGAACCACCTGAATGCTGCGAAACATTGGCGGGTGTAAATATCTCCATTGTACCATCTCTAAAAGGTTGAATGTTGAATGCAGCAATAAGTCGTGGGAACATATACTAGAAAGAACGGTTGGATATTCTGAAAATTTTGTTGAAATATTAGAATTTAGAATGGAAGATCAGTTTTACATATAAATTTAACATAAAATGATCTTGCGGTAAAACTTGCAGAGAACACTGTTTTTCGGTTGTTTTAAAAATGGAACAGAAATTTAAACTTTGTTCCGTTTTAATCTTAGTCTAACTCACCGTTCACTTTTGAGATGTCAACTTTCAGAGGTTTTCGAGTATGCTGATAAAGTTGGGTGTGTTGTATAAAGCCGTTCTTAACATGGGGAGGTTGGGGGTGTTTATTCCTTGTAAGTATACCCGAAAACTTTTAAAAGTCGACATTTTCGATGTGAACGGTGAGTTGGACTTAGGTGGTTTAAAAAAAAAAAAAGGGTATACCAAATTGATTTTTCGTTTAAAAATTATTTCGTTTTTAATAAATTTTTACTTGAATAAAAACGAAAGATTATTTTTATAAAAGACTAGCAGGACCCATTAACCGGCGTTGCCTGTGTTGTATAGCAGCGGTTCCATATTTAACAATGACAGATACATATATAACGGGACTCATGTAATGACATAACGATAGTGATGATGAGAGAGAGAAGACATTTATACAGTTCTGGGATGCTTGGGACTTCATATATATACTGACTGGAGATGTATACAAGTTCTTAACACAGGAGGGGAGATGCATAATCCTCGAAGGGTTACACAACGTTCATTATAGGTAATGATAATAACAATTATCTTTTCTGTTGTAACTGAATGACGACACGAGTCAACACTTACAAAACATGATTGCTTTATTCATCTTATCGGCCGGTCAATGAACGTCAGGAATTCACTTGTATCTACATGGTTAATCTGCTACCCTTTCGCTTCCAGGGGATTAACTGACCACTGACTGACTCTTAACTCTCTGACTAGCTGACTAAAATTCTGAACCTATAGAACTATATGGAGAATTGTCCTTTGTCTATGACGTCAGAAGTGTGTTTTCCAAACGTGACCAATTTCACGTGGCTGTTTGTCCAAATACACTTCTGCAAACAAAAGAATCCTCTCTTAACCCATTTGTTTAACCTAACCCATTTTTTTAACAATATATTTTTAATTTTCATTGTTAATTCTTTTACTGACATATTTAATATTCAGATTTCTAAAAGAATTAACAATGGACTTAATTTCTTGCATTTCAATTAACTTTGCCTACAAGGTTCGATTCTAGTCTTATCCTAATCTTATTTTCACTTATTTAATATTCTTCTTATTTACATGGAAAGAGAACAGCCCTTTCCATGCACACCCCTTCCCTGCATAAAAATTTAAAATACAGCTTTTTTGTTAATGGCTTTCGAAATAAACACACAATTTTGTGGCTGGGGATGGGGTTGTCACAAAATTTGCTGGAAGGTCAGGGTATTTTTCAGTATGGTTCAGGGTAAGGTATTTGAGTTGGCAAAACTGGGTTATGGTGACAAAAATCTATGGAACCCTGTGTCTCTTAAAGGGAACCAAATTCCTGTAGTCACCTGTACGTTACCAAATAAAAATGTAAACTCTATTTATGAAAGTGAGTTTTAATTAAGTAAACATTATAAACAGAAAGATTTCAATAACAAACAATGGTGAATCTTGTTCCTACACTTTAAATGGGTTAAATTTAATCATGTTATTATTGAAAATGTAATCATGCGAAAAGCTGAAATAATGTTATTATTCTGAAAGCCATTCTTTAAATGGGAGTGTTTAGTAACTAATCTGTGCTTCAGCCTTACAATGTAAGAAAAAAAATATTGTAAAACATGAATTTAACCTGAAAAAACTATTTAAAAATTGTGTGATGGTATTGTGCTCTGCCACCATATGAATCCTAGATCAATATCTATTTTAAAATTTGGTGTTTATGCATTTTTTGGTACCGCGCTATTTGTAATTTTGTTTTTAGGTTGAATTTAACTTTCACGCTTTTTTTTTTTTTTTTATTCAATCATAAGGTGGAAGAATATTTACAAAAGACCCTCCCCAATGTAAAAATAATTACCCAAAATTGTACTTTGTATTGTTCAATTCTTTTAATTATAAATTATACTAGCATTTCAGCCCGGCGTTGCCCGGGTGTTTGGATGTGTATGTTGAGGAGAAAAAGAAAATAGTGGTAGTAGGAAGGCAGGCTCGAACCCGTACCACAAAGGGGGAAAAGAATGGGGTAAAAACCTAACGTTTATGCTTTTACGACCACCGCCAAACCAGAAGCTTAATTTTTTTAAAATTAAGGCTAGACAATCTAAAGAGAATAACTTTAAAAAATATTGGCGGAAAAAGTGCCCCCCCTCCCTGTAGAAAAGTGCCTAGTTGAAGGGGAAGATATTAATGTTTTTAGCCAATTTTTCGACATTTGTCGTATAAAAGATTGAACTTTAAAACGAAACTGATCTTGGTAAAATCCATCGCCTCTATTGAAAGTTTAAGGCAGACATGCAAACACATACATACATTTATATATTGGTAACTAAAAATTTTCGACCCAAACTGATGAAAAAGCTTGCCCTATCTCTGAATACCCTTTATGTAAAATTTCAAATATTTAGACCAGAAATTGTCTGAGTAATTTGGAAGAGACCGCAGAGATCAATTAAAAAATTTTTTTTACCCCTATTATAACCCCTTAAAATCTATTGTTTTGGGCTCAAATCAAGTTATTAAGTTAGATCCATGTCCAAGGAACCTATACCTAAAATTTCAAGTGCGTAGACCCAAAATTGTCGGAGTTTGGTAGAGTTCTCAAAGGTCAAATCGTTGAACTTTGACCCCTTAATCGCCAAATTTCTAGCCAAAAACCGATCACATCGATTTTCCCAAATCTCAGTACTCTGTATATCAAATTTAGTTTGTAGACTAAAAATTGACAGAGCTATTGCGTAGGGAAATGTACACACACACACACACACGTTCACTTTATATATATGATACACATTTACTCATTGTAAAACTACATCTTGCATTTTTTTTATTTATTTATTTATTTTTTTAAATATGACGAATCTAAAGCGGGGGATCACTTTTCTATAAAACTAGCCTGGGTGCCCAGCGTTGCACAGGTGTTTGGAGGTGTGTTGAGAAAAAAGAAAAAGTGGTAGTAGGCAGGTAGGCTCGAACCCGTACTGCGAAGGAGGAAAAGGATGTGAAAAAAAAAACCTGACGTCTTTGCTGTGTCGCCCATCGCCAAACCGAAAGTGACGTAGGTTTAAATTAAGGCTAGTCAATCGAAAAAAGATGATTTTCAAAAATATCGGCGAAAAAAGCGATCTCTTCCTGTAGAAAAGTGCCCAGTTTAGAGTAAAGGAATCTTTTTTGCCAATTTTTCAATATTTGTCATCCGAAGGGTCGAGCTTCAAAACGATACCAATCTCGTGAAAATCCGTTACCTTTGTCAAATGTTTTAGGCCGACATACAGACACAGACATTTAAACAGACAGGTGAGATTTATATTAGATACTAGCGAGGGGTACCCGGCGTTGCCCATGTGTTTGGAGGTGTGTGAAAATTCCGGGGGCGGGGGGAGGGTAAAATAAAAAAAAAAAAATGTTTTGGAAGTATGAGGATCGAACCCGAACCGTTGAGGCAAAGTTGGAAATTAAAGTGTGAAAAAAGAGTGCGACGGTTTTAACCATTGGACCACCGCAAGATGCTAACAGAAACATGTTTGGATTTATTTAATTACTTGGATTTGGCAGGTGCACGTTTTAATGACTTAATGAGGTCAAGTTTGACTGCGGGATAGTATTTCATTTACTACGGGAACGCTTCTTTTTTTTTTTTTAATTTTCCTAAGATGTTATGGGAAAAAGACTAACCAACATGCGGCAAGCGACAAATGTTGAATATTTATCTTCCCGAAGTCGAGCAAATTAAATAGACAGGCGAGCTTCGTTGTTAACTCTGAGATATTACGATTTATATGTGATATAAAAAGTTTTAAAAAGTTGTTAGGCGACCGACCGCTTCTCTGAAAAAAGCCTTATGTAGACCTACAGAAAAAGTGAACACACATACATACATTTTCGCTTTTATATTTATAGATAACGTGAAATGATCACCCACTTTCTGGCCCGTATAATTGATTAATAATGCCTAGTAGCCCTCCCCCCAAATGGGGTGCGCAGTTTACGTGAAATTGTGCTCATTGTACGCTGCCCCCCCCCAAAAAAAAGGTGCTATAAAGTGAGTGCTCATTGTACGTTAACTCATTATATACCCGTGAACTAACATTTTTTAAAATATTTTGAAACTACTTGTTTGCCGAAATTTTAAACGTTATTTTCGTTTTCAGCACCCCATCCCCCGAAAACCTTTTGAAATCAACATTTCTTCATATATTTTAAACTACTTGTTTGCCGGAATGTTAAGTGTTTTTTTTTTGTTTTTTTTTTTTTCAGCACCCCGGAAAACCTATAAAAGGGGTAATTTTAAGGATTGGTCGAAGGTGGAAAGAATCTTCATAGTTACCCCCCCTCCTTTTTTTGTTAAATAACATGGTTAAGTTTATCCTATGCGTCCATAGTCTATTAAAAACGAAATACTATTGCGATATCTTTAGTACTAAAGTAAAAGGCTAATTTAAAGAAATGAACATCTGAACATTTGGAATAATAGCGTGAATTAATTTTAGCCATTTAAAGTGTGCGAAGCATTTTATCGTAAACAAAAAATCGAATCTGAAACGCGTAAACAAAATGGAGGTGAAATGTTTTTATAAAGCGTCCCTAATAATCGTTTAATAAAAACGAATTACTCTCTCGTTATCTGTATTACTAAAATAAAATATAATTGTCACTGTAACTTTGTTACTGAAATAAAATATAATTTGTAAATGAAGTAAATGTAAACAGCAATGAAAATATGAAACTCCAATTTCTGTTTGGTAAAACAGCACGACAAATAAGCAATAAATCAAGTAATTTGTTTCATAGTGATGTTAGTAAGGCATTAACGAAAATTGTACTGGTAATAATATAAATGTAGTGACACTCTTTTTTTCTCGAGACTCCGAAGTTTGTAATCAGGGTATTTAATATGTAATGATTCTATTCAGGGAAACCATGTTTGCGGTAATCTCTGGAGTGTACGTTTTTGAATGATGTTTCGTTAACTCTGGAATGCCCAAATATGTAGATCGGAATCAATGAGATTTTGAAGGATGGGAAGAGGGAGAAATCATTATTTGTGTAGGAGTAAAGCGTCAACAGTAGGCGATATGTATGAATTCACCAGTCAGTTAATTACGGAGTAAACCCAGGAAAGTAGGAAAAAGTATAAATGCACGCGGTGTAGGATGGTGTCGTAAGGTCTTAATTAAGGAGTAAAATTTGAGCTACTTCGTCTGTAGGTTATGACGATGATGAAGATGGCGCTCCTAGTAATAAATGTAATGTTTTAATAGTACGGAATAACGAGTTATATAAAGTAATGGCTAGTAGCGTAAGCATAATAAATTTTTATGTGTCATCTGTTCTGTAACTTGGTGCAGAGGGGAAAAACTGCGCCTCTTTTATTATATACAAGAAGGTTAAAACAGAACGAAATTTAAATTTCCGTTCCATTTTTAAAACCGTAAAACAGCTTTCTCCAACAGTTTGACCGAGCTTGCATTTCCTGGCTATTCTAGTGCTTTAGGGCAGTTACTCGTTTATTTACTCATTTTGTCGTGGAGATAAATTCTGCGCGTTTATTACGTGTGATTTTATGAGCTTGTCATTCGGAATTAGATTTAGTGGCAAAAAAAATTAACTGTCTAAAAGTTAGAATGGCTTAGAAAATGGGATCAATTTTTTTTCTTTTCAATTGTTTTTATTGTTTTCTTTCGGTTTATCCTACTAGATGTACCTACCCGGTGTTCTCAGATTTTTACTTTTTTCCCCCTAAATAGAATTCGAAAAGTTAGAGCTAATTACTGCTGTATCATTTGATCATTAAATTACTGATTGAAGCAACTTATGAAGCTAATTGTTACACTGTCATTTGGGTAAAAATTATTGGCAACGTCCATTATTTAAAAGAAATACAGTTCTTGGTACTTGTGCATCGTTTGACCCGGATACTTTGTGACGTTGGCACGGGTGCAACCGATTGCTGACGAGAACGGACGGAAGAAGCCAAGCGGTGATCAGAGACGTCGGGAAACTTAAATAACAGGGCTTCCCAACAGTCAGCCGAAAAAAAAAAACATTCAGGAAGACATACCCCGTTTTCTAATAGGCTCCCCTTTCAAAAAAAAACAAAAAAAAAACAACTTACTCGACGGGAAAACGTCTGTTTTTGCTTCAATAATTATTTTTTATTCAAACGTAACAAATAAAAATTTCAATTTGGCTTGAACTTTGCGGTTTTCGGATTATTTTTTTAAATTTTTTTTAGCCGGATTTAACTAACAAACAAAACAAAAACAATTTTGGTGTTTATGCACTTATGTTACCGTTATTTTTTATGGGTTAAGTGCCTTTTCAAATGTTTGAAGTGTTTCTATAGGCGTGTCAGAAACTTTGAAAAATATTGAATAATTCGACCCCCCCCCTGTGTTTCGAAGCTTATAACTACTCGAAAAATGTAATTCAAACCCTTTTTTTTTTTTTTTTCAATTAAAGGAGCAATGACCAAGGTTTCATTTAAAAAAAAAAAAAAAAAAAAAAAAAAAAAAAGTTTTAAACTTCGGACTTTACAGGTAAATTTCTAAAAAAAATAAAAAATAAAAATAAATAAATAAAAAACTACCTTTTTTGTTTTAAATTTGAATATATTATTTATTGATCTTTTATCTTCAATATTTTTTTCTTTTTTTTTTTCTTTTACACAGTGGTCACCATTTATCAAGGCCCGGAAGCCACTCAGGGATAAGGGTTATTGCAAGTACATTACTTTAGTGTGGAGATTTGATGATGTGTTTACTTAAGGAGGCGGTTCATTAGGAATTTGTTAACGTTGGACTTGAACACATCCAAGTTGTAGTCAGGTGGGAAGCAGGCAGACGGAACAGAGTTGCGCAAGCGTGCAGTTCTAAGAAAGAAGCTTTGTTCATGGAATCCATGTTTTGATTTAGGCACAGATAAAGAGTGGGGGAAATTTTTCACAGTGGATTCAGCTAGACGGGTGTTTTTCTTGAAAGATTGTCGAGGGGGGACCAGAGATTGGAGTTCAGACGAGCACCTGCCATGGAAATAACGATAAAACAAGGATAGGCTCGCAACGTCTCTTCTGTGGGAGAGAGGTTGCAGGGTAGAGAAAAGGGCATCCCCCACTAAGCCACGAAGTCTATTTGTTACTCTGTCAAGGCAGGATAGGCTGTTTTTAGCAGCTCCTGCCCAGATATGGCAGCAGTATTCCATCCTTGGACGTACTTGGCTTTTATATAGATAGAGAATTGCATCAGTAGTGAGATATCTTCTGGGGCAGTAGAAGGATCCCACCATCTTTCCAGCGACCTTGGCAACAGACTTGATGTATGTGTTCCATTTCAGATCAGGAGTAAAGGTCAAACCTAGAAGCTTGTCAAAACACGGGGCCTCACCCAGACGAGAGCCATCCATCACAATTGATGCCAGATGGGGATCAGAGCGTTGATGATGTAAGGATAGGAGTTTGGTCTTAGATGCATTAAAGGTAACCAGCCACGTCTTCCCCCACTGAGCCACGCGCCCGAGATCAGAGGAGAGAGAATCAGAGAGAACTTTGTCATTAACAGCCTTTGATGTGTTGCCGTAGATGGTCGTGTCATCAGCATAGATGTCAACGAATGCTTTGTGTATGTGATGTAGATCAGGAAGAGAGTTGGGCCCAGGATTGACCCCTGAGGGACTCTAGCATTAATACTGCAGGCCTCTGATTTTTGTCCATCGACCACTACTCTTATGAGCCTATCGGAGAGAAATGATTTAATGATTGAGAAAATATTTCCAGTTATGCCGTAGTTGTGATATATAAAACTTTGAGTAAATTATTTACTTTTTGATAGACATTTCAAAATGGGGGGAGGGGGGCGTGAATTAAAAAAAAAACGTTTGTCTAAAATATTATATTCGGTTTATTGGAAAGATAAAATTTCACATTGACCCTGAAAATATCGTAAAAATAGAATCAATAGAAAATTTTTTATAGATTTTTAAAGTTTAAAAATTGGAAAATACTGAACTCGTAAAATTCGATTAATTTCATTACTGTTTTTTTTTAAATAAAAAATATTTATTACTTTTTATACAACTTTAATAGTTTATTTTGGAAGTATAATCCATAAAGAAAATAAACAATCCACTTTTAAAAGAGAAATTACGAGTTTTTTATATTTTATTCTCAGTTTGTTAGGAGTGTCAAAAATTCCTATTAAAATTCTGGTAATGTTTTTACCTATCACTATAATCTCTGGCAAAAAAAAACTTCCCCACCCCCCAAAAAACCGGCCAAAAAATATCCACCAAAAAAATAAAACATAAAATGATCCGAAAAGCGCAAAGTTCATGTAAAAAAAAAAAAAAAAAAAGGCCAGGTGTCAATTTGGTCTCATTTTGTTTTTCGGTACGCTCGATCTTACTTTTTGATCACCCGTCTGGTCGGCCATATTAGATATTCATCGTTATTTAGACGAGACATACACCTTTAAATCGTGATTTTCTCTAGTTCAGATGGGTGCAGTAAAAACTTTTAACTCGAAATGACCCCTAATGTAATAATGTATAAGACACAGAAAAGAAACATTTATAATGCGTACACAGCTTTATTTTCTCATAACCACCGTACGCACTCAATGGATTTTACCACAAAAATAATAAAATAAGTTAAAATTAAGGTAGGTTAACTTTTTTTTTTTTTTTTTTTTTTCATTTTGTTCATAGTTTGAGTAGCTGTTAAGTTTCCCGGCGTCTCCGATCACCGCTAGACTTTTTCCGTCAGTTCTCGTTAGATGTCGGTCGCGCTCACACCACGTCACAAAAATCCGGGTCAAAAGATGCATAAGTTCTCGATTCTCTTTTGTTTCTATGGTAAGTGAAGAAATCTTGCCTTCAACATCGTTTGAGTAAACATTACTATTGGCGACACGCATTATTCAAAAGAAATACAGTTCTTTTGTTTGTCTGGCAAATGCTGGAATCTTTTCTTTGCAATGTTTTCTTTCCATATTTGCCTTCTATTTAGAACTGAGCCTGCTCTGATGTTTCTCTGTACTGTAGCGACTGCAACGAATTGTTTGATCAAAAACAATTTCTTTCTGCATGGGTTAAGTTGCTTTTGAAGCTTCGGTTTCCAAAGTGTTGTTTTTGGTCCTCTGAACTCGCATTGCTTTTAGAATTGAGATTGTTTTTTCTAACAACGTAGACTCCACAGCAAACATAGCCCGGTTCAGTCGAAGGTTAGATTATAAAGGCAATGTTAAAATGCATAAGATAGAAGAGAAATAATAAAAGGGAGGTAGCGAGGGGATCGTGGGGATTCATAATACAAGTAGGAAGATACATCTATATATTAATACGATAGCGTGTATGTTATTTTCTGTATCACGCTTACATCCGGGTCGTTTTATTGTGTACTTCCATTTCTTGTCATAAATAATTTTACCAAAAATTCACAAATTTTGGTTTCGATTAGTCAACTATTTTTTTTTTATCAAGAATTCATAAGTTTTGGTTTAGGTTTCGATTATGGCTGAAGGAACTCTAGTTATATAAGTGTGTATATATATATATATATAAAATTACTATTAAAAATATACAAAAAAATTTACAAATTACTATTAAAAATATGCAAATTGCTATTAGCATATTAAGCAATGCTCTTTGTGTAAACAAATTGAGCTTAGGTATTTGTACAATGTCAAAACATTAATTCACTGCTCGCATAGCAGCAACCGAATAGCGCAATGGTTAGAAGCTCCGATTGTCGTTTGGGCGGTCGGGTTTTGATCCTGGTTTGAGGTAGTTGCTTGTCTAGCCGCACTGAAACAGCGAAACAGTACTGTATGTGGATGACTATATATATATATTTTTTTCACAAGTTTTAATTTCAGTTTCGATTCAAGCTAATGTATCCAAGTCATATGGATATATATATATTTGCGATTTTTGAAATCGCAACTTCATAATATATAAAAATCGATAGAACATTAACTCTATGATAATATATACGAAATCTACTAGAATTAAAATATCATATTTAAGCGTATTTTACGACCGGACTTTGTCGGGCGTTCGTGCTAGCTTAGATAAATACTTTTTCAGTTTTAATAAAAAAGCTACAATAATATCAGCATCTCCATTTACACTGAACATCTACAGAATGCCAACATCAATATATTACATATGAATGAGTCACCCTGTGGAATTTCCATAGGTCCTGCTAGTTAAAAATAATAATAATGAAAAAAAAAAAAATTCTTATATAAAAGGAACTTGTGTACATGCAAGTTCGTTTCCTATAGATTTAGAAACGGCAAGGCCAATTTTATGAAATGTCACTCAAATGTACTTTATGTATCTGGTAGTGTTCTTATATAGGTTTTGTATTGGAATGTCTTTGATAAGTATTGATAATGGAAAAAAATCCGATGTAAGGAGCAGGCGATTTTGACCAAAGTTAACACTTTATATATAGCCTAACATCACAAGTTCATTTGGTAAGTTCTATCACAAGCCGAAAGGCCCAGTATATAAAATTAATAGTAGGTACCACAAGAGTGCATTCGAAATGAATGTCTGTTTAAAGCCATGATACTTGAATCTTTTCATTTTAAACTTAAATTCAAGCCATTATCATCACATAAGCAGAAAGGCCAGACATAAAATCAACAGTAGGTTCTTTGATATGACAAGGACGCATTTGAAATGAATTTCTGTTTTGAGCACAATTGAAGCATGATACTTGACTTTTGCATTAGAGGCCTCCTTTTAGTCTCTAGAAACAATAGATACTCATAAGAGTCTATAATGAAGCTAGAGTTCCCCAATCGCCAACCTCTTCTGAATCAGCATTGCTTGACTAATAGGAAGAAGTTAGGGATGACTAGAAACAATGCTGAAATAAACAGAAAAAGACTGGTATTACTTTACTTTAGAGTTTTCTTTCTCTTAGACTAACTGCACAACCAAGGCTTGAGCAAGGATTTACATTGCGAGTCAAACGGTCGCATTTGTGAGTGATTTTTCAAAGTGGCGACTAGAAATAATGCAACACTTATCTTTTTGCTATGTTGCTCTACTGCTATGAGAAGTGGGTCAGGAGCATTACTTTTTGCACGTCCCCTCGTATAAGTCGGAGGAAATTTCACTCATATACAAAAATCTACTACCACTGTGACTCAGACCTATTTCTTAGAACTTATTTTTTATTATTTCAATCTTGCAATTGTGTGGTTTAAAATATAAACGAGCATTAAATGTTGCCTACTGTATCAATGAAGAAAATAAAGGATTACCAGTTTTGTAATGTATGGACCTTTTGTACTCGATTTTCAGTAAAATAAAAAGAACTTGTGTTTGTAGTTAGATTCTTTTATAGGTGGCATCTGCATATGAGGAAAATAACTACTTTAAGGAGGACGAATGTTTGCTAGAAAATCATCTGTGGCAAAACTACATAAGACAACGATATATATAAATTCAATAATTTGATTAACTATATGTATATATTTATTTATATATATATATATATATATATATATATATATAAAATATATTTTAGTCATCGACATACAGTCCTGTTTCGTTGTTTCACAACTCATCAGTGCCGCTAGACTAACACCTATCCCAAGCCGAGGATCGAACCTAGAACCGTCGTGATGACAGTCGGCAGTTCTACCCCCTGACTACGGAAGCGGTGGCCGTAATTAATCTGTCTGAATGTCTATTTAAATAAACATCCGTCCGCCACTCGTAAAGGGCTCAAACGTTTGTTTGTAAACAAACCGCGAGCTTCGCATTTTTTCAGCTAAATTAAGTAGCGAGTAAGATTATTTACGATAGTGCTCAACCCAAGAGGGGGGCTTTAATTTTTGATTATATATGTAACATGTTTCATTAAGTCACAGATAGTACAGTATCTGATAACTTTTATTCTAGGTCTCTTCATCAAGTTGCATGTTTTTTTGTGTGAATCTTCTGCCCAACTCTGAGAGAGCACTTGGTATATTTGTCCAGGCCAAACTCTATTCCAATATCGTTGGAGAAAGCATGTACAGCCTGCAATACTTGATTAAGTCAGTGTTTGAACTGACATACAGCTTGAGGTCATCTGAGGAGCAGATGATTGACTCTTTGTCTTGTTAGCAGCTCTGACACCTTTTATAAGAAAACAATATATATAAACTAGCAGGCCGCCCGACATTGCGCAGTCATAAAATATGTATAAATATATCTGAATTCATACAGATTTCATATTTATAAAGCCAATTCTCTATTGATTATTATATTGTATCCAATATATAGTAATGGTTTTAAAAGTTTTGAAAATTGGACTCTGGTGTCAGAATCGATACCAAAACAGAGGTCGCCAGCCTTATCCATAAGAATCTGTACTATATCTATATGCATAGAAACCTTGCAAAATAATGTAACAGATCTGATGTGCATTTGTGCATGCTTAGAAATAACGTTTGGTCAAAATTGAAAAATTTTGTCCACTTAGCAATTTTTATCAGTTAAAAGTCGAATGGAATTTGCTCCACAAAGTTTCAAGTCTGTAAATTAAAAATTGACGGGGGTTTGGTATAGATCTTCTATTAAACATGCAGGCAAGGTCACTTTTGTGTATATGAAAATACATTCGTGTATCCTAGATGCTACCTAATAATGTAGAATGTAGAAACTATAGATAAATAGAACTAAGCGTAAGAGTTAAATGAAATCATTTACTAAGAATAAATGAATAAAGTTAGATTCTCACGGTATTGCAAATTAATTAACCTTTTAGTCGTTTGTATATCTAGTATCTTAAGTTCATTTTAATAATTTCTAAATAGAAAAAATAAATTTTTAATATCAAGTAAGTGCGATGAAAAACTTAAAAACTTTTATACTTTTGGAACGTAGCCGTTACAGTGCAAATGGACAAACAAATAAATAAAATCCAGGTCCGTGATTTTTTTTTTTTTTTTTTTTTTTTTTTAATTCTACAAACCTCTCTCCCACAGAAGAGACGTTGCGAGCCTATCCTTGTTTTATCGTTATTTTCATGGCAGGTGCTCGTCTGAACTCCAATCTCTGGTCCCCCCTCGCCAATCTTTCACGAAAAACACCCGTCTAGCTGAATCCACTGTGAAAAATTTCCCCCACTCTATATCTGTGCCTAAATCAAAACGCGGATTCCATGAACAAAGCTTCTTTCTTAGAACTGCACGCCTGTGGAACTCTGTTCCGTCTGCCTGCTTCCCTCCGGACTACAACTTGGATGACTTCAAGTTCAATGTTAACAAATTCCTAATGAACCGCCCCCTTAAGTAAACACTTCATCAAATCTCCACACTAACGTAATGTACTTGCAATAACCCTTATCCCTGAGTGGCTTCCGGGCCTTGATAAGTGGTGATCACTGTGTAAAAAAAAAAAAAAAAAAAAAAAAAAGTTTTTATTACCGTTATTTTCAGCATGACTTAAAGTCTCTCGCTGCCACATGTCTATTTTATCCTAGCTTGCATTTCTCCTTTCGACCGCATGCTGGCCACAACCAGCCATTTCTTGCCTTCACTTTACATGTCCATTCTCTTCAATGCCGACTTTGTTTCTCTTGTGAACACATGTATCCTTTTTTCCTTTCTCTTCTCTTGCACACTTCCTAATTTGCATATGTGTTTTTCTGTTGCTAATCTCTTCACATTCTGGTCATCCTTTGCTGCTGCTGATACTTTCCATGTGCTCACATGCACTGGTTACACTTTAAGGTTAAAATATTAAAGTCTGAAATCTTTCCTACTTAAAGAGCATCTATCGTCTTAACATAAAAAAAAAAACAAGCTATTAAGTTGGTGCAAAAATAATGTCGTTTTTTGACGTTCAACTTCATGGCAAAAACATGTTTCCGTTAACCTAATACATAAAAGCTGATCAGAGAAATAGTTTTTAACTGCCTGGGCAATGTTTTGGTACAAAAACTAGACTCTGTAGAAAACTAATTCCTACAGATCCGGATGTACTCGTACTTCAACATTAAAGCTGTTACCAGATGCGCTGTTAATTTTAACATGACTTTAAACATTTCTGTACATTACTTGAACAATTTTCACCAACCGTGCATTTGTCCCTAATGTTAACAAATTCTACCAGACTTGCAAACATATAGACAGGGGAGATAAGTTATTAAACACAATTTTTGTACTATTTCATAGGCAAGTACTAAATCATTGTATAATCTCTCTTTCATACTCCCTGGACAATGCTTCTAATACAAATGAAAAGCAACAGACTCAGTACAGATACTTGATGTATTCTTCAACATTAAGTTGTCAATAAATGTGCTGTTAATTCAGACACGACTTTGAGCATTTCTGTACATTGCTTAAACAATGTTCGCTAATCATTTGTTTGCTCTTAGTTTACTCAAATCCTACCAGACACCTCTTGGCACTCTGTTAAAAGATTTCTCCAGATCCACACAGACAAGATACAAATTCTTCTTACCAAGATACTTCTCAAGCATTTGCGTTGGGATAAATATATCACTAGTGATACTTAGACATAATTTTTTTTTTTTTTTTTGTGGGGATGTTAGTGCCAAAGTGAAACTCACACATGCCTCCTATTTTTTTTTCACTCCTAAACCAGAGCTTGTTTTCGGTTAAGTGTTTTCATACAGTCTAGTATCAACATAAAACATGGTTAAAATATTGAACATGATTTAATTAAAAAAAACAAACTAAAAAGGTTAGGGTGTTACTTTTGGTGATAACTTTGGTTCTATTCATCGTAGAGATTTGCTACTTGGCCCATATTGTAGCCAATGAAGTCCTACATCTTATTTGACAAGCAATCATGCTAGCACCTGCTCCACTCTATGCTCCAGTAGTATCACCAAAGTAACAAAATTTCTCAACCTCATTAGCTTTGCCATCTAGGTATACTTATATTACTAGCAGGGAGACTTAACGTTGCTTGGGATTGAATGATCAACGAATGTTTCACACTCCCATATTTTATTGTCATTGAAATCGAAATCAAATCAATTGATTACCTGTTCTAGTTGGGGACCCATATTGGTGCATCAGAAAGAAGCTTCACACGCCTCCCCATAATGACTTAGACTATAATGTATTGTGAACTACATTGCACTGAAGAAACCCTACTGCTGATTTTATAAAGTTATTTTTATATTATAAAACAGTTTGAATTAAAAGTTTAAAGTGCAAAACTCAAGTATCATGGTTCAATTATGCTTGAAACAAGCATTCATTTCGAACACGCCTCTGTCATATCCAAGAACTTACTGTTGCTTTCATATGCCTGGCCTTTTTCTTGTGCTGTGATAATGGCTTGAATTTAAAATGAAAAAGTCAAGTATCATGGTTCTTTTGTTTTAAAGAGAAACTCATTTCGAAGTGCCCCTATCATATTTTATATGCCGGACTTTTCTGCTTTTGTAGTAAATCTTCTCAAATGCACATGTGATGTTAGGCTGTATAAGATGTTAACTTTAGCCAAAATCGTTTGTTCCTTTCATCGGATTTTTCGATTATCAATACTTATCTAAGATGTTCTGATACAAAACTTAAGAACACTGCCAGATATATAAAGTATATCTGAAATTTTAGAAAAATCAGTACAGCCATTCCGGACTCTCTAGAGAACGAACTCGTGCACACAGTTCCTTTTATACAATAGTGTATGTATGTGTGCGTATATATATATATATATATATATATATATATATAAATAAAAATTTATTCTCCGTTGTGAGGGGAGGTCTGAATGTCTCATCTAGCCTCCAATATAAAATATGCGGGCATACAAACACATACCTTGATTCTCCACATTCGACTCCAGCAGTCCTTTGTGATTGACAGTTAATCAAAAATCGTCTTAGGGAGAATTCTCACAGCAATTAAAATTGTATATATGAAATTCTGACATATCCGAAGGTAGCAGATAACTTGGGAGAGAGAGGTGGGATGAGATTCTTAAAATAAAATTTTATTACATCACTCACCATCGTATGCTGTACACCCAACCCCCAGGGCAGTGCACCCAGACACGTTTTCTCATTGAAATTTCGTCAGATGAGGAAACAAAGGAAGGAGAACCTTGCCTGGAAATCACATTGTTTGCACAATTCCCGCTTGGTGCAATCTCCTCCGATCCCCCCACCCCACGTGCATCGCCAGCCCGTTTGTTGACTCATCTGTTATTATTCCTAATACTGTCATTAGGCTGATCCCTTCTTCGCAGTGAATTTTCGGGGCAAATTTATATGACAAACTTGGTTATGTCAAGAAAAAGTTTTTTTTTTTTTTTTTTTTTTTTTTTTTTTTTTTTTTTAACGTTTCTTAGATGCACGTTTTGTCTCCTCCTCTCATTCATATATAGGTTGTAGTTTTAACCTCCTCCCACTTTAGTCCTTTTGAGTATCTCTCCCCTCCATCCTGAATACAATAAGACTTCATGCAGCCTGACATTTTTAAACATGGCCATAAATAACCACTATTTATTTTGATTTAATTAAAAAACTCAACTGCCATTTTTTATATATTAATAGTGGGGGTACCCGGCGTTGCCCGATTGTTTGGAGGCGTGTGCAAAAGGGGGGGGCAACGTAAAGAATATGCGAAGAAGTAACCCTATTTGAATATCAAAATAAAAAATCGGCAAAAGCAAAGAAAAAACAGCGAACAAACGTTAAGCTTCTGAAAAACAAAAACAAAAAAAAACAGCGAAAATTGAAAAAAAAAAAACAAGCAAATGGCATAAACCTTCGATTTGCTTAAATCCAATGGTGCATTTCACTCAGTAGAAAACATAGAAGGAAAAGGAACGTTAAACTGCCATTCCATTTTTGTAAGCAACTACGAACCCAAACCGGTGTTTCTTCTTGCTGTCCTCTGTGAACAGATCGGCAATGGTGTAAGTGGAAGCACGGGTAGGAGGAATTTATTAGAGAGAAAAGATTTTCCAACTTCCATTGATTCTAACTAATTTTGGCTGTGAACTTTCACCAGAAAAAATATAGGAATCCATGATTATCGAGGAAGTGTAGAGGTAATAGGCCTATAACACACCTCAGATAATGTGCTGCAGTTTGTGCATATTATATTTGCATGAAATGTCTTGATTTTCAATCCTATTAAAGTGAAAATCAGAGGGGAAAAAATGATTCATTATATATATATATATATATATATATATATATATATATATATATATAGGGATTTAATCAGAATTCATTAAGATGAGTATTATTTATTAATTTATATATTGCGGACTATTATCCTCATCTTTCTTAGATGTGGTAACCGCGACAGGATAGGAACTCTGAATCTCCTAACTGCATTCTCAGCAATTACTGCCATCCATAGTTGTTGTCGTCTCACCACGTTTTGGGCCAAGTAAGCCTCTGGCCGGCTTTGGGTAAGATTGAAACCATTATCTTCAGACAATTCTCACCTAGAAACGTAGAGATTCAACATCTCTATCCACTGCGCCACGGGCCCTGAAGGGCGATCAAGGTTGGATTTTTTGGTCTTATAAATCCATGTTTATTTATTATCTGATCTCCCATAGTCTAGTTTGTACCGAAGTATATATATATATATATATATATATATATATATATATATATATATATATATATATATATACATACATACATATTATTTAATTGGAATTCATTATTGAGATGAGTATTATTTATTACTTTATTTTATTGTGGACTATTATCCTCATCTTGCTATAATAATATTCATATAATCTCCCATATTAAAATTCAAATACCTCAGAATTTGCATTAATTTTGATCCATAGTCATTAGACACCAATTTAGCAAAATTCCCTGAATTTCCTTAAGTTTTAAATTTTAGGCATTCTCTAGAATCAAAATCTTGTAATCGATTTTGATAAAAATTGGAATGAGCATTCTAAACATAAGGTTTAATAACATATGTTGAGTTTAATCTTAAAGGGATATAAATCCATAAAACTGAAATAAAACTGATGTTAGTTCTCGTGAGAAGTTATTAGCGTCCACAAGATATTTCACTTGTAGAACCTGACATAGTGATATAGGACAAGGAAAAAGAAGCAACCTTAGAAGTTAGTCTTCCCAATCATGCTGTTAAACTGTGCTGAGAGGGAAAACCTTATGAAATATCCAGGTCTTTTATATGACCTGAAAAGAAACTGGAATCTTGGAGATAGCTATCATTCTTGTAATTATAGGAACAACTGGACTCATAAAAAATTTCAAAAACTACCTGGTTAACCAAATGCAAGAGATGTAAACAATTGTACTTAAAGGGACAGTTAGAATCTTAAAAAGATCTTTCGGTTGGAATATGAGATAGCAGGTGAATGTCTTGCATTTGGTAGGATGCACTATCTTCAGCTAGAACAAAATAAGAAAATTCATGGCTGCTTTTAGGACCTGTATTATTTACAGGATGGAACAATAAAATTGTTGCCATAGAAAAGATCTGATTCCATTTCAGTTTGATGAAAACCGGTTTTTTTTTTTTTTTTTTTTTTTTTTTTCATTGTTGCAGACCATCTACTAGTTGGCCACTTGTGTATAAATCCCAAGCGCGATAGGAACCTTCTATCATGTCTGAAAGTGACACAATGTTCAACAAGCGAGATCAGAGATGTGCCACTGTAAAACTCGTGCTCTGTACAAGTTCAAGTTATGATAACAGGACCATTGCTAGCACCCTCAAAATGTATCACTGGATTGCCATGAATAACAGGGACGTGCCCAGGGTGATGAAAAAGTTTCCGGCCATGGTTATGGTCTTTCATGCGGTTTCAAGTGGGGGTCACATCATGCTACCTCACATCTAAGTCAGCTTGAAAGTCATCACCAAAGTGTACCTGGATGTGCTAAAGCGTGTGGTGATCTCCTGGTGCAATCAGGTGGCCATTGGTAGATACTAGGTGTGGCAGTAGGACTCTGCGTTGGACCACAAGTCCAAAGAGACCCAAGCTTGGCTTCAGAAGGAATGCCAGGACTTTGTACACTTCTCTCACTGGGCCCCCTCCCTCCCCCGACCTGAACTTGTTGGCTTACTTCGTTTGGACATATGTCGAGAACATCACCAACACGACCTTCCACAACACCAAAGCCAGCCTGATCGCCACCATCTGCCAAGTATTCGATGAGTTCTCACTGGTGCTCGTGGAAAAGGCATGCTTCTAGTCCTGAACCCATATCAAGGCAGTGATCGAGGCTGAAGGTGGCTACATTGAATAGATGTCAGCTCTACTCCATAATCAAGTTACCTGAATTGATTTTTTTTTTTTTTCAATAAGTTTTAAAATAAAGTTGCAGTGTTATTTTCTTTAGAGCAACCACTTTTATCGTTCCACCCTGTACGTCGATTGGTTTCGACAAAATGTAAATGAACCATTGGTAGAACAGGTGGATGTTATCTAAGCCAATCCTATGTATTGTTAGCTCTAAAATATACTGACAGGTGGCAATCTACAATATATGTGAGAAATTTTTCCCAGATCTTTTCGAATTATAAGCATTAATAAATCTAAAACTCACCATCAAAAGATGTTGGTTTTAATTTTAAGTTGTTACACCCAGTGAATAAATCTAACAATTTATGGTCTCTATTCTCTAAGAAATCTGCATGTGTTGTAGCTCTTCCGTCAGCGGCTGCAGAATAATCCGCTTGCAGAATAATCCGCATTGTGGTTGAATAATCGGCTGCAGAATAATCCGCATTGTGGTTGAGGTTAAAATTTATAATTTTGGAATTATTTATATATATATATATATATATAGTGGAGATGGTAATTAATAAAAACTGAACAAAGTGCTCAATAATGTTGTAGAGCAAATATGCGTTTTATTTTTTATTACCGTATCTTTCTGTTAAGTTACATTATTGTTTCGGCTACACGGCCGTTTTTTTTGGCCGTCTGTAGCGTCCTCAGACTTTTACAGAAATGTTCGCTATTTTGGGGTGGAAGAGTGAACCCCCCCCCCTCCGACCTCATTCACTCTTCCACTCTTTCGTCCCAAAATAGCGAACATTTCTGTAAAAGTCTGAGGACGCTACAGATGGTAAAAAAAAAACGGCCGTGTAGCCAAAACAATAATGTAACTTAACAGAAAGATACGGTAATAAAAATAAAACGTGTATATATATATATATATATATATATATATATATATATATATATATATATATATATATATATAACAGATGTATGTATGTGAAAATATTTAACCAATGAACTCTTAAACTACTGTTAACATAACACTGGAATTAACAGGAAATAGTAATCCTACACCAAGGACGATTTATAATGAGTAAAATCTTTGTATGAATGAATAAAGCGTACAAAAATCTGTCGATAAGTTGAAATGCAAAATGTTCATTTCAACTCGTCGGCATATTTCTATTACTTTGAATTAGCTCTGTAAGAATTAGGGCTATGACAATAGAATATCCTTGGCATTGTTTTGACTTTCGAGTATATAATGTCCAAATTTAACTTAGTAACAGCCAAATTAGACGTATTTAAATACTAGAACCTGTAAAAACCAATTTCATATAACCATTTACAAGTAAAACAAGGAGAAAGGAAGTAAAAACCACTTGAAATAATTATAAACTTTTATTTAAAGAGGGAAAAATAAATTGCAAAGTGGGAGGGGGTAATAATAAAGTCTGAAGTTCACCTTTTAACCGTATAAAAGACACGCAGTTAATCAACTGAGAACCACATCAGTCTATATAAGAGCATATGATATCAACGGATACACACTAGAGTTAAAGCAATAAAGGGAATATTCTGTTGTCATAGCCCTAGTAATAATAAATACGAAATCTGCATGAATTGAAATATATTTAAGCATAAGCCCAGCAAGGTTGCCTCTCCCGCTAGTTTTTTTTTTTTTTTATGCTAGTGCACTTACTGATCCGCGCTATTTTTTAAATCGTATTTCCAAGTTTAATTAAAGTTTTTTTTTTTTTTTTTTTTTTTTTATTCAATTATAAGATTAAAGTATAGAATAGGTACAAAACATCCTCCCATCTCCAGGCCCTGTCGGTGGGGCATTAGAATACGCCGACTGCCTCCCTGCAGAGGGTAAAAGTCCCTCAATGGGGGTCCTGGATATGACCTTAAACTATATCCAGTGGTGAGGCCCCAGCTTGTGGGCTTTGGAGAGTGTGGAGCCACCCTTTAATTACCATTGCTCCCAGGTTCACTCTGACCCGGAGGGGTAGTACCTGTTAGAGTTCCAACTATGGGTTAAATAGAAACCAACGTGAAAACAACAAATATATTCTATTAAAAAAAAATTTCTTCAAAATCTTTGGATTCGGCATTAAATAACCCGGAAAGGGTTGATATGCCGTAAAACAAAAACAACCAACCTCCCTTCCCCATGTTAATAGCTTTTAAATAATAACGTTATTTCAGCACGGATCAATAAGTGCCTTTTTTATTCATTTTTTTTTTTATAAAAGGGAAAGGTACTTTGTTTAAAACATCGTTGGTAATATGTAAGTGTATAAAAAGGCTGTTAGAATATCGGAGTGTTGAAATTTTGTGACGTATGAATGAAGGTTTTGTTGCTTTTAGAAATCTTCGTATATCTATTTTTAAAAATCAATCACGCATATAAATCAGTAAATGTGGACTTGCTGTTTAATATAACAGATGGTAAATGTTTTTTTTTTTTTTTTTTTTTTTTTTAATGACTGACAAAACGAGAGCATGCTGCTACCCTCATAGAATATAGGGTTCTGTTCTAAATTCAGCCATGACCGGGCCGAAGTCTAAAGTAATTCGCAATTGTATTTTGTCACATACAGCTAAATTTTACCTATTTTATCCATTATGCCACAATCTTTGTGAAAGATTCCCGAGTTCAACAAGATACACTTGGAGAAGATCGGAGTTTACATCAGATGAAAAGTTGTGCAAATAACACTAAAGATGAGAGCCGTAGTGCGAATGTTTCAAAATAACTGATACATAATATTACGTTAAATTTTTGTTCCTTGGAAGCGCTGGTTGCGGTTGAATAAAATGAATACGTATTATATACGTTTTAAGCTAAAACGACACATTATTACAAAATAAACAGACATTTATTTTGCTTGAAATTTATATTGAAATTCATAAATATATTTCGAAGGAAACCTTCTCTGCCCCAGCAACAACATGGAAAAAGTCATACTGAAGATTGTTTCCTTCAAACGTATATAATACGTATTCATTTTATTCAAACTCAACCAGCTAGCGCTTCTAAGGAACAAAAATCTTAATGTGAATTCAGCGTGACCAAACGCACCGTTCCGAGATTTAAAAATAAATAAAAAAACTACCGTATAAACAGCAAACGGACTGATACTTGCTTATTCTCTGCCCCAGCAACATGGCAAAAAAAAAAAAAAGTCATACTGAAGATGAAAGTTTCCTTCGAAATATATTTATGAATATCAATATAAATTTCAAATGAAATAGATATGTTTATTTTGTAATAATGCGTCGTTTTGGCTTCAAACGTATATAATACGTATTCATTTTATTGATACTTAATAATTTGGGTTTGTATTACTGTACACATAGATTCGAAAAAGTTGTCAAAAAACAAATATATAACAAATAAATGTTATCAAAGGCAAGGTAAGTTACTTTTCTACCTAACTAGATATGTTTTCAGTGTTTTTATTTAATGTAACATGTTTATTCAGCTCGAAAAACATACTGTGTTTACCGATGTATTGGAAAATTCAAAATGGCGCCCGACACTCTCTTTAACACAGTAAGTTTGGGAAAAAGGTGCTATAAATATAAAACTAGACAAAATTCTGTTAGAAACTCGCTCAATATATATTACCGTGACATAGGTTGACATATATTCGGTAGTTTTTTCGCTAATTTCGTTTCGCTAAAATTTGCGTTCCGTTCCATTTTTTCCCCCATCAGTTCGCGTACTAATGTCAACATTGCCGAATTAATTTCCTTAATATTTTTAATGGGAAAATAAAAATGATTCGTTTTTCGAGCTTTTCGGAACGAAGTATGTTTGAAAACCGAGGTTGTCCTGTATATCTTGATTTTTAATATTTGCAGAGTACATAAATGATGCAAAAATGTTCAGAGAATTGATTTTACTCGTCCTTGCATTCTTATGTATTTGCACCTTTATGATAGATTAGAAATCGATATATAAGCGAGAATAAGCTAATCCTTTTATTCTTTCGGTTTTCTTTCTTTCCTTTTCATTGCTTTTATCGCCGGATTTTTACATCGAGATGCGATTCGAACTGTTTTATCCCCTTATATCCCCCTCCCCCGACAAAGGAGGGATTGGACCTAGTAATTCATTTCCGTTCGTTCGTTTGTTCGCACTTCTCTCAATAACAACGCCTTAGTTTTTTTTTAATTTTTCAAAAACATTAGTCATGATGAAAGTAAATTTTTGCCAAAATGGACTTTCAGGGATAACTTTGGTTGCCCCCCCCCCCCGGGGGAATTAAAGGGGTAAAATTGCACCCAAATAGTTAATTCAATTGTTTGCACTTTTCTCAGTAACCACGGTTTGGATTTTTTTTTTATTTTGCTCGAAAATGAGTCCTAATAAAAGTAAGGGGGACCCGTATGCTCGGCTGTTTTTTTTTTTTTTTTTTTTTTTTTTTTTTTACAAGGTAGGCATCACTTATCAAGGCCTGAAGGCCACTCGAGGATAAGAGTAAATGAATGTAAGGTGATAGTTTAGTAATCGTTAATGAGGCCAATTGTGTAGAATTCAGATTATTTAAGGAGACGGTTCAACAAAAACTTGTTTACATTGGACTTGAAGGCTACCATATTGTACTCTAACCAATGGAACAGTGTTCCACTTGCGGACAGTTCTAGGAAAGAAGCTTTATTCATGGAATCTGCATTTAGATTTAAGTACAGATAAAGAGTTATGAAAATTGTTGATGGTGGTTGTAGCTAGTCGGGTGTTTTTTTTTTTGTTTTTTTTTGTGAAAGTTTCGTGAAGTGGGGACCATAAATTGGAGCTCAGTCGAGCACATACCATGAAAATAATGATGCAGCAGATACAGGCTCGTAACGTCTCTTATGGGAAAGAGGTTGCAGGGAGGAGAAAAGGGCATTGCCTACTAGGTTTCAAAGCTAGTTTTGAACTCTGTAAGGCAAGATAAGGCATACCGAGCAGCTCATGCGGTAACAGTTTAGGATTATTTGGCTCTTATACAGATAGAGAATGAATCGGCAGGGGGTACCTACTGGAATGTTACAATGATCTAATCATTTTTCCAGCGATCATTGCAACGGATTTGATGTGCTCCATTTCAGATCAGGAGTGAATGTCAGTTGCAGAAGCTTGTTGAAACATGGTGCTTTCCCAAAATGAGAACCATTAATTTCAATTGGCGCATGATTGGGGGTCATAGCGATTATGATGAAAAGAGAAGACAAATGGCTTTAATTGCTACCCTTTTCCTTTCTCTTTTTTTTTTTTTTTTAGATTCACTCTCTTCAACTAAGTTTTCACATGAATATGTGGACTCAAAATATTTCCCAAAGAAAATCGTTTCAAACTAAAAAAAAAAAAAAAAATAATAATAAAAAATAACAATCCTGTATGAAATTCAACAAGTCCATAAAACATATGGCTCTATTTTGAGGAAAACCCGACGCTGAAACTTCTTAGTCTTTCTTTCTCCTCAAATCTTTCTTGAAGTACATATATTAGATCCACTGCTCTTGCTGCTTCTCGTATTCTTTCTATTGCTCCAAACATTCACACCCGATGCTATTCTCTATCTCTGCTTCTCATAAACTAAGTTCTTTATATCGTTCTAAACACTTTCTCACATGTGAGGCTATTCTCTATCTCTACAAATCCATCAACCATGTATGGAGTATTGTTGTCGTATTTGGGCTGGTGAATCTCTGTTCCAGTTGAAGTATCTTGATAAGGTGCAGAAACGTATCTGTAATTTGATTGGCTCCACTATACCTTCTCTGCAACAGACGTAATGTTGCTTGTCTCAGTCTTTTCTATAAATACTATTGTGTGGTCTTCAGAAATGTCTGATCTATTCCCTGCATCTTTTGTTCTAGCTCGTTGACTCGTTAATTTAGTGGTCTCGATTCGATAATTCGCTGTTTTGATACCTCATTGTAATACAGCTTCCTATTCCAGTAGCCTTTTTTTTTTTTTTTTCAGGAACCAGAAAATTGGAACTCTCTTCCTACTGACTGTTTTCCTCTTACTTTTAAACTTGATCTTTTCAAGACTAAGGCAATAGGCATCTCCTGTCTTTGCAATAATCATCTTTCATTTTCGTTAGTTCTTTACATTAAATGGCTTCGCCTTGTCTGGAGCAATTTCCATAAAAAGAGGAATAACCGTAGATTTGCTATTTCGCTTTTCACCAACTCTTCTCAAAACTTTGAAAAGCACATCTACATAAGTATACTCTTTCAGTCGCATTCTTCACACATTCACCTTTTTATAATTATAATTTTATGTCTTTGTTGGTACTGGTACAGATTTTGAACCATGTAAAGCTGACTGAGTTTGGCCTTTTCTGACGGTTTATGTAAACAGCTGGAAGAGGTTGAAGCACTTATCCAATCAGAAGGCGATAAAGGCAGACAAGTTAAATCGTAAATTAGCAATTGTCAAGAAGTTCCCCACCCCCCGCAGAAAAGGGGGGGGAATAAAACAAAGTCGACAAATAACTGTTACCAAAGGCAATAAATGCTGGTTAGTTTAGGGTAAAAAAAGACGGATTTTTTTTTTGTCTGCTTCAACAGCCGAACCAGTGCAGAAAAAAAAAACAAAAAAACGAACTAGTACAAAAGAAAAAAAAATTAACTTTCCCGAAAAAACAAAAATAATATAAAAGTCGTTGCATTCATTTTTTTTTTTTTTTCATAAAAATAAAAGTACGATGGGTGTTTTTCTTTAAATGTTTTAATTATTTTTTATTTATTTATTTATTTTGTTAGAATGTCGCCTCTTTTAGATTTTAACACCAATTTTTCATTTAGCTTTTTTGTAACTGTTTGCATAATACTGCATATACAAGTCTATTTTCAAATACTGTAACAATACCTCCTTGTAAAACTATGCCAGCACCTGCCGACTGACCACCCTACCTCAAATGCATGTGAAGTGGTTTTTCTTTTTGACCAAGTTGCAACCGCCTATGTTAAGCTTAAGCCTTAAATTTTAGACATGGATTTTGATCAAAATTAATATTAAGATTCTAGACATACTGTTTAATAGCATTATATCTTGATTTTAATCTTTGTAAAGGGGCAATAAAGGTGGTGCAAAAAATGTTCTGTTTGGGAAATTCACTATTTGCATAAGAAACAAATATAGACATTGTATACAAGACTTACGTTTCTGAAATTTTTAAATGAGAATTATTTGGATTCTTCAGACTATTCTCATTGTGCAAGGACATGTGGCGCAGTGGATAAAGTACTTAGTTAAATTCAGTTGTAAAGTGCAGCTATACTTTTAAAAGACTATAAAAGTGTCATTAATTGGCAATGAAATGACTCAGAAAGGTTGCTGTGTCATTAAACAAAAATAAAATGTAATTCGAAGAATCCAGATACGTATTAAAGGGCTTCGGAGAGAAAAGTAATGTTTAAAAAAAAAAAAAAAAATGTTTGCGAAACAGGAATACAGCAACCTCATTTTTCAGTTTTCATCACAAAGATATTAGATGAAATAGGGTGGGACCTCAACTCTGTTTCATCTGTTATCTTCCCGTCTCCGAGTTGGAAGTTGAACTGTCTGCAGCGGATATAAAGTTGGAGTCTTCACTTTGTCGTGAATAAGTCTAGAGTTAAAAATGCTCCCTCATTGTTAAAATAAATTAATTTCTATTTTCATAAGACAATGTGTCTGCCGTACATTTTATACAGTGTGTACTTTGCAGCTAACGTAACCTTCCACTAATTCACAGATCGACAGAAAACTCAAAGACAAACTCGCCAACGAATGTGGCCGATGACATATCAACTCTTTAGTTTAAAGAGGATGTGCCTATCATGTTTAATACGCAGGGAGCTTGTTGCCCTGTCCATGACATAACAACTACTCCAGAAACGTCTCCATGACACTGACAAACCAACATATACTCCTTGGCAAACTAGTTTCATACCCTCTATCGGATGTTATAGCTAATTGCTAATGACATCACTTCATTTGTGTACCACAATAGGGTTGTCGCTTTCAATGTTTGTCATTCATTTCCTAACTAATCTTTACTGATAGTCTTGTTTGTGAAGGTAGAGCCAGTCTATAGTAAATATTTACTTCCTTCGTACTGCAAGATGAGGTGCAAGACTGAAAGTGGGGGGAAAAAGTCGAGCCAGCGCCCATATAGGAAAAGCACTTTGGCCTCTTAAAAATTGCCTGGGCAGCCCTCACAGCAGTCCCTGGTTGGGGCACCTCAGGCAGTAAGCAATAAATTTACTCCAGACAAAAGGCAAACTTCGGAGGGTGGACCTCCTAAGACTACCCAGAACTATATCTCTATCAGATGTAAGTTCATTGCCTACTCAAAAATGGCCAAGATTTTGTCGAACTGTGTTAAGGATATATTCTCAATTGACATGAAGATGATCTACTCGGGTTGTGCAAGGTAAATAAACTGAAGTAATTTATTATTCGTTAGAACTTTTAGCTCATCAACGCTGGAACTGCAAATGGCTGAAGTATGTGTAGGTGGACTGCCTTGATGCAAGGCGTAGTGAACCCATTTGGAGCCAGCTTAATTAACTCTGTGGGAATGCCATTAAAATTTGATCATGTTAATACTTACATTTTTAATGAGTTTGGTGACATCTTTGAAACAATTATTTCGAGAGGTTAATTTAAAAATTTAAAAAAAAATGTAAAATATTTTATTAAATGATTTTTTTAGAATTTCGGGGTAAGACACCTTTTTCATGCTAAACCATACAAGCACACACATTGACTTCAGACTTATTACAACCGTCAACAACGCCAAATAAATCCTTTTTTTATTGAGGGGCTGACCCCTCAGGGTTAATACCAACAGAAAAATACAGAAAAAAACCCTAAAAATGTCTTTTGTGAAAAAGATATTATACCGAAAGTCTAAAAAAAAAAAAAAATTTAAATTTAATAAAACATTTAATACATTTAATTTTCTAATATTTTCAAATTAACCTTAAATTTATTTTCGTGTTCTCTGCACTTAGGTGCACATTGAATACGTACGCACACATAATTACTTTTTATTTCATTTTTTTTTTTTTTTTTTACCATAAATCTTTTTACTTCTTTTGAAACAAGATCCTTGATTGATTCTTATCGCCTCGAACATGAAAAAACAAAACGAACCACATAGTTTTGTCACCAAAGAGAAGATTTCAAGTTACTTCAAACAGAAATTAAATAACATTAAAACCCACTATTCTTATTAACTATAAAAAAAAAAAGTAAATCTACCCCCTCCCATTGCACAATTTTTTGTGTGATGAGTAACTGAACTGTTGTTCATGCTAGTTTTAAATTACTTTCCGAGTCTTCTATTTACTAGTGGAACTACTTTTCTAGAGGTTGAGAGGTCATAACTGTATTCTTAACAATTACATTCCTTTTTATAAGAATATGTGAAGCTAGGTGCTCCCCGCTCTCGTTTGACAACAATAGCCGATCCCAAACGCTTTGCACCATTGTTTACTTCGCCTTCATCCTCTCTTGTTCTGGCAGTGTCGTTGTCTCTCACACATCGGGGACTGCTGAGAGTGAGCACTGGTTCACAAATAGATATTTACATGCTGCCACCTCAGCATGATGTGACACAAAGTCAGAAAGTGGGGATGTCCAGCCAGCACCCCTAAAGGATGGGGCACTCTGGCCTGGTAAAAATTGCTTGGGTATCCCCATCAGCATTCCCTGCTAGAAGTGCCTCAAGCGATAAGCAATAAACTTGCCCCACTCGAAAGCCGGGCGACAAGGCCTGGGAGGGTGAACTTCCTAGGTAATACTCAGGCAGCGTACTTTAGTCCGACAGGTACTGGGCCAGTTCTTGACCCCGCACCTGTTGTTGATTGTCAAGAACAGATTCTTAACTGGTACTTTCTACTCAAGTTTCCAAGCAACCGAAGTAGCAAGGAGACTCATCTTCCAATATTAAAAAATAATGGGTGGGCACTGGTTCACAAGTATAAAAATAAAACAACTCAAAACACAGTATTCAATACATTCCATAGACGTTAGTTGCATGTGACACCATCGCAGAAAACGATCCTCTAAGCACCCACATCTAAGTCGTCTGTTGAGGCTTCTTGTTGGTTAACGTCAGCCCATCTTAGCGCCTAAACACTCTTAATCTGCTCCAAACCGCAACCTGCCTTCAATTGTCCCAAACTGGAAATTCTCACTCTTTAAAATGTCCGTAAACTAACTCTAAATATATTGACCTGTATGTCCGGTCCTTTGTCTCAGTCACTGGCACATCTTGATTAACTATTCTATTATGTGCTACCTCCCCCTACTCCCATTGTCTTTTTATTAACCTTGCTTTCTATATCTAATCAACGACCCCCCCCTCCCGCCTTTTTTTTTTTTTTCTTTCACTTACTAACATTTGGAGTTCGAAGGATGCCCATTGTATCATGGATAAATCTATATAAGTAAAACAGTAAATATGTGTGTCTCTGTGTGTATAAATATTCAACCGATAAACTCTTAAACTACTGGTCATATAACACTGAAATTAACAGGAAATAGTAATCACACACCAAGGATAATTTTAATAGTTAAATGCACCTGGCATCGCTTCATTCGTGTACCACAATGGGTCTGTCGCTTTCAATGTTTGTCATTCATTTCCTAGCTAATCTTTACTAATAGTTTTGGTTATGAAGGTGGAATCGTTCTATAGTAAATATTGTAAAAATAGAGTAAGATCTTTGTTTGGGTGGATTAATAAACGTGTAAAATGTCGGCAAGTTGAAAGGCAACAATGTTCATTTTAATGTGCCGACATATTTTTATTAGTTTTACGCATGCGCAACTTAAATGATTAGCTGTAAGTGGTTTCATTTTAAATCTTTTTTTAAAATTTTTTTTTTATCTGTCAGGTTAGCTTAAACGGTAGGGAATGCGGTTGGAGTATTAAATGAGGAAACCTGACTGAAGAACTTGATGCCATCCAAATTTGTTTTGTTTTTTTGTTTTTTTTTTTAAATTTTTAATTCAAAAATTTTTTGAAATCAGTACTAATATATATATATATATATATATATATATATATATATATATATATATATATGAGTAAAACGATTCATAATTGAATTAAAAATCAGTTTCAAAAGAAAAAACAAACAAAATCAACTCGATTGTAGGATCGTTTCGGAAACGATGTTCATCTTATTGAAATTGACAATAAGTATTGACAAGTTTTGTCCTTTAAAAACATAGTCTTCTTATCAGCAAAAGTAGAAAAATTGTCAATACTTATTGTCAATTTCAATAAAATGAACATTGTTTCCGAAACGATAGTACAATCGAGTTGATTTTGTTTGGTTTTCCTTTTGAAACTGATTTTTAATTCGCAATTATGAATCGTTTTACTCAATATTAATATAGCTCTAGGATATCTATACCTATTGAGCTTATTATATATCTACAGTACAATGGGCAATGTTTTCTTTTAAAAGTATTAATACTTATTAATTATTATTAATACTTATTATTATTAAATTATTAAAACTTATTATTATTAATACTTATTATTATTAAATTATTAAAACTTATTACATTAAAATAAACTCTGCTCTTTAGACTCCAGGCCTAATTCTCTCCAAAAAAAATATAAAAAAATATTCAATAAAGAATTAGCTCTGTAATAACAAATACAAAATTTGCATGAATTAAAACATTTAAGCATATTTTACGACCTGCCAAGTTGTCACCAAAGAGATTTCAAGTTACTTCAAACAGAAATTAAATAACATTAAAACCCACTATTCCTATTAACTATAAAAGAAAAAGTAAATCTACCCCCCTCCCATTGCACAATTTTTTGTGTGATGAGTAACTGAACTGTTGTTCATGCTAGTTTTAAATTACTTTCTGAGTCTTCTATGTACTAGTGGAACTACTTTTCTACAGAGGTTGAGAGATCATAACTGTAGTCTTAAACTAGGTGCTCCCCGCTCCCGTTTGACAATAGCCGATCCCAAACGCTTTGCACCATTGTTTACTTACTAGTATGAAATAAATTTTTCGATAAAAATGAAACCTTGGTTTATGGAATAGTATATAAGAATAGCGACAAGCTAGCAGAAGCTAGAACATTAAAACTGAACTAAGATATTTCAGCTTAAATGACGTGTTAGTATTCCTATTTTTACTAGGCTGTTCGCCATATTAACCACCTTGAGCCATTTGATGACATCTCATAGGTAATAGACGGTGTCAGCCAATTTGGTGACCCTGTTTCAATATTGTCAATAGATTTATTTATATTTATAGACTAAGAATATTCATAAACTGATTTTTGGTCCCCCAACAAAAGGAGGGTGGACCTGTAAATTCACCTTTGTTCGTTCATCTGTCCGCACTTTTTTTAATAACTACGCCTTGGAATTTTTTGAAATTTTGCACAAATATTAAACATATGATTAAAAAGGGTACATAATGGATTTTCCAGGAAAACACCAGTTGCCCCCCCCCCCCAGGAGTGCCTTTTAGATTAAAATGGCTGAAATTGACACTTTTGTGATTTAAAAAAAAAAAAAAAAAAAAAAAAAAATGGTGCCTTGGATTTTTATAAAACTTTCTGAAAAGTTGTAACTGATTTCTATATAATTTTGTTTGTCTATACTTTGCAATAACTCTTAGAGGTGCCCCAGGGGCTCTTTTAGGGCTAATAAAAACACTCTATTTCTGTGATTATTTTACCATATTTGTTCAAAATTTTCTGTGTATGTCTATTTAGCAGTTTTGCATGGTGCTGAACTTAAATTTAAATATGTTAAGGCCTTGGGGACTTTTGGAGCTAAATGGGGATGGGGGTCAAATAATGGACTTGCTCATTTCTTTTTGGCATGGTGCAGAGCTAAAATTTACATATGTTAAGGCCTAAAACTGCACCGTTTGTTCATTTTCACCAGGATTTGACGTCCCCTGGGGACTTTGGGGGCAAAATGGGGTGTGTGTGTGCTGAAGTTAGTCATTTTTTATGCCTCGTTCACTGTGCACTCATGGGGATCATGCATGCTTCGCTTGTTTTTAAATAGGTCTTATCTACTTTTATGAATTTTTCATTTTTTTCAAATGTTTTGGATATTTTGCTAATATTTATTTACAAACACATTTCACAGAAATATTTGAATAAAAAAACTTGTTTGAAAACTAAAATGTAAATAAGCAAATATTTTTTGCGGGGGAGGGGGAATGTCTGCAAATATACTAGCAGGGAGACCCAACGTTGCTGAGATTGAATGAGGATCAACACGTTTCACTCTCCCATATTTCATTGTCATCGAAATCAAATCAGTTGCCTTCTCTAGTTGGGGACCCATCACAGTGCATAGGAAGGCAGCTTCACATTAATACATAGTAGTTTACATTGCACTGTAGAGAACATAGTTGATTTTATAAACTTTTTAATATAATGGCTTGAATTAAAGTTTAAAATGGAAAAGTCAAGTATCATGATCCAATTGTGCTTTAAAGAGAAATAATTTCAAATGTACCCCTGTGATATCAAAGGACCTACTGTTGATTTTATATGTTGGGCCTTTCAGCATGTGTGATAAAACTTTTCAAACCCGCTTGTAATGTTAGGTTGTGTAAGATGTTAACTTTGATCAAAATTGTTTCTTATTTCATCGCATTATGATTATCGATACCTATCAAAGACATTCTGATACAAAACCTATCTAAGAACACTGCCAGGCACATAAAGTACCTTTGTGAAATTTCATAAAAATCGGCCAACCGTTTTTGAGTCCATAGGAAACAAACTCACACAGATACATACACAAAATTCCTTTTATATAATAGATTATCGTCCACACTGACCTGTGGTGTAATGGATAAAGTGCTAAGTAATAATCATTTCTAAGTGACTGTCTTTTAGAGATTGACGGTTCGATTCTGTGTGGTTTGGTTCTTTCTGGAATAGGTAAAGCATACCAAGAAACAAAAATGAAAGAAAAAAGGGGGGAAAATAACACCCTATCTGAGAGTGCAACTTTCAAACGCTTTAGCCTAACATTCACGGCAACATGAATTGGAACAAGTATATTGAGGGCATTGTCAATACTACTAATAATAAGGTGGGCTCCTTCTACTGTGCTAGAAAACTAATAACACCAGAAAGTATCCAACATTTTTTACAAAACCACAATTCGCCCATGCATGGAGTACTGTTGCCACATCTGGGCTGATGCATATTGCCACTACGCTCTACCTCTTAGAGTTCAAAAAGAGTCATCAATCTAATAAGTGCCATACTATCAGCTAAGCTTCAACCTCTGTCCCATCACTGCAGTGCCACATCCTTTTGCCTGTTTTACAAGTACTTTAATGGAATGTGCTTTGCTGAACTAATAGCAATTATACCCCTAGACATACTTACTCCCTACTAATCTAAGTGGCCAAATCCTATTCCTTTACTGTTGAGATCTCTAGATGTTGGAAAGCCTTCTATTCTAATAGTTTTTTCCCTTGGACTGATAACCTTTCAAATTCCCTCTCTGCTTCCTGCTTCTATTAGCCCGCACAAGTTTAAATGTAATGTGAACAGACATGTTCCTGCTCAACTCCGTACAGTCATCTGTTGGATACCATCCTAATTAGTAGCTCCTTTGGTCGAAGTGACAAGATGCTTTGTTTGAGTGAAAGAATTTTTTTTTTTTTTTTTAAGTATTTTCCAAATTTTAGTATATTTATGTAATTACAGTCAAGAAAAAGTGTGTGGGTGGGGGACACTGATTGCAGGACAAAAACTAATTTGGTTCTTGAGTTTCACTTCTCAAAATAAATTCATTTAGGTTGCTCATACAAATTAAAGAATAAAATATTTTAATTTTATTTTTGTCAATTTAGTGAATATATTGGTTATATTTTGTTCTGATTCTACGTGGTAATAGTAATAGATTTCTTTGACTTCATTTCTTATAAAATGATATTTAATCCTTGGATCTTTAGATGTATTGCTTTTGGGATAATACTAGGCTAGATTGCTCATCATAATTACTATGGAGTATTTAGTTAATTCTGGTTTTAAAATAATGTTTAGACGGGCATTCAGAAATAGCGTTTGTTGAATAGAATTAGTGCAACAAATTTAGCTTCACAATCTTTTTTTGAGATTTTCAGTTCAGCTTTGGGTAATCTAAAGCAATATCCAGTTAAACTTTCTCGACTTTAAGAGTTTCCTTAATTTAAATCTAAAAATCCTTGCAGTTTTAAGAAACCTATACATTTCTTAAATACTAAGGATTGTTTCTTTTAGATAATGGATTTGTTTAGACCTGTTTAAATTTTATATTGTCAGTTTTGATAAGTTTTGTGATAGCTTTCTTACGGTGTGACATATCAGGTTTAGTTAAATATATTAGACCGCCTATTGTCTCTTTGTATAATTTAACAATTATTTCAGATTGAGTTTCAGTTATCAATTTCAACCGGTATAGTACTTGATTTGCAGTCTTACATTCCAAACATTTATAGAACTTTTGTCAATGTATCTTGAGTCCTCCTAATGTCATTTTGACAAGTAAATTATATTCTCAGGAACCATAACTCAGCAAAAAGTCATTTGATCTTTTTTTATTTAATTCATTAAACTGGCTTCACAATTTGAAGCGATGAATTCATTGTCTATCCATATGATTAAAATCAATAATTTATCACTGATATTTTATTATACAGACATCAACTGGGCATTGTTTTAATGTTTGTTGGTCCCCCGACAGAAGGAGGATGGCCCTGTAAATTAACCCTTGTTCGTCTGTCTGCACTTTTTTCAATAACTACACTTTGGAATTTTTTGAAAATTTGCACAAACATTACAGATGATATGATTAAAAAAAAGTAACAAGATTTTCCGGGAAAACTCCGGTTGCCCCCCCCCCCCCCCCGGAGTGCCTTTTGGGTTAAAATGGCTAAAATTTGACACTTTAGTGCTTAAAAAAAAAATTGAAGGCTTGGATTTTTATAAAACTTTCTGAAAAGTTGTAACTAACCGATTTCTATATAATTTTGTTTGTCTATACTTCACGATAACTCTTGGGTGTGCCCCATGAGCTATTTTATGGTTAATAAAAACATTTCATTTTTGGGATTATTTTACCATATTTGTCCAAAATTTTCTGTGTATTTCTATTTAGCAGTTTTGCATGGTGCTGAACTCAAATTTAAATATTTTAAGGCCTTGCGAACATTTGGGGCTAAATGGAGGGGGGGAGCAAATGATGGACTTAGGCATTTATTTATTTTTTTTTTTTGCATGGTGCAAAACTCAAATTTACATATCTTGAGGCCTAAAACTGCACCGTTTGTTCATTTTTACCAGGATTTGACGTCCACTGGGAACTTTTGGGGCTAAATGGGGGGAGGGGGTGCTGAACTTAGTCATTTATTTTATGCCTCTTTCACTGTGCATTCACGGGGGACCATGCATGCTTTACTTGTTTAATTAAATAATCATGAATTGTCCAATTCCAATTTCGGCCATTTTGTTTTAAAGCAATTTCAGTTTTGCACTAATTTATTCCTTTCATTTTAAATTCCTTGGGGGACATAATATAAATTTCAGTCAATTAGAGCATTTAAATAAGCTTTTTTTAACATCTTTTTTTGTAAAACTCGGCAAGAAGAAATGATATTTCTATCTTTAGGGGTAGTACTACTTTAAAAATATTACTGGCACTGTGCCCAGTATTACCAGGTAATAAAATACACTTAAACATATTTTAATTAATGCAGAGTTCGTATTTATTATTAAAGAGCCAATTCTATATTGATTATTATATTGTACCCAATATATAGTAATGATTTCAAAAGTTAAAAAAATGAAGGGTGCCATCAGCTAGAGTCGAAACCAAAACATTTAGTGGTATTCACTACCATATGACATGGATATCAAAACTTTAAAAATTAATGCAGTTTAATGAATAAATGTATATTTGCACATGCATAGAAGATGCACATTTAGTCGTGCTTGCAAGTTCCAATTTTTCAATTTTTACCCTTTAACAGCTATTCTTATCGGCTAAAAACCAAATCAAATCATTCTAAAAGCTCGCCAACCATACAACAAAAGCATGCTACCTCCATGGATTCAATGAGTTTCATTTGACAAAAATTCCCGAATCTAACAAGATACACCTGAAGGTCAGAGGTTACATTGTGAAAATAACACTCAAGATGAGAATAGTAGTTCAAAGAATCAAAATATGAATAGTCAATCCCCATCTCAAGAATTCAGAAACCTAATTTGGTAACCCGCAAAAAAAAATCTTTAATAAAAAATGGCTCCCTCTAGTTTCTGGAAGTCACTTAAGCTTGTAACTTGTTTTTTGTCATTTTCTCCTTTAAGATAGGCAAAAAATTAAATGGGGCACTGGCGAAGAAGCATAACTGGCACCACAACACTTTCTATATACTGTCGAATGATTAAGGCCATCTTGAAGTGTCTTTTCAAGTAGCCAAGAACCACACTGACATTTAATGATTTGGGGGTATAAAAATTCTGCTTTAGTATGGGAAGAAAATGGATTAATATTCATATGGAAAATGCGTGCATGTCTATTATATAAAAGAAACTTTATGTGCATACGAGTTTGTTCCCTATGGACTCGGAAACGGCTGGACAGATTTTTGTTTTTTTAAATTTCACATGAAGGTACCTGATGTGTCTGGGAGTGTTATGTAGGTTTTGTATTGGAATACATCTGATAAGTATTGAAAATCGATAATTGAAAAAATCCGATTAAAAAAGGAAGTCTGATTTTGACTAAAGTTAACACTTCTATACAACCTAACATCACAAGTGCGTTTGAGAAGTTTTATTACAGCAAATAGGCCCAGCCTATAAAATCAACTATTTTTTTTTTATAAGACAGGAGCACGTTCGAAATGAATGTTTGTTTAGAGCACAATTGAAACCTGATACTTGACTTTTGCATTTTAAACTAAGTGAAGCCATTATTTACAGTTAATTTTATAAATTCAATAGCACATTCTCTACAGTGCAATGCAAACTACAAACTATTGTGAACTAAGTCGCTACAGGGAGGCATGTGAAGCTTCCTCCCAACATACTATAGAATGGGGTGTCCCTAACTAGAGCAAGCAGTCATTTCACCGATTTCGATGACAAAAGTATGGGAGGGTGGAAAATATGTTGGTCGGGTCTCCTTGCTAGTGGAAAATAAATGAAGTATTAAAATAGAAGGGTCACCAGGTAGCAAGTGCTACCTAATTCATAAGCAGATTTTTATGAATGGAAAATTGAGAAATACGAAAGTTTGAGAAAACATTTCTATATATGAAATAAGAATATAAGTTATTTTCATGTAAGTAAACGTTCATAGTACAACACATCTTTGCATAAAGAAACTGAGTGAATAGTCAATATGTTCAGAGTGTATTGGGCAGCATAGCAGTGTGTATGTGCGTGCGTTTACCTTTGTGATTGTATCGTGTGTATAGCTGTACAGGACTTGGTAAAGTTGGATATGTTAGTTACTAACTTCTTTTGCCTTGCCATCTCTCCTCAAAGGGCATGGGGTGGTTTGTGGAGGTTTCTTTAGCTTGACTTACTGGTGAAGTCTTTCTTAAACTGATTTTTTTTTTTTTTTTTTTTTTTTACCAGGTATTATAGGAATTTCCGAGTTCGCACTGGCTTACTACATTTACGTATATGTGTTACTTTGAGATTTGGAAATATTTCCATTGGTTGAAAATTTTTTTTTTTTTTTTTTTTTTACACCTTCATGTTAAAAGTTGTTAGCTTTAGGAAGTGACGAATTGAGCATATCGAAAACTACTTGGAGAAAGAAAGACGTTACACAATTAGAACCAGTGCAATTAATATTTACAGAAAGTGTTGGCATCTGTGTTTTCCTTTTTGGAGTTTTGTAAAAGACCTGTATGAGCGAGCGCATGGGAAAATATCAGCGGGAGCTGTAAGATAGCTGGCTTGCGAAGATATTAGCAGCAGTAGTAAAAAAAGCACATATGCAAATTAGGAAGTGTGCGTGGACTTGCGTCAGCAGAAAAAGAAAAATGAGCAGAGAAAAATGCACCACGTGGTCGGGCAAAAAATAAAAAAACATGTGAGATGGACATGTGGCCTCGCAGTGGCAGTGAGAAGGTGTCGAGAGGACAGGGTTTTGTTAATCACATGACAGTCAAAATGAACAGTTAGAAAAATAAGCAGGCATTGTTTGGAAAGTAATGGTAATAAATGCCTTTTGCTAAAACAAAAAAAAAGTCTGGTTGGCATGGGAGTCAGAAGTTTGAACTGTAACAAGCACGATTCGAGTGTGACGGACATGTTAGTTTTATTTTACTTCTGAGCCAGTGCACCTCCATAGCAGTTGCCAATGTGAGAGATGATGACACGGCCATAAGAGAAGATGAAAAAAGAAAACTAATGAAACAACATTGAGGGTGGCAATGTTGTTGAGCGAGGGTACTTGATAGTTATCACATTTGATCTTCCAATGCAGTGGCTGATCAAATGTGATAAGCGTTTCATTCTCCAAACTTTAAATAGTAAAAAAGAATTATTTTTTTTAATGAAAATCGCTCCAGACAAGGCATGAAGCTACTTGATGTAAGGATCTAACAAAAAACACTACTTCAAGGTCAAAATTTTGCCAATAAGTGTTAAATGGATTAGATTTTGACCTAAAAAGCAGCAATTCTTTCCTCTTTGTTAGCTTGGAATATGAGAACTAAACGCCAATACGGGAAACAAGAATTACACAACTGCTGAAATTAAACCCAAGGCCCACTTTCTAATCGCCTTAAACTTAAGACCAACACTCCATTTTATGCAAAATTCCAGTAAAACGAAAACTAAGCTATTTACATTTCTTTTGTCTAAATACATGGTCGATCGATAATTACCAATTTTTTACATTTTGCATCGGTTGATTTTTTTTTTTTCTAGACTTTTAATTAGTGTTTGTATGATTAATCTAAGTCGGAAATCAAAAAAATTGGTACTTCTATGGGTATCAGAATCAGACAAGTTTGTGACAATTAGCTGATGCCAAAAACGATTATTTTTTTATGGTTATTTTTCCTTGGTTTTGTTTTAAACTAAAATTTCCACAACTCCTATTAATGAAATGATAAATATTTAGTAATTTTAAATTACCAGTAACTAAAAAAATGATTTTTTTTTTACATTTGCTAAAATATATGCACATAATACGTGGGTATTTATGGTAATCTGACCCGTCCCCCCCCCACACACACATACACACACAAAAACGTATATTGAGAAAATTAAAAAGAATCAGAATCTGGGGAAAAGTATTGGAATTGTCCATCACTACTTTTAATATGCTTGTAGAGACACTTCATGAGTTGTGGCAAAAAACTTGCAATTATTTTTCAGTATTGTGATTTGGCTTGAATGCATGACTACAGTTTAAGGAGAGCAAAATAGAAGAGTCACCAGGTAGGAAGTGCTATCTAGAAACGAAGTTTTGTAAATTAAAATTTGATAAAAAACGAAATATTAGAAGACATTTTTATACAAGAGATAAGAATGTTATTTTCACCTTACATTCGTGTAAACACGTGTTTGAAGAAAGTTAGGTTAGCTACAAGGCTTAGAATTATGTAGGTCATAGTGTGAATATATGTAACTAATATCTGAGTATTTGGCATTATGTATGTATGTATGTATGTATGTGCATTGGTTTACCTTGTTCTTGTTAGTACATGTGTAGATGTGCATGGGTTGAAGGCTGGTATGTGAGTAATCGAGTTATTTTTGCTTCGTTACTCCAGCCTCAAAAGGCATGGTGGTGGGGTAAAGAATACATTCTTTGAGTCCTTTTCAAGGGATACAGCTTAAGAATTCTGGAGAAAACCAATTTTGTTGACCAAGTCTTATAGGGATTTCTAAGTTCACAATGGCTTACTACATTCATGTATAGGTGTTATTTTGGGGTTTGAAACGATTTTCATTGGTTGAAAATACTTTGAGTTAAAACGTTTTTGTGAAAACTTACTTGCTTTGAGAAGGGAGGAGAAAAGCGAAGCAGAGAAAGAGGTAAGTTATTAGAGCCATTTGCTTTTTAGTGTTCGTGGGAATTGCTTCATGGTTGAGTTGTCACAAAACTACATGTTGGAAATGTAAACTTGTAGTCTACCGTTAGTGGTTTTCTTGTCACCGCGTTTACCTTTGTTGCTACCTGACATAGACGTCTGTTATTGTACCTGTCCGAATAAATCTATTCTATATTATTATACTTGTACTAGCAGGACCTGTGGAAATCCCACGGGGACTCATTCATATGTAATATATTGATATTGATTCTGTAGATGTTGAGTGTAAATGGAGATGCTCTGATATTATTGTAGCTTTTTTAAAACTGCAAAAGTATTTATCTTAGCAATCACGAATGCCCGGCAAAGCCCAGTCGTAAAGTATGCTTAAATGATATTTTAATTCTTGCAGATTTTGTATATATTATTAATGTTCTATCGATTTTTATCTCCTATAAATATAAAAGCGAAAATGTATATATGTTTGTATGTGTGTTCGGTTTTTCTGTATATCTACAAAAGGCTTTTTTCAGAGAAGCGGTCGGTCGCCTAACAACGTTTTAAAACTTTTTATATCACATATAAATCGTAATATCTCAGAGTTAACAACGAAGCTCGCCTGTCTATTTAATTTGCTCGATTTCGTGAAGATAAATATTCAACATTTGTCGCTCACCGTAAGTGGGTTAGTCTTTTTCCTATAACATCTTGGGAAAATAAAAATAAAAAAAGCGTTCCCACAGTAAATGAAATACTATCCCGCAGTCAAACTTTACCTCATTAACTCATTAAAACGGGCACCTGCCAAATCCAAGTAATTAAATAAATTCAAACGTGTTTCTGTTAGCATCTCGCGGTGGGGAAATCGTTAACGTCGCACGTTTTTTTTTTTTTTTTCACACTTTAATTTACAATTTTGCCTCAACGGTTCGGGTTCGATCCTCATACTTACCTACCAAAACATTTTTTAACACCACCCCCACCCTCGGAGTTTCTACACACACCTCCAAACACCCGGGCAACGCCGGGTACCCCTTGCTAGTATATTATAAAGTTGCGATTTCAAAAATAAAAAATATATCCATATAACTTGGGTGCATTAGCCTGAATCGAAACCGAAATAAAAACTTGTGAAAAATATAAACTTGAGTTCCTCCAGCCATAATGGAAACCGAAACCAATACTTATGAAGAATTCTTGATAAAATTATTTATAAAAAAAAATAGATAACTTAAGTGCCATCGCTTATAACCGAAACCAAAACTTATGAAGAATTCTTGGTAAAATTATTTATGACAAGAAATGAGAGTATATAACAAATGACCCAGATGTAAGCGTGACACAGAAAATAACACACACACGCTATCGTATTTAATCTATAGGTTAGTTTTCCACTCAACAATATAACAAGTCATCAACTTACTCATTTTGTGTGAATCCAATGGTTCTATTGTTGGCATTGGTTTCTCCCTATATCTTTCTAGTTAGAATTCTTTCTACAAAGACATCGGATACTTATAAGAGGGACTATATGAAGGTTACCAACATCTCAAGTAAAAGCGTTTGTAGAACAAACTGGATTCAAACTTGACACACCAAGGTTGTCAGTCTGTGTAATTAAAAACACAGCCACTATCACTACTCACTAGACATTAATGAATAGACAGCTTCATTGTTTGGCTTATTTTCTCTGTGATAGTTTTTCCCACGGAACCAGTAAATGCTGTCCGGCGGTTCTCAAGGTGAAATATTAATACTAAAACAGGACAATAGACTATTGTTTGATACGATGCTTTTAGACAGGTCCTCGCATCCCAAATGTTTTCGGTTGGTTGGTTTTTGTCTATCATGTTTGTAATATTATTTTAGTTGGTCTGTCATGTTCAAGTTTGTAATATTATTTTAGTTGGTCTGTCATGTTCAAGTTTGTAATATTATTTTCCATTTGTATCATGCTAGTTTCTTTTTCTTTTACTATTGGAATCACTATTTATCAAGGCCAAGAGCCACTAGTGGATAAGAATTAATAAGATGGGAATGATTGCCTGCCAAAAGGAAAGATTAGGAACACTATAAGCATACTAACATTGATCATTAGTATAAACTGCGTTTGATTACTTTTTGGACAGCTTGACAAAAATTTGACATTGGATTTGAATACAAGCAAGTTGTAGCTAGCATGAAAGCAATCCTGTGAAAATGTATTCCACAGGGTGAAAACCCTTACAAAGTAGTTCTATCCATAATATTATCTGACACATAGAGGAAACAAATACTTTTCACCTTGTAACAAGGCGAGTTCTCACTGTGAATGTCTTGTAAGGAGGAACTAAAGATTGGAGCTCGGTCGAGCATCTTCCATGAACATAAACGATAAAGAATAGCATCTCTTCTGTAAAGAACAGATCCTCTCTCACTAGATTGCGAAATGGATTTTATATTTTGAAAACACAAGAAATAGTGTTCTCAGTGGCACCTCCCTAGATAGATCTGGTAGCAGTACTCAGGGCGTATCTGATCTATATAGGCAAAGAGTTGCATTAGATACTTTTTTTTTTTTTATAGCAACCCTGATATTTTACTAATATATAAATGAAAAAAAAAACGTATGTATATAAATAAGTCTAATAATAAAAACTTTACTCTGTTATGTTAACATAAAATTATATAAGAAAGATTCATCAATAAATAATAAAAAGCTTTCTGAATTTTTGAGATAAGGATTGGTTATTCATATTATTTGGATTCTTTGGACTACTGTTCTCATTTTGACTTATTTTCACAACGTTTCAGTCGATGTAGGCCCCGACCTTCTTCAGGTGTATCTTGTTGAACACTGAAATGTTTGTCAAACTTGGAATATGGATTGAAATTTCGAACGGAACCTTTTTTTTTTTTTTTTTTTTTCATGAGGGTAGTATGCTCTCGTTCCATCAGCCATGACTTCATAGAGGTCCTAAGTAATTCGCAATTGTATTTTTCAGTTGTCCACATTGAGAATTGAACCTTCAGAATATCACTTTTACAATTGAGTTTGACAAGATACACCTGAAGGTCGGCGGTTACTGAAACCTTGTAAAAATGACATTCCAGATGAGAATAGTAGTCTGAAGAATCCAAATAAAAATTTTAAAGGTTTTTTTAAACTGGATATTAGTCTTAGAGTTTAGATCAGACAAATAGATCTGCATAAAATTTTCATTTTCTCTTGAATACCCTAAAAGGTTGTCTACCGGTTAGAAACATTAATTGAATTTTCAAGTTGTAAGCCATTTTAGTTTTAGAAGAAAAATGTTCCAAATAAAATGGTAGCATTGTAACGTTGCACACGTTTACACACGGGACCCACACGTTGTATGCAGTCTACGTTGCAAGGAACATAGGACAAGTAATAACTCAACTATTTTTTTGTTATGACATTTATTTCAAAGTACTTTCCTGAATAAAATGATTCTAACCGTGCTCATCTTCTCCATTCCCTACCCCCTGCTTTCCCTCTCTATTCCTCTGCCCCTGCTTTCCCTCTCTATTCCCCTACCCCCTGCTTTCCCTCTCTATTCCCCTACCCCCTGCTTTCCCTCTCTATTCCCCTACCCCCTGCTTTCCCTCTCTATTCCCCTACCCCCTGCTTTCCCTCTCTATTCCCCTACCCCCTGCTTTTCTCTCTATCCCCCCCCGCTTTCCTTCTCTATCCCCCTGTTCGCCCTCTTTCCACAACTATTAATGATGAAATGATAAATATTTAGTGATTTTAAACTACCAGTAACTAAAAACTTTTTTTTTTTTTTTAACATTTGCTAAAATATATATACATTTGCTAAAATATATATATAAGCATACTAACATTGATCATTAGTATAAACTGCGTTTGATTACTTTTTGGACAGTTTGACGTGGGTATTTAATCCGACCCCCCTCCCCCACCAAACAAAAACGTATATTGAGAAATTCAAGAAGAATCGGAATCTGGGAAAAATATTGGAATTGTCCATCACTACTTTTAATATGCTCGTAGAGACACTTCATGAGTGGTGGCAAAAAACTTGCAATTATTTTTACCTTTTTCAGTATTGTGATGTGGCTTGAATGCATGACTACCTGTATATTTAAGGAGAGCAAAATAGAAGAGTCACCAGGTAGGAAGTGCTATCTAAAAACATGAAAGAAAAGGGAAACCATCTACCACTATGGGACGAAGAAAAAATTATAGACAGAGGAACAGTGGAGAGTAAGATGACTGAAAGAAGCAGCACATATGCTGGGGAATAACCAACTGCTAAGTAGACCTAGTATAGAATTCAATACGATATGGGAACCAGAGTTGCGGAGTTGGAGTCGGAGGTTTTAGTCGGAGTCTGATTTCTAAGAGTACAAGGAGTCGGAGTCGGAATTTTTTATCCGACTCGGACTCCTTAAGTTCAATGAATTTTTTGTTTTTTTACATGGTTTTCCTGTTTGGTTTTACCAGTTTTTTTAATTACATTTTCTAACCAAACAAGGCACATTGCCACTTTGATGGGCTACTAACAGGGATCTAAGTTTCAGGAGTACTATGTAGGGAGTTTAGCAACAAGATGTCTGTTTACACTTAAACTTCTGCATGTCAATACAGTTGGAAAAGCAGGAACCCAGAAAGAAATTCCAAAGTCTAGCAGGTCTAGGGAAGAAACTACTAGAGTAGAAGGCTTTCTTACATCTAGGAATCTCTATTGTGTAGGGGTGGGACTTTGCTGCTTGTCGGGTTTGTTGGAAGTATTTACATCGAGAGGGTACAAGGGCTTGTAGTCCGTCGGAGGATCCACTATGAAAATAGTTGTAAAACAAGCAGAGGAATGCAACATTTCATCAATGGGACGGGGGCTGAAGCTTAGATAACAGTTCAGGACCTATCAGATTGGTGACTCTCTTTTGAACACTGTCCAGGAGCGTGAGACTAATAGCAGATGCACCAGCCAATATGTGACAGTAGTACTTGATACATGGGCGGATAGTGGCTTTGTAGAGGTACAGGATACTTTCAGGCATAAGTAACTTTCTAACACGGTAGAGAGAGCCCACCTTTTTCGCAGCAGCCTTGGTAATGCTCACAATGTATTTATTCCAACTCGTGTTCCCTGTGAATGTTAAGCCGAGGAGTTTGAATGGAGTACTTTCAAGTAATGTATCTTTAGCTATTGGTGGTTGGTAAGGTTTCATGTAATTATTAAAGGAAACGAGCTTTGTTTTAGCAGCTTTGGATGTTACCATCCATTTCTGACCCCATTCCACTACCGACTGAAGGTCTTCCTCTATTCATCTTCTCGCCATTGTCTTAGATATGTGCTCATTAGTTTTCCCCACATTCCTGCTATAGAGCGTGATGTCATCGGCAAATATACCTATGTCAAAGACAATTTTATCAGGTAAGATCGGTCCCTGAGGTACACCTGCATGTATATCATTGTTTGGACGTACACCCATTGAGGACAACCTGGATTCTTCTCTCATTTAAGGAGGATTTAATTGTTAAGTAATACCATAGATTTTATTTTCATGAGCAGACCATCGTGCCATACCCTGTCAAAAGCCTTAGATATATATCCCCTGCCTTATCCAGTGCTTGGTATATACGTTCAGAGATTAGTTATAATATCTGCAGTAGAACGGGCTTGCTTAAATCCATATTGATGGTCAAACAGAAGTTTAGCAGCTGTAAGATGGTGAACTAGAGCTTGATTAATTAAAGACTCAAATATTTTGGCGAAAAGCAGGAGGAGGTTAATTAGGCAATAATTTAATGGGTCAGTTAGTTCGCCAGAGATTTTGTAAACTGGTATCACAGAAGCAGTATTCCATCTGTCAGGAAAGCAAGATTCATTAAAACATTTGTTAAAGAGTTTAGAGAGAACTGAACTAACCTCAGCAGAGATTTTTTTTAATAGCACAGCCGGGATGAGATCAGGTCCACATGCTTTTGAGGTGTCTAGGTTTTTTATGATATCATGTACTTCAGAATAGGTGATTTTCAGATCATCTAGTGTGGTTTCTGTCCACAGAGGAAAATCAGGGAGGGAATGTTTTGCTGGGTTCAAGGTAGAGTTTGAGGGGAAAATAACAGGCAAACATAGCTTTCTCAGTTGCTGTGCAAACAACCTTATGATTGTTGGATAGTGGGAGAATTATTGATAGCCCATTATTTACTATACTATTGTAGATTTTCCAGAAATCATGAGTTCCTAATTTCTGTGCTTCAATACATTTCCTGGTGGTTTCAGTATATTCACTCTTAGCTGTTGCTACTTCTTTCTTACACTTACTTTTAGCTTCTATATACTTTGTCTGTTTTTACAGGACTTATGCTGGATAAATCTATGGTATGCATGTTGCCTCTGAGCAATGGCAGCTGCGCAAGTAGAAGTAAATCATTAAGGAGGGTGAGGTTTGCTATAGAATTTCCATGTAGGAACATGTGCTTCAATTGCTGCTTGAACCATTCAGTGGTCTCATTTGCGCACTCTTCTGCAGGAAGAGAAAAGATATTTCCCCATGGGGCGTCTCTGGTGCGATCTCTAATGGCATCCCAGTCAGCCTTATGTTAGTATGCTGTCGCTTTGAGCAATGGCTCAACTTGGGGTCGAGAGTTATCACAGCATGATCAGCATTCCTAAGTGGGCAATCAGCATTTGTTACACAATCCTCAGGATCTCTTGTCAGAAATAGATCCAGAAGTGAGGCTTGCTGTTTCTGGCGATCTGGGAGACGGGTTGGGAATGTTACTGTCTGCGTCAAGAAATGGGATATAGCAAAGTTATGGATGATGCTACTAGATGTGTCAGTGTAGTTAGAGAACCCAAGCAAATTTCTGTGGTGGGCGTTAGTCACTAAATACATGTATTTGGGCGCTAGAGTCAAGGGAGTCCTACATCTATGCTGTCAGAGACATGATTGATTATGGTACAGTCCTGGGTTGATGGAGAGCAATAAAGAAAATACAGGTAGCTAACACTATGTTGTAAATTTAGTTTAAAGCACATGAAGGCCTGGTCACCTGATTCTAGTTTACTTTCCCTAGACATGCGGAGGGTGTTACAAATATAGACTCCAAGTCCGTTCCTGTTAAAGTCCTTACGACAAAGTAGAAGATAACCAGACATGTTAAAGATGTTAGAGGGGATGGAGAAGTGCAAGGTAGTTTTACTTAGTGCTAAGATATTTGGGGAGTTTGCGAGGAGAAATGATTCTACATAATCTAAGTTAGTTCTAAGTCCTTGGATATGTGTAAAGGCAAGCCTCAAGGGAGGAGGTGTGTGTCTGGTTTGAACATTTTTTTTGATTGAGCTGTCATCTCATTCTATTTAGTAGTTTCAGATCTAGATTGAGGTGTTAGGCAAAACGGATGTGCATAGCCACCATCATGCAACATGAGTAGACCAACAGCTGGCTCCTCATACACAAGAATGTGGCTTCGGGAATGCGTGCAGGGTGCCTTTCCATGCGCGATATGGTACTACAAATATCCCGATATTACACAACTGATGACAGAACAGCTGCTCTAAGCACTACCAAAGAGTTAGGGTTCCTGTACTGTCCATTGGAAACAGCAACCAGCAACTGTCAAACGGTACCCTCAAACCTGTCAGACAGGAATGGCCCAGTCCAATCATGTTAGCATATATGGTAAATAAGCAGTCCCAAGATGCCCAGTTATATTAGAAGGGAATAAGGCAAATGTGAGCATGAAGTTCTAAGAAAGAAGCTTTGTTCATGGAATCTACAGGATTAGGCACACAAAAAGAGTGGGGGAAATTATTGATAGTGGTATCAGTTGACAAGTTTTTTCATGAAAGTTTGGCAAGGAGCGACCATAGATTGGAGCTCAGAAAGACACCTGCCATGAAAATAGTGATAGAGTAAAGACAGGCTCGCAACGTCTCTAATGTGAGAAAGAGATTGCAGGGAAGATAAAAGGGCACCCCCACCAGGCTACAAAGTCTATTTTGAACTTTGTCTAAGCATAAGTTTTCCAGTAGCTCCTTCCCAGATGTGGCAACAGTACTCCATCTGTGAATATACCTGACTCTTACTTAGGTTGAGAATTGCATCAGCAGTGCGATATTTACTAGAGTGCTAGAAGGATCCCACCATTTTTCCAGCCCAGAAGCTTGTCAAAACATGGAGCCTCCCCAAGACAAGAGCCATTCATTTCAATTGATGCCAGATAGATCAGATCGTTGATGATATAAAAATAGAAGCTTGGTTTTAGATGCATTAAAATTAACCAGCCACTTCTTTCCCCATTGCATTACATGCTCCAGATCAGAGAGGAGAGAATCACAGAACTTGGTCATTTACAGCCTTTGATGTGTTGACATAGATGGTAATGTCATTAGCATAAATGTCTTCGAATGATCTTAGGATGTGATTTAGATCATTGATGTAGATCAGTAAGAGAGTTCGGCCAAAGATGAGCCCCTGAGGCATTAATACTGTGAGCTTCTGATTTCTGTCCATCAACCACTACTCTTATGAACCTATTAGGAAGAAATGATTTAATAATTGAGAAAACATTTCCAGCTATACCGTAGCTGGAGATCTTGTGAAGTAGGCCTTTATGCCATACCCTATCAAAGGTCTTTGATATCTCAGGAGCAATTGCCCTAGAAAGGAAGCCTCCATTGAGAGATTCGCTAATCCCATGAGATATAACGATTACTACATCTGCTGTCGATCTAGCAGAATGGAAATCATATTGCATGTCACTAAGAAGGTTATTTTTGCTGAGATGGTTAACTACTTCTCCATTTTAACACGGATTCCAGCAACTTACTCAGGAGATTTATTGGTCTGTACTGAGAGGAAGATGAGCGATCACCTGAATTTATTAATACAGAGCACACTGATGAGGTTTTCAAGGGTGTTGGGAAGCAATTCTGTTTAAGACAACGCTTAAAAAGCTTTGTAAGTATGGGAATTAGTTCTGTTTGAAGCTTTTTCAGCACTATAACTGAAATGCAATCAGGGTCAGTTGCTTTATTGACATCAAGGTTTTTAATAAGCTTGGCAACATCACGCACAGATATTTGTACGTCACATAGTGTGTTTTCTGATAAAAGAGGAAATACGAGAGGTTGACGGCCTTAGTTGCATAGGGTATAATTAGTTGCAAAGTTCTTGGCAAAGAGTTTGGCTTTGTCTGATGCTGACGAGATTACCTCAGGTCCATTGATGATGGTTGGGATAGAGCACATGATTCTGTTCAGGATCCTGTTTGCTATTTGCCAAAACTGGTGGTAACCAAGCCGCTGCTCAAGTACTTTGGATTTTACGGACTGAGCATACAACTCTCTCGCATTCCTTATTACTCTTTTACAGTGATTGCTGGCAGTCCTAGAATTGGATTTAGTCTCAATACAGCTTCATGTTTTTTCTTTGATCATCTTTCCAGAAAGGCAATATTATCTTTTTAAAAATATCTTCTCTGTATAATGTGTCTTTACTCCCCTCTTCTGAAGAGAAGTGTTTGGCTTCGAAATGCCATGGCCTAAAGAGGTTTCCCTATCCCAAAATATTGTAGTCCCTTTTGAACTGAAAGCATAATAAAACTTAATTGTAATTTTTTTATCCCTATATTTTAACTTATTCTAAACTTAGTTTGTGTTTTTAGATGTATTTAAAACCATATTTCCAAACTCCCATTCTTATCTGAATTTATTTTAACTGGCGAGTCTACTCCCCATGTTATACAAGAAAATATAATAATGAAATTTTGTAAGATGGACTTGCATTTAAAAAAACAAAAAGCTTTAAATCTATTTAAAATTTTACCATCCCTTAATCTGCCTTTAAAATAGATATTACTAAAAAATTTATTTTATTATATCTTATTCCATTTCTATATTCCATGCTATTCACCCACTTGAAACTATTTTCCTAGATTTTTCTCGCATGACATTTGTTTGTAATGTATTAGTTATAGTATGCAATATATGTATATACACAATAAAAATAGAAAAAGTGGAAATACGCATCTCTTTTCTTTGGTAAATGAGTTTGTATGTTTCTTTGGTAAATGAGTTTGTATGTTTTAAATTAATACATAAATCGAAAATTATACCGTTTCAACTAAATAAAAAAAAGTATTTAAATCAAAGCATGCATTTGGCTCTTAAGGCAGATCCTCCCTCCCTTCCTCTTACTGCTCTCAAATAAACGCTAATCTTTGCGCCCCAATTCATTCCACGTGGAGACTCTGGTCTTTTAGCTAGACCAACATGGGTCACTCGAAGACCACCAAGTTAAGTGCATCTATATATCTGTTGTGTGGAACCTCTTTATGTAGATCTAGTCCCACCAGTTTTTTGTTTTCTTTGCTTTATATTCTCTTACATATTCAACTAATTATTAATATCCTATTCATTTATTTTAAAACAAATTAGTTGCTAGAGCAGATTGCATCTCTCACTTTACTTGAAAGATAAAATTTCTTGCAAATGTTAGTGGGGAATCCTGCTCTTATTTATGAAGAATAGAGAAAAACTTTAAAGTAAGATACTTAATATCTTCATCCATGCGGGGGCACAGAAATACCTGTTGTAGAAACCAGGTGCGTGGTTAACCCTCTTGGTGTGATGGACCTGTAGATCTTGTTAGATCATCCATCTAAGAGAAAGAAAACTCTAACAAAACTGAGGGAGGCCTCCTCAGTCATGGTTGACAACCTTCCTGGAGCTGGTGACTCTAATAAATTCCCGGCTTGCAAATACAGGGTGACCCCCCAAAAAAAACATATCTCCATTATTTATTCACCGATTGCCCTTATTTTACAGGACATGGTAGAATCAACGACCGTGAGTTCACCAAGCCCACAGTGGGAGCTGGGACAAAGAATACACTGTTAAATTTTCTTCAAAAACGCTAAGAAACTGGGCCTAATTAGAGTTGGGGCCCGTTTTTTTGGGGGGGGTCACTCTGTGTAACTTGCTTAAGGAGTAGATAGGCTCTTCCTATCGCCGGCTTTCACACTTCTTTGCCTATTAGCCAGGCCAGAGGTACAATACCAGGGACTCACCAGAATCACCCTGTGCTTGGCCTTATTTCCTGACTAGGATATTGAACTTCATTCCCCTATTCTCTATTTTAAATTTCTCACTCAGAAACTGAGACAATTTGCTTTCATGTCACTTGTGCTCACTAGACTTGCTTGGGCCAATCTTGTCTGAGAGGTTGAGGGTAACTGATTGACAGTTTGTCTTGCTGCTGTTTCCGACTGACAGTGCAGTTGCCCTAACTCTTTGGTAACGCTTAGACTGGCTGCTCTATCATCAGATGTGTAATATCAGGATAGTAATAGTGCCATGTCATGCATGGAAAGGGACCCTGCTGCTATATCTGGTTGGTTTTCATGAGACCACACATTCTAGACTGGACTCAGCTGATGGACCACTGCGTGTGTATACTTGGCATCAAAACAGGCCCACTTTGCTCAACACTCTTCCCCTAATCTAACATTAAACAAAAACAATTAAATGACAACCCAAACAAATATCACAAAAAGACCAGACAACCACCCTAACAAAACCAATTCGTGTCTGCCCTTGAGGCTCGCTTTCACAAATATCCGTGGGTTTAGAGGTAATATAGATGATGTAGAGTCTTACCTTTTCGTAAACTCCCCGTGAAACTTGCTCTTCAATCCCCTCCAACTACTTTAATATTACAGGATACCTCCCTCTTTGCTGTAAGGACTCGGATAGATGTATACACGTGCTTAGAGTTTATATTCGTAGCACCCTCCCTTAAACTAGAGAGAAAAATCTTGAATCAGATGACCAGGCTTTTAAGTGCTTTCGACTAACATTTCATCACTGCATTAGTTATATTTTCTCTGCTGTTTTTCCTCAGAATTATACCTTAATCAATCATGTCTCTGATAGTATAGATGCAGTACTCTCCTTGGATAGTAACGCCCAAATACATGCGTTTGGTGACTTTAATGTCCAACATAAAAATTGGCTTGATTTCTCAGGTCACACAGATGCAGCTCATTCCCCCACATAGACAATAATGTTTCCAACTGGCCTACCAGATCGTGAACCTCAGCAGGCTTTACTTCTAGACCTATTCATCAGCACAGTACCTGAGGATTGTGTGATTAATGCCCACAGTCCACTTGGAAATGCAGACCACCTAGTGGTATCAGTTGACATCACATTTAAATTCCCAACCTGAAGGTGAGGAATCATAGCTCAAAACCACAAGGTACTACAAGAGGGCTTACTGGGAAACAATTAGAGAACACATCCGAGATAGCCTATGGACCGATATCTTCTCTCTTCCTGCTGAACAGTGTGACAATGAGACAATTGAGTGGTGCAAAGCGGGAATTGAAGCACATGTTTCCACATGGGAGTATTATAGAAAGCCCCACTCACCCCCATGGTTCACTACAGATTGTGCAGCTGCTATGGCACAAAGACAGCATGCATTTCGCCAGTTTGTACGTCATAAGTCAAATACAAATAGGCAAAATTCGTAGATGCTAGAAATCATTGTAAGAGAGAAATAGCGACAGCCAAAAGAAAGCATGCTGAAATAATCGGGGAACGCATAGAATCGCCAAAGTTAGGAACTCGTGATTTCTGAAAAATCTATACTAGTGTAGTGAAAAAAGGGCAATCAGTAATTCCTCCACTGAGCAACAACCAGAAGTTTACATGCACGGTAACGGAGAAGGCGGAACTGCTGTCCTGGTGATTGCCTCTAACTCCACCTTAGACCCAACAAACAACTCTCTTCCAAATTTCCCTATGAGGACTAAAGCCACATTAGATGATGCAAAAATCACCCCTTCTCATGCCTGCAATATCATAAAAAACTTACACCTCAAAAGCGTGTGGGCCTGATCTCATCTGTGTTATACTGATTAAGAAATGTTTAACTGGGCTAGCCCCATACTTTCCAAGCTCTACAATAAATGCCTTGCTGAATCTTGCTTCCCTAGTAGCTAGAAGATGGCCTCTGTGGTACCAATATGCAGGAATTCTGATGAAACAACAGACTCTCTCAATTATCGCCCCAATAATCTCTTCCCCTCTTCACTAAAATCTTTGACACCTTAATTAATCAAACACTAGTTCACCACCTCGCAAAAGCAAATCTTCTCTGACAAACAGTATGGATTCAGACATTGTCGTCCTACTGCATATATTTTAACATTTATCTGTGAATGCATTTACCATGTACTGGATAAAGCGGGTGGAGCCACAGCTGTAGCCCTTGATACATCCAAGGCCTTTGACAAATTAAATCCTATATTATAACTGGATGTATACTAAATATAATTCGATCCATCTTGGACAATAGAAGCATACATGTTGTCATTAATAGACATACATCCAAGCAGCATAACATTAATCCCGGAGTGTCTCAGGGGTCGATCCTTGGACCATTATTATTCCTGATATTCAAAAATGACATCCCTGATAATATTGTACCTAAGATGGGTTAACGTTAAATAAATAAATAGAGCTGTTGAAGTGTATATGTGAGTATATTCATCAGACAAGTGAATGTTAAACATAAAAAATGATATACATGAAAAGTAATTATAAAATGCTGAATAAGTGTGGGAGGCTGGTATATGGATCTGCAAAATAGATTTTCACATAGGGATCAAGGAGTCGGAGTCGGCATTCTAGGAATTCAAGGAGTCAGTCGGACTTTCACCATCCAACTCCGCAACCCTGATGGGAACCAGTAATTATAAACAATAGATAATATATACAAGTAATAAGTAAAAACAAAAAACATTAATATATACAAGTAATAAGTATAGAGATAGATATATATTAATATATAGTAATAATTAGTAATAAATGGTGATATTTAGAACTAGAAATACAAAAGTAGGTTTAAGGCTCCTAAAATTTGTACTAGAATTATCCACAAGGTTATGGTTTGGTTAGAGTACTGGGAAAAATCAATTGTAAAAGTGACTTTCTCCTGAAGGTTGAAGGTTCAATCCTCAGTGTGGGCGACCGAAATATACATTTGCGAATTATTTAGGATCTCTATCCAGTCATGGCTGATGGAACAAGAGCACGCTACCCCCGTGAAGTAAATAAAGGGTTCCGCTCGAAATTCCATCCAAATTCTCGAGTTCGACAGAAACATTCCTGAGTTCAACAAGATACACCTGTCTATTGTGCACATTCATTTTTATAGTCTTTTTCTTTATTTAACAGTGTGTCATTTTGTATACATTTTCATACGCGTGTCCGCACGCTGTTACCGTATCAATTCAGAGAAGCTTTGAATTGTAAAGGTTTGAAGACGAAGAGCAGAGTTCCTTTCCCATGTAAAGACAAAAAGTTATGTGCAGGAATTCTAAGAGATTCAGTACATTTTATGGAGTGATTCCTGTTTCTGATTGGTTGGTAGAAGAACTTTGTTTCATCTGATTGGTCAGTTCTTATCACCCATGTCTATAAATAGAACCTTCCAATTTTTTGCAACTAAACCCAGTTATACCAAAAATACTGTAACAGGTTGATTGTTAATTATTTTTGTAATATTTTATCACCTACATAGGGAATTATATGCAACTCTTGAGTCTGCCCACCTTAAGGCTTTTTTTAAGTAAAACTCTTGTTTTCTATTTGAGTTAATTATACTCCACCTTTTCCTTAGCTTTCATTTTGCAGGTTACAGGAACGTTGCTTTTTATTCGACGGAGAGGGGAGTATCAAATTCTAATACGTTGCATATGTTTTTACTTGTATCTGCAATTCATAGCATATATTTGTTTCCGTATAATTTTTCTTACATTTGGCATAAAAATTTTCCCCAAATATTTGCATTTCACTGCAAATATTTTTGTCATTAATACTTGCATTTTACACATAACTTTCCTCTTCTTACATATAGCCATTTCCCTTAGATATGCATTTTATATATATATATATATATGACTGATTTATATATATATATATATGACTGATTTATATATATATATATATGACTGATTTATATATATATATATATATATGACTGTTTTATATATATATATATATATATATATATATATATGACTGTTTTATATATATATATATATATGACTGTTTTATATATATATATATATATATGACTGTTTTATATATATATATATATATATGACTGTTTTATATATATATATATATATATATATATATATGACTGTTTTATATATATATATATATATATATATATATATATATATGACTGTTTTATATATATATATATATGACTGTTTTATATATATATATATATGACTGTTTTATATATATATATATATATATATATGACTGTTTTATATATATATATATATATATGACTGTTTTATATATATATATATATATATATGACTGTTTTATATATATATATATATATATGACTGTTTTATATATATATATATATATATATGACTGTTTTATATATATATATATATATGACTGTTTTATATATATATATATATATATATGACTGTTTTATATATATATATATATATATGACTGTTTTATATATATATATATATATATATGACTGTTTTATATATATATATATATATATATGACTGTTTTATATATATATATATATATATATGACTGTTTTATATATATATATATATATATATGACTGTTTTATATATATATATATATGACTGTTTTATATATATATATATATATATATGACTGTTTTATATATATATATATATATATATGACTGTTTTATATATATATATATATATATATATATGACTGTTTTATATATATATATATATATATATATGACTGTTTTATATATATATATATATATATATATATATATATATGACTTTTATATATATATATGACTGTTTTATATATATATATATATATATGACTGTTTTATATATATATATATATATATGACTGTTTTATATATATATATATATATATATGACTGTTTTATATATATATATATATATATATGACTGTTTTATATATATATATATATATATATATATATGACTGTTTTATATATATATATATATATATATATATATGACTGTTTTATATATATATATATATATATATATATGACTGTTTTATATATATATATATATATATATATATATATGACTTTTATATATATATATGACTGTTTTATATATATATATATATATATGACTGTTTTATATATATATATATATATATATATATATATATGACTGTTTTATATATATATATATGCATATATATATGACTGTTTTATATATTATATACATCATATTTGTATTTTTTATTCCCCCCCCCGAATGTTTGAACTGTTTCGAAATCAATTAAATAATTTTAAACTTTATATTAAAAAATTTTCGAGGTTTTCATCTCATCAGACTTATTAAAAGAAATACAAATTGTAAGATATATGATGACTAGGATAACAGCATATTCTTTTTATAGTTTTGACTCTCGAGTGTGTACCTGTTGATATCTTACATGCTTTTATAAAGTGATGTGGTACTCAGTTGATTAAATGTGTCGGATATATACTCTAGTCAAAACCGTGATAAGAATATTCTGTTGTCATAGCCCTAATGATGAGAATAATGAAAATAGTATTTCGACAAAATAGAGGAAAAAAAAAAGAACTTAAACCAAGTTATGTCCATCAACGTTTCGTTTTTATTTCGAGATGTCCTCCGGATGAATGAAATTAAAACAAAACACCAATACAAATATTTTTAAAAATATTTTTATGTAGTGAAATGTATGACCCTGTTTCATTTCAGAAACGAAAAAGTCGCTGGAAATTTCAAAAAGTGGATGGCATAGCATTGTGAAAGAGTATTTTTTAATTTTTATTTTATAACGTCATATAGCCGTTAATATATGTAAAGATATGATGCAAAAAAAAAAATCTTACTCTCTTTCACAACGCTATGCCCCCATCCCTCTTTTGAATTTCCAATGATTTTTTTTTTGTTTCTGAAATGGAACATTCATATATTTCATTATATCAAAAATATTTTTTCAAATATTTGTACTGTTTTTTTTTTTTGTTTGTTTTTTTTTCATTTCATTCATCCAGAGAAAGTCTCGAAATAACGACGAAACATTGATGAACGCATAACTTGGTTTGTGTGTGTGTGTGTGTCTCTTTAAAGTTTTTCAACCTTTAAAACTATATTAAAAACTAGCGGCTGTGCCGCGTCGGCACACACAATGCCGAGTCAAACACAAAATCAAGTACGCTCAACATCGTCTTACCAGTAATGCTTATCCTGTGAACTCTGAGTATGGGGAATTCCCATATGCACAAAATGAAATCACTGAAAAAACAAAAAATACCCTAACTGTAATGGGTAAACGTTGAATAAAATGATGGTTAATATTATTACGAACTTGCCTGTATTCGAACTTTAAATCTTCTGCTTCATAGTCAGACGCGTTATCCATTGTACCACAAGTTCTGTCCATATACCAAAAGATGTTACTGCGACTGTATAAAACAATGCTAAATTCCGTTGACATGGGCAGGTAAGTTTTTGACAAAAACGAAACTGCCCAAAACCCCTTATTTCTGGCTTTTTGTGTGACTCGGCGTTGTTTGTTACAAACCATATATAGATAAGGACAATCTAGGGACTCACACCATCCAGGGGAAAAAAGAGGGTTTCAATTCTGTGCATTCGTTCAAAAGTTTTATTGGTATATATATATATATATACACACACACATATAAACACATAAATAAACATTTAGAATGTTATTAATAGTATAAATAAAAATTTAATCTAGAGTCCTTCGTAGGAAAATTATTTGGCTAGTAATTCAATTAATCTCTTGCAATCACTATTAGTTTGATTCCAATAATTTGCGCTAGTTTTAATATTATTTCAGAGATCATTAGTTGTTTACTATGAGACACTGTTTCAGTGTTCTAAAAACAAATCACTATTTTGAATCATGTATCTCCAGAAGTGTTGATCATGCACCACCTCCTTTAAAAAACAAGAACAAAAACCTTCCGGACATCAGATCTAGATTCTTTCTTCAGATTAATCTGGTTAACCTATTCAATATACCTATTTACAATGCCTCCCCACGGGACAGTTAGACAACAGGGTCGTTTTTTAACGTGGAGAAAAGGTACAAAAATAAATTTAAAAAATTGTCTCAGTGGTGAAGGACTGTTCCTCCATTGAAAGAGAACAAGAAATGGAAGTGCAACCTAAAATATATATTAAACTTTTTTTTTTTTACTTTGTTTAATGAGTGACACAGTTAAATACAACTTGATCAGTGATGTATAAATAACACTCATTGATTGGGTATATTGGTCATCTGTTTATCAGTAACCACAATTGACAAGTTGAAATTTAAATTCGTTACTCTTTAAAAAAAAACAAAGTAAAAAAACAAAAAAGCTTTTTTTTTTTTTTTTTAAGTTTTAAATATATAAATCGTCGCTTATCATTTATGTATCAATGTTCACCATCCATAAAGATCCGGTGTTGCCTGAGATGGACGATAGGGTTGAGCCCATAAAGTGGCTAATATAGGTTGTGCAGACTTATCACCTCTACCGGTCAAACTCCCCCCTCCCCATGCATCCTCATGAAAACATCTACTTTTGTAAAGTTGGGTGGATGCAAAAAGTGTTGGTTTCAGCGCAATAAGAGTGCTGTTTGGATCACACTATCCTCAGCATGTATGCTTGCAGTTGACGACCGCTTGTGACCCCCCCCCACGCCTCCTCACTCACATGAACACGCAATTTTGGTTTAATACAACTACTGCTACAGCATCCACAAGAATTGGCACACTCACTGTCCCAGCGTCAAGTATGTAAGCTAAGCTTTTTCACCGCAGGATTGTCCATCACATCACCTACTGTTCGTGGAGACACAAACGCTCACCATGCTCTCTAAGTATAAGGTCGACATCGCCTGCCTTTCTGAGATTAGGATCTCAGACTCGGGTCACATATAGTCAGTTCCATGTTAGAACACCTCGTATCATCTATCACATCAGTGGCCCAACTGATAACTTGAGCTGGCATGGTGTAGCCTTTTTGCTGAGTGACTAAACCAATGCCACCTTCCTCTCCTAGGAGCCCATTCTCTCCTTGGTTGGTTCGAATTCATCTAAGAGACATGGCTTGCATCTCACATTGCGTGCCCCAACTCTTGTTTTGGATCAGCAGTTGAAGGACTTTTTTTACGATACCTTCCAGTCGGTAGTAGACCAATTTGTTTTTTGATCTCTTTTCTCGCAACTGGAATGCTCGTGCTGGGATTTGTAAACCTTCCATTAATCATATAGTTAGTCCATCTATAATATAAATTTCACCTGTCTGTTTAAATTATGTATGTATGTATGTATGTCTGCCTAAACTTCCAACAGAGGCGACGGATTTTCATGAGATCAGTATCGTTTTGAAGCTCGACCCTTCAGACAACAAATATCGAAAAATTAGCTTAAAACATTAATTCCTTCACCATCAACTGGGCATTTTTCTACTGGAAGAGGTTACTTTTTTCGCCGATATTTTCGAAAATCATCCCTTCTTTTCGATTGACTAGAATTTAAACCTTCGCCACTCTCGGTTTGGCGATGGACGCAACAGCAAAGATGTCACTTTCTTTTTTCTTTTTTTTTTTTTTTTGTCACATTTTTTTCCTCCTTCACAGTACGGGTTCGAGCCTGCCTATTATTTTTATTTTATTTTTTATTTTTTTTTTTTTTGCTCAACACACCTCCAAACACCCGGGCAATGCCAGGCATCCAGACTAGTTAATAATAGGTTACCAATACGCTAGTGAAGACCCTCTCATCAACTTCACCTCCACTAACAGGATGATAGTCTCGTTTGCAATACTCGCTTGCAAGACTAGAAATGACATCTTCTGACCTGGTACTCGAATGTTAATGTGACCGCAGATTGACCACATTCTTGTTAATCCCATTGACTGCTATGTTTATAGAGGCACTGGCAATGCAAACGGTTCTGACCATGTCTCAGATTCAAAGCCAAAAAGCAAATGTTGGGCCTCTCCCTCCCCAATGGTTTGATATCTAAATGCTTAAGCACCCACAAACATCCGAACCATTCTGCATTAGCTTATCATATAGGTTTTCGGAGCATTGCTGGCTCTCATGTGAATGAGCAATCTCTGAAACGGAACATACGTGAAAAAGCAATGAAAACACTGGGCATAAACAAGCAAGATTCAAAAGACTGGATTTCCGACAGGACTATTTAATTGACAGATAAAACAAAAAGTCCTCCCTGACAATCATGAGGAATACAAATGCCTATGCCTAGAAACCACCCATTCAGCCCAGGTGGATTATAACACCGACTGGTGTTCAATTACTGACGATATGAAACGTCAGTTGGTGACTCTCACAACCTTCTAAAATCGTGCACAGTAAACAACTTGATCATCAACGAAACTATTCTCATCCTGACTAGCGATGTTATCACTAGGGCTATCACAACAGAATATTTTTTCTCGAGTATGTATATCCGACACAGTTAGACACAGTTAATCAACCGAGAACCACATCACCTTATATGAAAGTATATAAGATATCCATGGATCAGTGGCGTACCTATGTAAAATGGTGCCCATGGCAAAGTTTGAATGTGTGCCCCTTCTTAATAATTTATACCTTAGATATACCTAACTACTAATTTTAATTTTTGTCAAGCAATTTTTGCGCCCATGTCAGAGTGGCGCCCATGGCACGGGCCATGCCTGCCATACCCTAGATACACCACTGCCATGGATACACCCTCAAGAGTCAAAACAATGGAAAAATTATGCTGTCGTCTTATCCCTAGTTATCCACAGCGTTCACTGCGGTCCCAAGCATACTACCCATCACTATCTTGGGTGCTATGGACCATCATGAGTGGTTTGCATTCATTTGGAACGTTGTGTTCTGCAGGAGGTCAGCTCGGCCCATCCTTAGTGAATGTTGCCTCAACTGCAAAGTAATTTGCTTGCTATTGCTTTGCAAAGTTCACTACTTAAAAACAAAATTTTAAATAAACATTTCATAAATTTCTTTGTAAGCATTCTTTTTATATAAGTGAATTTTGGTAATTTCGATGCAAATTTTTTATCTAAATAAAATAAGATTGTAATGAAATTAAAAGGAATAAATTCGTTAGAAAAATCTGGTGTCGTTAACAGAAAGGGGGGAAGCTCGTGAAATAATTGGTCAGCTAGTCATTCACGCGGTTCCATTTTCTCCTTCCACTGTCTGTAAGACTTTTAGAAAGCGATGTTGGAGAAATGGTTTTTAGTAAAGTTATTTATTTATTTTTTTATTAAACAACTGGACGCCCGGCGTTGCTCAGTTGTACAATACGCTTAAACATGATATTTTAATTCATGCAGACTGCATATGTATTATTATAGAAGCAATCCTCTATTATATACTAGCCTCGGTGCCCGGCGTTGCCCAGGTGTTTGGAGGTGTGTTGAGCAAAAAAAAAAAAATAAATAAAAAAAAAATAGGAGGCAGGCAGGCTCGAACCCGTACCGCAAAGGAGGAAAAGAATGTGAAAAAAAAAAGTGACGTCTTTGCTGTTGCGTCTATCGCCAAACCGGAAGTGGTGAAGGTTTAAATTAAGGCTAGTTAATCGAAAACAGGGGATAACTTTCGAAAATATCAGCGAAAAAAGGCGAATCCTCCCTGTAGAAAAGTGTCCAGCTGAGGGTGAAGGAATTACTGTTTTTTAGACAATTTTTTTAATATTTGTCGTCCGAAAGGTCGAGCTTCAAAATGATACCAATCTTGTGAAAATCCGTCGCCTATGCTGAAAGTTTAAGCAGACATACCTACATACATTTAAACACAGGTGAGATTTATATGATAGATTACGAGGAATAATTTGCCCGGTGGATTAATTTGCAAATACAATAATAAAAATAAAAGAATGATAATGTCGTTCATCAAATTCCGTCTGTGTTTGTTTACAATATCGCGTCAGCTGATGTTCAGGATTGTCCTGGAAAACTCGCTTACGATGTTTACTTTTAAAATATGCAAATGAATGATTTGCGACAATTTTAAATGGTACCTCTTTTATTGTAAATTCATTAATAAGAAAAACTTTAAATAACATGAGGTACACCCATGCTGGAACAGATCATTCAATCTGTAGTCAAATGCTCTACCACTGAGCTATGTCTCCAGGTGATGTTTGTTCAGAAATGATTTGCTGAGATTTATTTCCCTTGGCCGGTGTAACGTAAAATATTCCCCTGTAAAAATTCTACAAGTGAGAAAAGGCGGATTTTTCGATTTCTGATATCAGATGAATTTCTATACAAAACATATCTAAGAACATTGCCGGACATGAATTAATTTTGTGTAAAATTTGAAAAAGATAAGCTCAGCCATTTCGGACTCTGAGGAAGGAACTCGCACACTTTTATATAAGTGACTTTTATATAAGCGTGGAGATTTTAATTGTCAATATCGACGAAATTATTGCATATATATATTATACTAGCAGTGTGGGGGCTGGCTTTGTCCAGTCGTAAAATACGCTTAAATATATTTTAATTTGTCCCGATTTCATATATATCATTAGTTGTGATTTCAAAAGTAAAAAGAAAAATGTATTTGGGTGCCATCAACTAGAATTGAAACTGAAAGTAAAACTGTAGCATTCAAAGCTGGTGACGTTACCACTGTACCAATGCGACACATGTATAAACTGATTAAAAGCAAACTAAGATGAATGTACAGAATGTATAACGACTTTTTTCAATTTTGACACTTTTTTGACCCTTTAAAAACTATTTTAACCGGTTGAAGACGATTAAAAGAATGACCCATAAAAATATCTGTGACTTTAAGTTTCAGAAGAGATAATTTGAAAATATGGAAACACACGCACACACATATAGCCTTTTATATATTAGATAAATAAAATTGCAAAATACAATTACAAATGTATAACATGAGACATTTCTTTATCTCACTGCTGATGCAATTCTCTATCTATATAAGAGCCAGGTAGGTCCAAGCATGGAATATGTGCCTACATTAAAGATGGCTTCCCGTGTGGCAGGGATATCTCCAGAGAAGACCCTAATTTACCTTATATGTGCTTCCAGGTTGCACTTGCTTACACCACCGCATTTATATTTGCCCTCTATCGTCCCCCACAACAGCAGAGTTACTGTCTTTTAAGAGTATATCAGAGAAAATTGACCACATCCTGTCTGCTCATCCCTCGGCTAACATTCACATTTGTGGTGACTTCAATGTCCATAATGTGGAATGGCTGACCCACTCAAATAAGACTGATGATGAGGGGAGGTTCATCATGATTTTGCCATTGCCTATTACCTCACTCAGATTGTTCGTGAGCCCACCCGTGTGCCCGATATTACCGGTCAGTACGCAAGCCTTCTAGACCTTTTTCTATCCACTTCCCTTGAGCTATGCTCATGTTCCGTTTTATATCCTCTGGGATCCTCTGACCACTGCGTCGTATCAGTTAAGATAAAAATGAAATATAATAAATCGACGTACATCTCCACCGTACTGTATACCGATACTCTATGGCGGACTGGGATAGCTTCCGTACATTTATATCTAATCTACCTCTCCATTCCATGTTTAAAAAGGATGTGTCCTCTATAGTATCAGACCTGACCGAATGGTTACTTGTAGGCATAGACCAATTCATACCATCCAAAAAATTCCAACAAAAACCTAACAGCCAGTCATGGATCTCCTCTGAATGTGCTGCTGCCATTGCGCACAGAAATCACTTTTTCCATAACTACCAACGTAATAGATGCACTGAAACTAAAGCAGCTTTTAGGACCGCCAGAAACCACTGTAAAAGAGTAATAAAAAATGCAAGAGAACTATATGCTCAATCTGTTAAATCCAAAGTAGCTGAGCAGCAGCTTGGTTCCCACCAGTTCTGGCAAATAGTAAATAGGATCCTGAACAGAAACGTGCGTTCTATCCCAACCATTATCAATGGACCAGAGGACATCTTGACAGCATCCGACAAGGCCAAACTATTTGCCAAGAACTTTGCGGCAAATTCTACCCTGTGCGACGAAGACCATTAACTCCCCGTATTCCCTCCTATAACAGACAACACGCTATGCAACATACAAATATCTGTGCGTGAGGTCGCCAAGCTAATCAAGAACCTTGACTCCAGTAAAGCAACTGGTCCTGATTATATAATTATAGTGTTAAAAAAATTACAACCAGAACTTTCCCCCATACTTACCAAACTGTTTAAGCGTTACCTTAAGGAGAAGTGCTTCCCAACACCCTGGAAAGCCTCCTCAGTATGCCCTGTATTTAAGAATTCAGGTGATAAGTCATCTCCCTCTCAGTACAGACCAATAAGTCTCCTCTGTGTCATGAATCCACAATAAATAGAGAAGTAGTCAACCACCTCAGCAGAAATAACCTTCTTTGCAACACGCAATATGGTTTCCGTTCTGCTAGATCTACAGCAGATGTGCTAATGGTTATATCTCATAGGATTAGCGAATCTCTCGACAAATGCTTCATTTCTAGGGCAATTCCTCTTGACATATCAAAGGCCTTCGATAAGGTTTGGCATAATGGCCTACTGTTATGGCGAGATGAGCAATTCACCGCCGGAACTTTTTATCGAAAGAACGTTATCACCAGTTGTGAGAGCTTTACCTGGGCGGGAACACTTAAAAACGTAACATGCTGTCTCTGTAAATATTCTCAATAAATTTCTCTATTTCTTTATTACTTCAGCACCTCTTTATCCATTTATTTCCCTGGTGGAATACCTTTCTTGAATATCCTTTTATTACGGCCACCCACCGCAGGATATATTACCACTACACAAGATTTCCAGCTACGGTATAACTGGAAATGTTTTCTTGATCATTAAATCATTTCTCTCTGATAGGCTCATAAGAGTAGTGGTTGATGGGCAGAAATCAGAGACCCACAGTATTAATGCTGGAGTTCTCTCGGGGGTCCATACTGGGCCCAACTCTCTTCCTGATCTACATCAATGATCTCCCAAAACACATACTTAAATCATTTGTTGACATCTATGCTGATGACACGACTATCTATGGCAATACATCAAAGGCCGTAAATGATGATGTTCTCTCTGATTCTCTCGCCTCTGATCTTGAGCGCGTGGTACAGTAGGGAAAGAGGTGGCTGGTTACCTTTAATGCATCTAAGACCAAGCTCCTATCTCTACATCATAAATGCTCTGATCCCCATCTGGCATCAATTGAAATGGATGACTCTCGTCTTGGGGAGGCTCCATGTTTTGACAAGCTTCTGGGTTTGACCTTTACTTCTGATCTTAAATGGAACACATACATCAAGTCTGTGGCCAAGGTCGCTGGGAAAATGGTGGGATCCTTCTACCGCTCCAGAAGATATCTCACTAATGATGCAATTCTCTATCTATATAAAAGCCAAGTACGTCCAAGGATGGATTACTGCTGCCACATCTGGGCAGGAGCTGCTAAAAACAGCCTATCCTGCCTTGACAGAGTGCAAAATAGACTTTGTGGTTTGGTGGGCGATGCCCTTTTCTCTTCCCTGCAACCTCTTTTCCACAGAAGAGATGTAGTGAGCCTGTCTTTGTTTTATCGTTATTTCCATGGCAAGTGCTCGTCTGAGCTCCATTCTCTAGTCCCCCCTCGCTAATCTTTTTCAAAAAACACCCGACTAGCTGAAACCACTGTCAATAATTTTCCCCACTCCTTATCTGTGCCTAAATCAAAACGTAGATTCCATGAACAAAGCTTCTTTCTTAGAACTGCACGCCTGTGGAACTCTGTTCCGTTTGCCTGTTTCCCTCCCGACTTTAACCTGGATGTCTTCAAGTCCAACACAAACAAATTCCTGATGAACCGCCCACTTAAGTAATGCCATTTTATCAATTCTCCAATACTATTACTACACTATCCCATTGATTACTGTACACACAATAACCCTTATCCCCGAGTGGCCATTGGGCCTTGATAAGTGGTGAACTCTATGTAAAAAAAAAAAATTAATACTACTGATCTAAGAACTCTCAGCCATTCTTTCAATGTAGTTATACCTCTCGAAGTCTCCTGTTCTCCACACATCTTCCTATACTGTCTAGATTTAATCTTGTATCCAAATATTTTTTATATTCACAAAATTACTTTTAAAACTTTTCCAATTTTCTTTTTTTTTTTTTTTTTGTCACTCTAAAATTCACTCCAAAAGTAGAGGTCGTCCAATAATTTGACAATTATATTTGATTGGAACCATGCACTACCAACGATGTAGAAAACTGATAATCTTAGTGAATGTTACCAATGTCTCTGTCCGTCTACGTCACTCATTTTAAGTTAGGAAGTTAAGTTTAATAAGTAAATAATTAAAATAACACTAGTAACTCTTTTTTCTAGTAATTTCTCTCCAAATAAAACCTTGAACATAGTCTCAACAAACGTCTCCATTGCATTTTTCCTGTGTGGGAAGTTTTATTCATCTTAGTCAAACTGACCATCACTAATAAGTTCAGTCATCATGATAATGCAATTGCAATTTGGAATCCCCTCTGATACATTCGGACAGAATTTAAAAAAAAAAAAAGAGGCATTACTCTTGGAACAACAATATCAAAATGCTACATACAGATTGAAAAAAGAAAAATTTTTAAAATTTATAAAATTAAGACAAGCTGCATGGAACACCTTTCCCAAAAACAAATTGTTTGTAAATCAACCCATAAAACAAAAACGTGATAATCGATTAAAGAGAAAAACATGGTAATGTTTACTAGTGCTGAGACAAATAATCGGAATTGGAAAAAAAGTCTTTACAGTTTCAATGTAAACAAGTTCTTGTTGAACCGTGCCCTTAAATCAAATTCTACCCAACTTACCCCATTAACGATTACTACGCTACCATTACATTCATCGTCAACCAATAGACGAAACAGCACCTTATATAACGCGGTAAGAAAAATAGCGCCAAACAAGGCGATAAAAGACCAGGATGTAGGTTTATTGATTCTGTAATTAAACTATTACACAATCTCCAAATCCTCAACAAGCTCACATAAAAAACAGAAGCTCTGGTTCAATACAGAATGTAAAGAAGCCATCAAAAAACGAATTAAAAGCAAAAAAAAAAAAAAATGTTTGAAACACACTCTACCACAATCTAGCAAATATTGACAAATCTGCGCGAACGCATGGCGCATTATTAAAAACCAAAAGGGAAACCTTAAAACAATATATCTCCAGGATAAACACCTACACGCTAATAAAGTATTGGACATGATGAAGAAAGTGAATAAAAAAATTACAATTAAAAAAAAAAAAAAAAAAAAAAAAAAAAATTAAGAAAAATGTACATAAAGGGAGGATATTGCCAACCTGTTGACAAAAGAATTTGAAATCTATCTCCGTATGATGCCAATTTAAAAAATTTTGGGGCCATTTCTGGGAGGCTTTCTTTCAAGAACAATTAGAAATGTGTTCCTCGTTCTTGTACTGTGTTAATTGCAATGTAAGTCACATCACAAAGTGCAGATATCATACCAAAGTAGATTCATGATATGTTTAGATAAAGTCAAAGGGGCATCCAGTATATATTAAAAAAAGTAGAACCCCATTATATATTCTCCAACCTATCATCTATATTAATAAAAATTATGACACTAGTAACCTATGAACTCTCATCCATTCTTTCAATGTGGTTATACCATCAAAGTCTCCTGTTCTGCACATATTTCCCTATACAAGGTGGAACGATATGTGTTGCCGTAAAAAGACAACACTACAGATTTATTTTTAAATTTTTATTGAAAATAGTCAATTTAGGTAATTTGATTATGTAGTAGAGCTGACATCTATTTAATGTAGCTGCCTTCAGCCTCAATTGCCACCTCAATATGGATCCAAAACTGGGAACATGCCTTTTCCACAAGCACTGGAAGGAGCTTAGCAAATACTCGGTAGATGGCAGTGATCAAGCTAGCTTTGGTGTTGTGGGAAGTCATGTTGGTGATTTTCTCGACATATGAACAAACTTAGTAGTCCAGCAGGTTGAGGGAGGAGGGAGGAGGGAGGCTAGTGAGAAAAGGGTACAAAGTCATAGTACTCCTTCTGAAGCCAAACCTGGATCTTTTTGGACTTGTGGGCCAGCGCCAGGTCCTGCTGCCACACTCAGCTCTATCAGCAGCCACCTGATTGCACCAGGGATCACCACACTCTTCAGTACATCCAGGTACACTTTGGTGTTGACTTTCAAGCCGACTTTGAAGATGTGAGGTGGCATGATGTGGCCCTCCCTTGAAACTATATTAAAGCCCATAACCATGGCCGGAAACTTAGTTTTCATCACCCTGTCTCTGTTATTCATGTAATCCAGCGATGCATTTTGAGGGTGCTGGCAATGATCCTGTTGTCATAACGTGGGTCGATAGAGAGCTGGAGTTGTACAGCGAGGCATCGCCGATCTTGCTCGTTGAACATTGTGTCACTTTCAGACATGATAGAAGGCTCCTATCGCTCTTGGAATTTGTACACAACTGGCCAATTAGTAGATGGTCTGCAACAAAAGAAAACCAGTTTTCATCAAACGGAAATGGAATCATGTTATCTTTTCTAGAGTAACAATTTTATTATTCCACCCTGTATATTTAAAAATTCACATTAGACAATAGAAAAAATTACAAATCTAATAGGCATCGTACTATTGGCCAAGCTCTAACCTCTGTCCTTTCATTGCAATATTGCGTCCCTGTGCTTGTTTTACAAGCATATGCTCTGATGAACTGTTAGCACTTGTGGCTCCTCAATGTACATACTCCCGACTAACCCAACAAACAGTAAGATCTCACTCCTTTACTGTTGATGTCCATAGATGCCAGAAAGCCTTCCACTTTATTAGTTTCTTCCTTTAGACTGCTACACTTTGGAATTCCCTCCCTGTTTCCTGCTTCTCTGACTGTACTAGCCTGCAGAAATTTGGATGTAACATGGACAGATATTTTGCTGTTCAACTCCCTACATAGTGCCCCTGTAATTGTAATCCTTTAACGTCCAAGTGGCAATATGCCTTGTTTGGGGGTGAGCAACAATAACAAAAATTTTTTAAATCAAAATCCCATGATACAGCAACAAAACCAGACGATATACAGTACACATTTTTGAAACTGTTACCAGCAACACCTAAAAATACTGCTAGAAATTTTTTTAATCAGATATGGTATACAGGCAGCTCTCCAGAAACATGACAGGAAATCATAATCCTACCGATATCAAAAATAGGAAAAGATACATCAATTCCAATAAATTATCAACCTATTTCACTAACAAGCTGTCTACATGAGACAACGAAGAAAATGGTGAGGGAAAGATTAAAGTGCTATATACAGAAATATCGAAGTACTCGACTGAGCTTCAATTTATGCCCCCACCTTGCAAAAATCTACAACCACTGTGAACAATTTCCCCCACTCTTTGTCTGTGCCTAAATCTAAATGCAAATTCCATGAACAAAGTTTTTCTTAGGACTGTTCACCTGTAAAATTCTATACTGCAGTGCTGCTTTCCAGCTGACTACGTGGTCGTTTTCAAGTCTAATGTAAACAAGTTTTTAAACTCCTTAAATAATCAAATTATACCTCATTTCCATCACTACTGATCATTATACTGTTGTTTTACTGACCACTTTACTCATTAACCCTTATATTCAATGACCTTCAAACCTTAATAAGTGGTATCTCCCTTGTAAACAAAAAAAATGGCTTCCAACAAAAACTGAAGTACCATTGATTAACTAGTTTGACTTGAAACTAATATCAGATGCCTTTATATGTAGTCATTGTTATTAGTGTTGGGACGATAATCGGTATCGGAATCTGAAAAATTTTTGCTTATTTTCCGATGATAAAAATGATTCTTTTAATTTTTGGCCCCCTGACAAAAGGAGGGTCGACCTATAAATTCACCCTTGTCCATTTGCCCGTTCTCTGTCCGCATTTTTCTCAATAACTACGCCTTGGAATTTTTGAAATTTTGCACAAATATTAAACATACGAGTAAAAAAAGTAGAACTGATTTTCTAGTAAAGCTCCGGTTGGCCCCCTCCAAGCTTAGGGATGCCTTTCGGGTTAAAATGGCTACAATTGACACTTTTGTGCTTTTTAAAAAAATTGATGCCTTGGATTCTTAAAACTTTTTGAAAAGTTGTAACTGATTTCTATATAATTTTGTTTGTCTATACTTTGCAATAACTCTTGGGGGGTGCTCTAGGGGCTCTTTTAGAGTTAATAAAAACACTTCATTTTTGGGACTATTTTACCATATTTGTCCAAAATTTTCTGTGTATGTCTATCTAGCAGATTTGCATAGTGCTGAATTCAAATTAAAATATGTTAAGGCCTTGAGGACATTTGTGGCTAAAGGGGTGGAGGCAAATGATGGACTTGGTCATTTCTTTTTTTTTTTTCATGGTGCAGAACTTAAATTTACATATGTTAAAATCTAAAACTGCACCGTTTGTTCATTTTCACCAGGATTTGATGTCCCTTGGGGGCTAAATGGGCAGAAGAGGGGGGATGCTGAACTTAGTCATTTTTTTTTATGCCTCGTTCACTGTGCACTCACGGGGGACCATGCATGCTTCACTTGTTTTTTATTTATTTTTTTTTTTTCGTTTTAGAAAATTCTTTCACTGCTGGCAGTAATAATAAAATATTTATTAATTAAAACTTCCAATAAAACTAAAATCTATAGATCACCCCCTCACAAGTGTTTTTACATTTTAGGAAAATATATGCACATTTAACATGTTTTCATGGTAATCAGGACAAAATACCCATTTTATAGCTAACTGTTTAGAAATTTATAAAGAATGAGAATTGGTAATTGTGCCTGATTCGGGGGGAAAAATATTGGAATCGTCTCATCATTAATTGTTATTGCAGTTTTTTGTTTGTTTTTTACCTTAAAGACCTATGGCACCACATGAAAGCATCTATAATATAAATTTCACTTGCTTGTTTAAATGTATGTTTGTATGTCTGCCTAAAACTTTTGACAGGCGACAAATTTTCACAAGATCAGTATAGTTTTGAAGCTCGATCCTTTGAACAACAAATATTGAAAAATTGGCTAAAAACATTTATTCCTTCATTCTCGACAGGGCACTTTTCTACGGAGAGGGGCTTTTTTCGCCGATATTTTCGAAAGTCATCCCCTCTTTTCGATTGACCAGCCTTAATTTAAACCTTCGCCACTTCCGGTTTGCCGATGGATGCAACGGCAAAGACGTCACTTTTTTTTTTTTTTCCACATTCTTTTCCTCCTTTGCGGTACGGGTTCGAGCTTGCCTACCTACTTCCACTTTTATTTTATTTTTTTTGCTCAACATGCACCTCCAAACACCCGGGCAACGCCGGGCACCCAGGCTAGTGGAATTATAAAAGACATAGAATGGTGCAAATGTCACTTTACCATTTTAAAATGAATATTTTTTTAATAAAGTAATTTTGTGTGGGCGATCTCAAAATACAATTGTGAATTATTTACAATTATTACCCAGTCATGGCTGACAGAACGAAGGTGTGCTACATCATGAATAAGGATTCCTTTCAAATTCAATGCAGATTTGAGTTTGATAGAAAGACTCGAGGTCGACAGAAAGATTCCCGAGTTTGACAAGATGCACCTAAAGAAGGTCGAAGATTACATTAAGCAAAACATTGTGCAAATAACACTCGAGATAAAACAGCAGTCCGAAGAATCCAAATACAAAATTCATTTTAATTTGCGTGACATTTTTCATACATAAATCACAATAAAATTCTAATCTTTAAATTATATAGTAAAAAAAGATTTAATAAAGGACACTCATTTACAAAAAAATATTTCAAAATGAAGTGACTTATACGCCACCCTATACAACACAGACTTAAAAGTTAGACTAACCACTTTTATACAAAACTTTCTCTGAAATCCTTTTTTCTGAGTTTGTAATGGATTAATGGTGTTTAAATTTGACAAATTTTTATAATAAAAATAGTGTTTCAAATGTGGATAATCCTGCATTTGAGAAATCATTATTTGTGTATGACTTTTCCTTTGTTTGATCACCTGCACACATATCAAATGCAAAAAGATGTAAAACTGCATTTAATAAAAATTTGAAAAATAGGCAAACCTAAATGGATTCAGATTTTACAAAAAAAATTAAACAATATTCATACATTTTCTATAATATAAAGGGAAAAAATCTGTTTCAATACATGTATGTATCGCAAAAACTTTCGACAGAGGCGACGGATTTTCATGAGATCATATCATTTTGAAGCTCGACCCTTCGGACGACAAATATTGAAAAATTGTCCAAAAGTATTAATTCCTTCACTCTCAACTGGGCACTTTTCTACAGGGAGGGATAGCAAAAAATCGTTCCTTCATGACAATTCAGTCAAACACACATACGCAAAAAAAAAAATTCTTTCTTGAATTAGTTTAAATATAAAAAAAAAAAACTAATTTCGATCACACGGCCATAGGCCAGTTGTTATAGTAGCAATGTCCTTATCTCAAGATTTCACGTTCAAGTCGAGATATCAGATATATTTCTTTCGATTTTTAAAGTTTTAATATTGAAACAAGGTTATTCATGCCATATTTCGTTAGCTTTTTTTTTTTTTTTTTTTTAAATTTTTCCATCACGTTTGCTGTTTTCTTTGTTTTTGTTTTTCCGACTTTTGTTTTTTTAAGAAGTTTTAACATCGTTCGCTTATTTATTTTGCATCATGTTCGCTTTTTTTTTAATATAATATTTAAACAGGGTTATTATGTTCGCTTATTCTTTATTTTCCATTTTGTCTTGATTTACCAGGCACACACACACACCTCGCCACACCCGGGTAACGCCAGCTCCCCCGCTAGTTTTTTTAATAAAAGAAAGCTAAATCATGAACCGCAATTTAAATAATACCGATATACCAACATTTCAACAAATCAAATAAATAGCAACACACCAACAGTTTAAGAAACTAATTATTTATGGCTTAATTTATTCTCGATAGCAAAATGAATTTCAAGGCTCGAATAGAATATTTAAAATAAAAATGCATTAAAAGCTTAAATCTTAAAAAAAAAAAAAAAAAAAAAAAATCGAAAACTGGGAGCTGATTGTAAAACGAGGCTACACTTATATGGAGCATTAATCAGATCAAAATTATATTATGGCAGATAACTAATCGGAATCGGGAATCAGAAAAATCTGAACAGTTCCAATGTAAACAAGTTCTTGTTGAACTGTCCCCCCAAAATAATCAAATTCTACCCAATTTGCACCATTTAACGATTACTACAATACCACTGTACATTCATTAACGCTTATCCTTGAGTGGTATTTGGGCCTTGATAAATGGTGACTTAAAAGGTTTGGAATATCGAAAAAAAAAAAAATAGTGCCTATTTTCCGATGCCAGAAACGATTTTTTTAATTGCTTCAATTTATGATGGTAATAATTATAGAATGATAAATAATTTATTGATTTTTCATAAAGTGATTTTGATAAAGTGATAAATATTTATTGATTTTAAACTACCAGTAAAATCAAAATCTATAAATTACTCCTCACGAGTGTATTTTTACGTTTGCAAAAATATATGCATATATTATATTGCTTCCTGCTATATAATCAGGGAATTGGTGGTGGGGGGTGAGAAACTACAACTCTATAACCAGGTATTTAGAGATGTTAAAAGAATTGGAATCCGTCATTTAGAACAGAATCTGTAATTGCATCGCAATTGGTAAAAATATTGGAATCGTCTCATCAGTAATGTATACAGGTCGGGCGCAATATTGGAGGGGAAACCTAGGTGTAACCATCGCAATGAAGGACCAACAATAAAACATTAATCAAGTGCAAATAAATATGCATATACAATGTGTTACAAAAAGTAGCAAATATAAAAACATCTATTTCTTTATTTGCGGACTGTTATCCTCATCTTCATAGTTGTTGTTTCATGACGTTTCGGCCAACCATTCCTCTGACATTTGTCAGGTAGATCATAACTGAGGATAACAGCCCGCAAATAAATAAAATAAATATACAAATTACTCATCTCAAAGGATTCCAATAATAAAATAATATGAAAACATCATTTGAAGATATAAAAATATTCATCCGTCAGAACGTCCGTCGGGATGATGGATCACATGCACTGAATTGTAAAGCAAAGGTTGAGCAATCCCTACCCACTCCTCTCCTGAGTCGACACTGATAAGTCCTGGATGACTGGAAACGATGTCGAAATAAGCAATGCACATACAGCACCTTGTTTTCCAAAATGGTCACCCATTTTATTACTGATCAAGCTCACCGATGCTTAGCTTCAGTGATCTAACAGGAACTGGTCTCAACGTGATTATGCCGTATACAACTGAAAATATAGGTTCTTAAGTTTCTTGAAAGCACAAGCGTGCTTAAAAAAAATGAAGTATAAACAAAATGTGACAAGAAAAAAATACCAATTAACTTGAATTAGAAATGTTAATTATCTTGTCACTAAGCCGAAATTTTTTGATCTCTTCAAAAAATCCATCCAAATAATATCTCCCCCTCCCCCACATAAAAAAGCATACCAAAATCTAAAAATCAAAGGAAACGATCGTCATGAATAGTCTAATCCTACAGCTAAAAAACAAATTCGGCTTCCAAAAAAGAAAGATTATAAAAACTGTCGCAAAAAAAAAAAAAAAAATCTCTTGATGTGAGATGACCTTGTAATTGTTGAAAGGCCAAACGCCAACAAAGACTTTGTTAAATTTATTGATATGAAAGTATAAAGTATTATCTGATTTGGAGAAGGTCATTTTCAGGAATATGTACTTTTACAGTATCCATTCAGAGACAAAACGCTAGTTGTACGTCCAGTTAAGTCTAAAACTACTAATTAAAGACCCATCAAGTTCATATATTCTTGATCGGCGTTGCCCTGGGTGTATATCTAAAATTTAGAAAAAAAATATTTTAAGATCAACTGATTTTTTTTTTCTGTAGTTTCTATGTAATTATGGCCCTGGACAATGTCGGATAACCCGTATCATTATATTACATGGGTTGATATACTTCAACAGAAAACGAAACCTTTATAGGCATATGCACTATAGCCATACATGGATTGTTTACTTTGCCTATAAATCGTTATTTTATAACGACTTCTCTATCATTTAATAAGTTTCTTTTCACATGTCTTATTCATAACCATATATTGTAATGATGTCAATACGATCTGTTGCAGTCTGTTTTAATTCGAGAAGGGTAAGCAGAAGGAGGTAGTTGCGTTTGATTGAAGAGATAGTCTTGTTAAAATAAGATATTTATAGTGCTTAGATCATATTTGTGGGTTGAAGCTTACGCCTAAGATTTATATGCAAAGACTAACAGAAATGCACGGTTCTTTCACCATTTCTCTTTCCCATTGGCTCCCTCTCTCTTCTGCATTGGCTCCCTCTCTTTCCCATTGGCTCCCTCTCTTTCTCATTGGCTCCCTCTCTCTTCTGCATTGGCTTTGTCTGTGTCTCTGTCCGGTCGTAAAATACGCTTAAATATATTTTAATTTATACAGATTTCGCATTTGCTAATAGTCAATTCTCGATTGTAACCAATATATAGTAGTAATTTCAAAAGTTAAAAAAATAATGACTTTGAGTGCCATCATCTAGAATCGAAACCAAAACCTAGCTCTGCAGCATTATTCGTTATCATCTGAGCTAAATACATACTCATAAAACCTTTAAAAAATAACATTGTTAAAGGTATAAATGTATATTTGCGCATGTGTAGAAGGAACACATTTAGTCGATTTATGCCTGCAAAGTTCGATTTTTTTTTTAATTTGACTCTTTAGCAGCTATTTTTACCGGCTAAAACCAAATCAAATTTGCTATATATCTAGTTTCAAGCATGTAGACCAAAAACTGACATTAGTTGGGATTGTTCTGTCAACAGACAAGATCACTTATATACAAGGTGGAACAATAAAGTTGTTGTCCTAAAGAAAAAAAAGTATACCTTTATTTTAAAGCTTTTATTTGAAAAAAAATCAATTCACGTAACTTGATTATGTAATGGAGCTGACATCTATTTAATGTAGCTGCCTTCAGCTTCAATAACTGGCTCAATACAGGTCCGGAACTGGGAATATGCCCTTTCCACAAGCACCAGCAGGAGCTCAGCGAATACTCGGCAGATGGTGGTGTCATGTTGATGTTCTCAACGTATGATCAAACAAAGTAGTCCAGCAGGTTCAGGTTGGAGGAGGAGGGGGAGGCCCAGTAAGAGAAGGGTACAAGGTCGTAGCGCTCTTAAAGCCAAACCTGGGTCTCTTTGGACTTGTGGGCCTGCGCCGAATCCTGCTGCCACACCCAGAGTCTGCCAATGATTGCCCTAGGGGATCACCACACTCTTGAGCACATCCAGGTACACTTTGCGGCCCTGTCGGTGGGGCATTAGAATACACCGACTGTTCCCCTGCAGAGGGTAAAAGTCCCTCAATGGGGGTCCTGGATATGACCTTAAACTATATCCAGTGGTGAGGCTCTAGCTTGCGGGCTTTGGGGAGTGTGGAGCCACCCTTTAATTACCATTGCTCCCAGGTCCACTCTGACCCGGAGTGGTAGTACCTGTTAGGGTTCCAACTATGGGTTAAATAGAAACCGACTTGAAAACAACAAATATATTCTATTAAAAAATTTTTGGATTCGGCATTAAATAACCTGGAAAGGGTTGATATGCCATAAAACAACCAACCAACCAACCAGGTACACTTTGGTGCTGACTTTCAAGCCGACTTCGAAGATGTGAGGTGGCATGATGTGACCCCCACTTGAAACCACACCAAAGACCATAACCATGGCCAGAAACTTTTTCATCATCCTGTTATTTGTGGCAATCCAGCGATGCATTTTTAGGGTGCTGGCAATGGTCCTGTTGTCATAACTTGGGTTAGTAGAGAGCATGAGTTGTACAGCAGCGCATCTCCGATCTCGCTCGTTGAACATTGTGTCACTTTCAAACATGATAGAAGACTCCTATCACTCGTGGGATTTGTACAGAACTGGCCAACTAGTAGATAGTCTGCAAAAAAAAAACAAAAAAAAAACAGGTTTTTATCAAACGGAAATGGAATCGTCTTTTTTAGGGTTACAATTTTATCGTTCCATACTTGCACTTACTGTCTCGATGTTCTGAATCTATTTTGAGACGGATATTTTAAGATGATATATATATATATTATATATTAATGTGCGTTCCTTATAGAAAGAAAGCTTAGATAATCTAGATTTTAATTAAATGTCAACCTTGCGTATAAGACGCTAATCCAGAGTTTCCCAACATTTCAGTCAAACCTTTCTATTATATTATGAGGGCGAAAGGAGTAAGAAAAAGAATATGGTTTTATGAGCAGTAGAGAAGGACACAGTGTTCTTTATTAAAGTCCTAGCAACGTCGCATCTAACTGCTCATTGATCACCATTTTGTAGGTGGGGCTTGTTTAATTACTAAAAAGAAAGAAGAAAAAAAGGCGAACGATATTACTTGATATTTGCTTTCCCCCTACGCTTCCATATTAATAAAACGCACAGAAACGGATATTGCATCATCGCAACAATAAAACAAAAGCATGATTTCTGTAGGCGGCCAACACTTTGTAAATAAAAAAAAATAAATAAAACTTGAAGCAAATTAAGGTGAGGTAACAAAAAAAAAACAACAATAAAAACTATGCAATTTTGTTTGAAATTTAATCTGAGAAATTGCCATGAGAAGAAGACTAAAAGGAAATGCATGGAGACATTGGATTGCATGTGGACAGGGGAAGTCTGCGCACAAGAAGGCATTTGGGTTAAGTTATTTTGACTTTTAAGAATGTATTCACGCATCATTATAGAGGTTTCTGTGCGTCCAGTTGTATATTCGTCGGTCTGTCATCTGTGAATTTGAAATTAAATTTTAATCACTAAATATTCTACCCCTCCCTTTCTCTTCTCTCTCGTTCTTTGTGGGTCGTTTTAGTATATCTCCTCTCCTAATAATATTTTGACTGCAGAAATTTCCCTTTGGACCGAAGTATCGTAGGTTTGCAATAGCAAATGCCACATACTAATTCATTACGTCTAGGCTATTAACCACTATCTTATGTAATTTCCGAACACAATTTTAGACACATTAAGTCGTTATAATATAATGCTACATTATATCCTAGGAGCAACACCATCACAATCGCATCATCTATAGAGGAAGGAGTCCCTATTTTTCTCCATAATTATTTAATACTTCCACTGCTACCAGTTGATACCAGAACCAATTCTACACTTTCCTACGATACTTTCATTGCACCCATTATAACTGGTTATTAGCTACATACACATATACATAATCTTTAAATTTTCCGATTCAAATATAAATTCTCCCTTCGCAAAATCCGTCTATTCTGATTGGCTAAGACCTAACATTTCTATTATACCAGAAGCCACTTCTTCATGCATAAGCGAACACTACAGAAATTTTCCAATATGGCGTCGCACTCTACATTAGGCAATCATGCTAAAAATGAATACACCATAATAATCGCTCAAAAACAGAAAATTATATGCTGGGTAGCCTTACTTATCTATGCACAAAGTGCCTACTCGCCACTACCCCCTCCTCAAAAAGCCTGAAAAAGAAAAAACATTTACGGATACCATTATTTATTTTTCAATTTTGGAGTGGCTTTTCAACTCTTACACGATGCTATATTTTGCTTTGTTTTAGTTTTTGGAACGTTTTTTTTTAATATTTTATTTTTAAATTTAGTATTATTGTGGACGATTTTAATTGCTTGTATATTTTCAAACGATTACTTAGGCTTCAATCATGTTACTTATCCTTTCAACCACTTACAAATAAGTTAACACCCCAATATTTTATGCAGGTAGGTTTTAAACTAAATTATATTGTCTATATTTGTTTTCTTACCAATTATACTTTCTGTCGAGTATTTTGTTTAATTCTTTTTCAGGCTCTTTATCGACACTGCACAGACATCGTTTTTTTTTTTTGTTTTGTTAGGTAAATTTTTACCTTGGCTCCACCTCCATAATTTTCTTTAAAATGACGACTTTTATAGGTTTACAACTATGCTGAATAAAACAATCTATAATTATAAAACTCAAATGACCTGGTAACGAGTGTTGTAACCTACATCCGGTTTACAAATTCCGATTGCGCATGCATACATAAACATAAACCCATAACATCGTAAACAAATAAACACAAATCGCTACTTTTGCAAACTTTGACCTGCACACTGAAATATTAACGTTATTATTTAGAAATTATTATTTATCATGTGAAGGGTGGGGATGTTTTGCAATTATTCTATATTACAACTATACTGTCACAATTTTCTTACAAATAAATCAACTTTGACTCGTTGACAACCATAAGAACAATTTACAACGGCGATTTACCCACCCTTTTTTTTTTTAATTCTCCATTTTTAATACACCTTTCTTAAAAAACATTCATACATTTTCTTCTACACTACCAACATAAATAACCCCGAAAATGTTTTTTAATTTGCGTTACAAATAATCGACACGACAATAAAACATTGTTTTACTGTGTACGTTTTCAGCGTCCCAATTGTTTTTATTTTCACGTTTAAATTAAGATATATCAAAATTTGAATTTAACTTTAAGTATTATGGCATTTCTTCAATGCACATGTACCTATAAGTATGGCAAACAATTTATAATTCAATGGCTGTAAGTTTTTTTTTGTTTATTTAAAAAAAAACAAAAAAAACAGAACGACTCATAGAAATCTATATTCTTTTTTGATTTTAATATACTTTCATACAAATGTTTCTGTTATGCCACAAAAAAAACTTTTCTTTGCGTTACAAATGTCATGCTCATACATTAATTCCATAGCTAATATAACATACTGACTAAACGGGTCACGGGTAGTCTAGTATCATTTAAATTTGGCAGAGACAACTAGTTTTTGAGATATGAAGACCTGTATTATGCACTGTAATTAAGTGGCTGCCAGATTTTTACGCATGCGCGATAAACAAATTTACTTCTCTCCTACCGACACTGCCACCCCACAATTTTTTTTTTTTTTTTTTATGATATTTGCGGTTGAGTATGCTGACAACGATTATCAAGGTCAACATGGCGAGGTTGGGGCTGTCTATTCCGAAAGCCATTCTTAACATGGCAAGGTTGGGGGTGGCTACTGATTAACGAGTCCTGCTAGTTGATAATAATAAAGTATGCTTTGATTTAATTCCCTTCAGAAAATAACTTATGTGGGTAAAAGTTATTAGAAAATGTCCGCCAAACAAAAATAAGTTTTAGAAGAAAAAAAAATAGTTATAAGAGAAAAGCAAAAAAAAATGAAAATAAATATACTTGCAATTTATTTTATTTTCTTCCCTCCTCTATCCTATATCCCCCATCTCTTTCTCTCTCTCTCCCCCCCCATCTCTTTCTCTCTCTCTCCCCCCATCCTTTCTCTCTCTCTCTCCCCCCATCCTTTCTCTCTCTCTCCCCCCATCCTTTCTCTCTCTCTCCCCCCATCCTTTCTCTCTCTCTCTCCCCCCATCCTTTCTCTCTCTCTCCCCCCATCCTTTCTCTCTCTCTCCCCCATCCTTTCTCTCTCTCTCCCCCATCCTTTCTCTCTCTCTCCCCATCCTTTCTCTCTCTCTCCCCCATCCTTTCTCTCTCTCTCCCCCATCCTTTCTCTCTCTCTCCCCCATCCTTTCTCTCTCTCTCCCCCATCCTTTCTCTCTCTCTCCCCCATCCTTTCTCTCTCTCTCCCCCATCCTTTCTCTCTCTCTCCCCATCCTTTCTCTCTCTCTCCCCCATCCTTTCTCTCTCTCTCCCCCATCCTTTCTCTCTCTCTCCCCCATCCTTTCTCTCTCTCTCCCCCACCCTTTCTCTCTCTCTCCCCCATCCTTTCTCTCTCTCTCCCCCATCCTTTCTCTCTCTCTCCCCCATCCTTTCTCTCTCTCTCCCCCATCCTTTCTCTCTCTCTCCCCCATCCTTTCTCTCTCTCTCCCCCATCCTTTCTCTCTCTCTCCCCCCATCCTTTCTCTCTCTCTCCCCCCCCATCCTTTCTCTCTCTCTCCCCCCCCATCCTTTCTCTCTCTCTCTCTCCCCCCCATCCTTTCTCTCTCTCTCCCCCCCATCCTTTCTCTCTCTCTCTCCCCCCCCCATCCTTTCTCTCTCTCCCCCCCATCCTTTCTCTCTCTCTCTCCCCCATCCTTTCTCTCTCTCTCTCCCCCATCCTTTCTCTCTCTCTCTCCCCCATCCTTTCTCTCTCTCTCTCCCCCATCCTTTCTCTCTCTCTCTCCCCCATCCTTTCTCTCTCTCTCTCCCCCATCCTTTCTCTCTCTCTCTCCCCCATCCTTTCTCTCTC
>NC_136520.1:31924003-31934003 GCF_053919585.1 Euprymna scolopes
TTCTCTCTCTCTCTCTCCCCATCCTTTCTCTCTCTCTCTCCCCATCCTTTCTCTCTCTCTCTCTCTCCCCATCCTTTCTCTCTCTCTCTCTCCCCCATCCTTTCTCTCTCTCTCTCCCCCATCCTTTCTCTCTCTCTCTCTCCCCATCCTTTCTCTCTCTCTCTCTCCCCCATCCTTTCTCTCTCTCTCTCTCCCCCATCCTTTCTCTCTCTCTCTCTCCCCCCATCCTTTCTCTCTCTCCCCCCCCATCCTTTCTCTCTCCCCCCCCCATCCTTTCTCTCTCTCCCCCCCCATCCTTTCTCTCTCTCTCCCCCATCCTTTCTCTCTCTCTCCCCCATCCTTTCTCTCTCTCTCCCCCATCCTTTCTCTCTCTCTCCCCCATCCTTTCTCTCTCTCTCCCCCATCCTTTCTCTCTCTCTCTCCCCCATCCTTTCTCTCTCTCTCTCCCCCATCCTTTCTCTCTCTCTCTCCCCCATCCATCCTCTCTCTCTCTCCCCCATCCATCCTCTCTCTCTCTCCCCCATCCATCCTCTCTCTCTCTCTCTCTCTCTCTCTCTCTCTCTCTCTCTCTCTCTCTCTCTCTCTCTCTCTCTCTCTCTCTCTCTCGTCATTCTGCCTATTTGTACAAATTCAACGCTTTTAATTATAAAAAATATTTGCAGATTTATGAACAATCTTTTTTTTCTACAATACGTGCGACACGTATATTACAAAGTTTATCGGTTTATCAACTTTTTTTTCTATACAAGTCTTTTACAGTAACTGGACACTGGTGACTCTCAGAAGTAGACAATATTAATGTTTCTCCCCTCCCTCTCTCTCTCTCTCTCTCTCTCTGTCTCTCTCTCTCTCTCTCTCTCTCTCTCTCTCTGGCTCTCGCTCTAATAGTAATCATAGCTGACGACCTAATCTCAAATACAAAATTGTTAAGTCTATTGTTAGATTTTTGTTTTATCCAATAATAAATAGACCTAAATATCTGTATAGACTACTGGTTTTAGTTTCTATTGATGAACTATACAAATTAATCACTCAAAAAAGACCATAAAATATTGTTGTCACAGCAACGATGATCAATATCTTCAGATATGTTTTCTTTTCACAAAATAGCCTAATAGCTACTTGCATTATCTGCTCTTTTTTTATTCATCTTTATTTGCTTATTTTATTTTATTACCTATATTTCTTTTTATTTCTTTTCCTTTTTCTCTTTTCTTTTCCTTTTTCTCTTTTCTTTTCCTTTTTCTCTTTTCTTTTCCTTTTTCTCCTTTCCTTTTTCTCCTTTCCTTTTTCTCCTTTCCTTTTTCTCCTTTCCTTTTTCTCCTCTCTTCCTTTTATTTCTCTCTTCCTTTTATTTCTCTCTTCCTTTTTTTTCTCTCTTCCTTTTTTTTCTCTCTTCCTTTTATTTCTCTCTTCCTTTTATTTCTCTCTTCCTTTTTTTTCTCTCTTCCTTTTATTTCTCTCTTCCTTTTATTTCTCTCTTCCTTTTATTTCTCTCTTCCTTTTTTTTCTCTCTTCCTTTTTTTTCTCTCTTCCTTTTTTTTCTCTCTTCCTTTTTTTTCTCTCTTCCTTTTTTTTCTCTCTTCCTTTTTTTTCTCTCTTCCTTTTTTTTCTCTCTTCCTTTTTTTTTTTAGTTTTCTGTGCCTTTTTTTGTTTTCTGTATTCAATAAAATTCAATTTTTTATTTTTTTTACTCACAAACTTATAATCTAAATGCAATTAATGATATAATACAGAATCTATGCTGAAATAAATTTGAGTTAGAATATCTTTTTCAGAATTAAATTTTCTTGGAGCAATGAGCTAAAGATTTCTTCTGATTGACCAATAAAAGGCCCAATTGTTAGATCTCTCGGCCTATTATAGGTATGAGTTTGGTATAAATCTGTGAGTCATTACTCTAGTTATAGGTTGGATAGTAGACTTGATTCTAAAGCCTTTTATATAGCCAATAGTTCTTGGAAAAGGAACATTCCTAAATAATTTGACTTGTAGTCATTCTGGAGGTTCTACTATTCCTATCAGCCTCTTATAGGTGTTTAATTTCCCTGGATTCTCGTGATTATTGATGCCAGCGTAGGGGTAACGTCCTAGCAAATTGAGTTGTAGTTGGATTTATATCTTTCGACCTGCAGTAATTATCACTTCCTGCTCTGATGTTATTTGTTTTTGTGATACGTTTCGAATGAATCTAATTATTTACGAAAGTACATTTTTACCTAAATGCGAGTTGGGAATAATTTCCCCTGTGACCAATTTGGTACCCCCATATGAGGAGCAGCATATCTATATTGTTTTTGTTTCTTTTTTTTTTTTTAATATAATATAAATTATATTTAAAAAACATACTAGCATGGGTACCCGGCGTTGCCTGGGTTGACATGAAGTTTAGTTTGAAACACGCCTGCTATACTAATCATTTTCATTATTGGTAACGTGAATACCCCCCACAACAATTTCAAAACTCACGATTTTGTGAACCTAACAAAAATAACGTTTATAAACATTAATGCGTGCATTTATTTTTTATTTTGGTAAATGTGTAGCTTAGCGGAGTAAATTATTTGCCAGACAAAAAAAAAAAATATAAAAACTATTTTTATAGAAAACATTGTTAGACCCAAAGGCTGAAATAAAACCAGAAAAAAATGTCATTTTTATTATTTTTTTATCATTTATATTTATTATTCGAGGTTGCTATATTGCTTTTAATATTTGGCCTGTCTAAGGTTTGGAAGATTGGCCTTTTTAAGCTTTCATGAACTATGTTTTTGGCCACCATATTTTTTTTTTTTTTTTTTTTTTTTTTGTAATGAAAGAGCGTAAAAAGGCCAACTTTGGCCTTAAAAAGGTCAAATTTTAAACGTGTAAGGCGTGCAGTGGAAAGTTTATCACTACTGCTTCAGTAAATAATGTTTGACTTAAGTAACTGTAACGCATAATATGATTTGTTAGATCTGTATTTTTTTCTTATATTTATTTTTATTTGTTTTATAATTTTAATTTCTTGCTATTCACAAGAGAACAAACCATTGGCTTTTACGAGCATCCTGGTCAGACCCACCCCCACCCCTGGAGAGATTTGGTATCTCCGAAGAATAGTTTTACAGTGCTTATTCAGATTGGCACTTCTGGCAGCATTTAAATTAAAGAAAATACAGACACGTCTGTATAATGTACGTAAGTTACGGGACGAAGATGAATAATCCCTAAAATCACATAATTCGATCAAGTAGTAGGTTTTTTTTTTGTTTCCCCCCCCCCCCCAAGAAAATCAAATTTGACTGTTTCGATAGAGGGGGGTGGATACCAGCGTCATATTACAATCAACGAATCAGTGGACAGACAACTCTAATACTTAGAAACTGTCAAAATAATCACTGATGATCTCGCCTTTTTATCTTTAGAAAAGCATGGCATCGTCTGTAAAAAAAACAGCAAATTTGTCTTTTTGTAAAAAAAAAAAAAAAAAAAAAAAAAAAAAAAAAATTTTTTTAAAATAGCTATTTTTGTGATTTTTCTTGGGGGGGGATGCGCAGACTTCATTAGTAGGTACAATGGAAAATGTTTTTCTTCATTTTTGTTTATCGCTATAAGTGCCAACCTGAATAATCACCGTTTTTACTTGGTAAAAATACATAGCTGTATACAAACTCATGAGAAATAAATAATATAGGATGTGTGTTTGTGTGCATATTAGCAAACATCGTTTATTGGATTTTTTTTTTCTTTACTTTCAGAGGAATCTCATGCTGTGGCCGATACCTTGACTAATCAGGTCCGTGTTCTCTGCTGGGTGATGACCAATCCAAAAAACATTCGTAGCAAGGCCATTCACGTGAATGCAACGTGGGGACCTCGCTGCAACGTCCTTCTCTTCATGAGCTCTGAAGAAGATGCCAGTAACATTCCCATCATAAAACTTCCTGTCAAGGAAGGTCGAGAAAACCTGTGGGCGAAGACAAAGGAAGCGTTCAAATACGTCTACCGGAAGCATTTCAACGAGTGTGATTGGTTTTTTAAGGCGGACGACGACACGTACACGATCGTCGAAAACCTGCGCCACTTTCTGAGCAGATATGACAGCGATAAGCCATTACTGTTCGGACACAAGTTCAAGCCTTTCGTAAAACAAGGTTACATGAGCGGAGGGGCTGGATATGTGCTCAGTAAGGAAGCTCTGCGTAGGTTTATTGTCAACGCTGTAGATGATAAAACAAAGTGCCGGCAAGATGCAGGCGGGGCAGAAGATGTAGAGATTGGTAAATGCCTCGAAAATGTTGGGGTCAAAGCTATGGACTCTCGCGACTCATTGGGTCGAGACAATTTTAACCCTTTTGTTCCAGAACACCACCTCATACCTCATTTAATTGGAAATACTGTTTGGTATGCCGGATATAATTATTATAAAGTCAGAATGGTAAGTATTGTGAACTTAATAGAGTAAACACAAGAATCTTCCATTATCTTTTTAAATTTTTTGAGATGAGGATAGATAATTTGTATTTGGATTATTCAGGCAACTGTTCTCATCATAACAATGAATAGAATGACTGTAGTGCCACTCTTGACTCCAGGTACTGTTGTTGTATAGTGGGTGAGAGATATTGTTCTTATAACGGCACCCGTTATAAACGAATAAATTGTATGTATTGTTTAGCCAGGGAATAGGATATCGACGTATAAACAGAGTCATGTTGTATCAGTTATCACACGGGTATATATTACAGTTCATATTTACATAAAGGTATCATATTTTTATAAGAATAATAATATATGCTTTATACCTTTCTTTCTTCAAGAGTTCTATCTTCACTGCTGAGCTCCCTGATAAAACATGAAATTACCAACACCATAACAAATTGAGACCTCTGTCCTTTCTTTTGTGGAACCACAGAACAACAGTTTATATTTTTAAAATATAAATTTATTTCAGCTGTCTTAAATGGTCTTCACAAAGAGTTTGCATTTCATGTCTGCGTGCTTGTTCTTCACACCCTCGCTTCCTGGTTTGAAGCACGTCTGTTCACTCCCTTGACCAAACTCAAACTCTTCGACTGACTAAACTTCCCAACCTTTTAACCTCAGTCCTAATGGGACTGAGGTTAAGAGGTTGGGAAGTTCATTCAAAAAGTACATGTATCTCAACGAGCAACCTTTCCTCGTATACCTGCTCAAGGTCATTTTGTTTATTTAACCTAGGTAATTTATGTAAACATCCTCAGCTAAAACCCATTGCTACTCTTTATTCCATAAACAATAAATAACTTTCAATAGAAACTATTTTAACAATATCACTGAATAGATAAATAGATAGATCGATAATAACTGTTTAGCTTTTTACAAGGTTATTATCTAACACTGTTTTGGTAATAGTACGTCTTTGGAAAGTGCCAAGAACAGTGCTAATGATAATTGTACGTGTAGTTAAACTAACAAATGAAAAGGATAGATAAAAACAATAAATGTTATGAATGGGTTACCAGTTACAAGAGCTAGCTCAATAATGAGAATTTTAGAATGGAAGCGAGAAAAACATGTACTAATGAAAAAAATATATTCATATCAACAATTTTATAGACATGTAAAATATATCTTGAAGGACCAAAGTTGAAATTTTAAAGTTTTTGAATAAGAAGTAGATAAAAGCATCAGAAAATTTGTTTCAAAGTTTCGTTGTGTGTGTATTGTGATGGGACGATGCAAATATTTTTCCCAATTTTGATAAAATTATCGATTTTGTTACAAATTTCCAATTCTGATTCTTTGGAAGTGGAGATCAGATTACCAAAATAAGAAAAAAAAAGAAAAGGATATGTAATATGAACATATATTTTCACAAACGTAAACATACGCTTGTGGTTTCAAGTTTCGCTGTGTGTGTGTATCTATGATAGAACGTCCAATATTTTTCTAGATTCCAATACAATTACGGATTCTTTTAAAATTTCTAAATACAGAGTTATTTTTTTCTCGGCGGGGAGGGGTGGACAGATTACCAAAACAAAATGTCTGAACATATATTTTTGCAAACGTAAAAATATGCTTGCGGGCGTAATCTATAGATTTTAGTTTATCTAATAGTTTAAAATCAATAAATATTAATCAATCTATCATTAGTACAAGCCATAAAAAAATTAAGTTTTAAACAAAAACAAACAAATAAAAAGAATCCTTTTTTGGTTTCGGAAAATAAGCACAATTTTTTCCAAAACCGATTCCATTACCTAAAAAAAGTTCTGATTTTTCAATTTCTGATTTCAATTAATCATCCCAACACTAATATGCATGTAGTTAAATAGACGAATCATTATCATATTGTATCAATACGAAAATTTTGTCAGTCTGTTTAAATGTATGTTTGTATGTGTGCCTAAAACTTTCAACAGAGGCGACTGGTTTTCACAAGATTGGTATCATTTTGAAGCTCGCCCCATCCGACGACCAATATCGAAAAATTGATCAAAACATTAATTCCTTCACTCTCAACTGTGCACTTTTCTACAGGGAAGGGTCGTTTTTTTTTTGGGGGGGGGGGTCGCCAATATTTTCGAAAATCATCCTCTTTTCAATTGTCTAGCATTAATTTTAACCTATGTCACTTCCGGTTTGGCGATGGGTACAACAGCAAAGTCACGTTTTTTTTTTTGTTTTTTTTGTTTTTGTTTTTTTTTCACGTTCTTTTCCTCCTTCACAGTACAGGTTTGAGCTTGCCTGCATACAACTTTTTTTTTTTTTTTTGCTCAACACACATCTCCAAACACCTTAGCAAAGCCGGGCACCCAGACTAGCATTGTATCGATACGAAAATTCTATTGTTGCTATTGATTTCTCTAATATTTTTCTAGTCAGAATTCTTTCTAAAAAGATACCTGGGATTACGTGAAAGTGATTTTTGTGGAACGAACTGAATTTGAATTTGGGACATCCAGGTCGTCACCTTCCAAATTGATGAATGAAAATAGATGGATAAAAACAAGAATGTAATGAATCGATCACCAATTAACAAGAGCTAACTCAACGAGAATTTTGGAATGAGAGCGAGAAAATATGAGCTTATAAACAAAACATGTATATCAACAATTTTTAAAGAAATGTAAAACATAATTTAACGGATCAAAGTCTTTGAATAAGTAGACAGAAACGTTAGAAAGTTTGTTTGAAAGTTTTGTTGTAGGTATGTGTGAGTTTACCTTCTGGATGGCTGTATTCATTGGAGATAGAGCAGCAGGCTTAAAGGAATTTCAGTGTGGCACCTAATATGATGGACGTTATCAAGGGAGGCGTATTGCAGGTGTCCTCGGACGAATTCTGAATTTCTGTTCACAGAGCCACTGTTTCATGGTTATAAATTTCACACAGAATTGTTAGTTTGAGAGTTTTAAACGATTTTCGTTGATTGGAAAATATTTTCAGTTCACACATTCAGTGAAAATTGGCTTTTGAAGTGAAGAAGAGAGCAAATATTAAAAGTGCAGAAAGAAAAAGGGTAGCTATTAAAACCATTTTCTCTTAAGCATTCGTCTGAATTGCATCTTTATGTAAAAATCAGACTACTATAAAGAAGTGAAAAAGAAAAATGGAAAAAGTAAGCTGAACAAAGAAAGAAAAAGATGTAGTTTGTGCTCATTCGGCTTGTCTTGCCCATCAATTTCTAATCTACCACATGACTGTACATCTAAAAATAAGAATGGGTTTAAGGCTCTCAAAGTTCATTATAGAATTATCCACAAGGACACCTGGCATAACTGATAAAGTATTATGTAAAATTCAGTTCTGAGCAACACTCTTCTGGAGGCTGACAGTTCAATCCTCAGTGAGAGCGATATAAAAAATACAATTATGGCATTTCTGGAGCAATGTTTCTGACAAAAAGGGAAGAATTGCCATTTTCAGAGTAAAAATCTGTCCAACACTTATTCTTGACTAGTCTTTAACCTTGAAATGGTATTTTTATTTTTAATATTTTTTTAGCCCCTTACATCAAGTGGCTTCATGTCTTGTCTGGGACGATTTTCCCACCTCCTCCCCAAGATTGCAAATTACTTAAGACCTTTACCCGGTAATGGCTCTGGTGGAACGGAAGTATATTACGCCCATGGATTAAATAAAATATGCTCTGTTTGAAATTTGTATAGATTCCCAGAGTTCGACAAGATACATGTGAAAGTCGGAGATTACATCGACCAAAACGAGAACAGTAGTACGAATAATACAAAGAATGCTATCTACCTCACAAGTTTAAGCTTACATCTCTGATATTATGTTTATTCATATTATTTAACCTCTTTCTTGATTATTTCAAGTATTCACGGAAGAAGCATTCTGCACATTTTTTTATAACAATCCTAATCATGTTCTATTACAAAAACGGTCCGTAGTGAAACGTGCCTTAAATAAGTTTCCCGACTTTTTTCTTACGGCCATTTAAAATTGTCGTAGAATCTTGAAAATTTAGTATGTTGTTGTTACACATCTTACGAGATGACTGACCAATTTTTATGATTTCAGGTTCAAATGAACAGCTACAACAAGAATTGGAATACACACTACTAAAGCCTGATTGTCAAAGCTGGTGAATTTTCAAAAATGCAATCTGGACGTGATGACACTTTAGAAGAATGATATGCAATAAAAATTCTGTTTCAAACTTGAAAAAAAAAATGTCACAGAAACGTATGAAAGGCTTCAGACTGTTTTTGGACCATCTTTCATGAATCTATTAGTTTTGGAGTGGTATAACAGATTCAAGGAAAGCAAGAAGTTCGTGAGGAATGATGAGAGGTGTGGGAGGAGTAAAGAAGTCGGACACCAGAGTTGATTGACCAAATAAAGAATTTCATGGACAAAGACTGTCGTGTGTCTAGAGACAATAAGTGCACAGTTTGATGTCAGTGTGGGAACTGTACACACAATTATTCGTGAGGAACTGAAGATGTGGAAGATTTATGCAAAGTTTGTCCCAAGGGTGCTCAGAAAGAAAGATGGTGTCATGATAGCAGGGAGATGGTCGAACTGATCAATTCAGATCCTGCAGTTCTTGACCTTACTTCCTGTGACTTTTGATTATTCCCTAAGCTAATTGAGATGAAAGAGGCTGGGACAAGGGTCATTGACTTGCTCACACAAGAGGACATCCACATAAGTTGTTGGAACGGTACAAGTGCATTGCAACCAGAGGAGATTACTTTGAAGGGGACTAGAGTTTCATGTGTGTACTATCATTAAGAGTGCCCAGACGAAAAAGTATGGAAACTTATTGAAGGCACTTCATACTTTTAGTTCTTTGTGCAACATAAGCCTTACTGTTTTTATATTTCTGTCAACTAACCCTGCTATCTCAACTGTTCTACATCTAACTCCAGCAATTTGATCAAACTAACATACTTGCCTGTTCTGCATGCACCTCCTTATACTGTCCAGATTTAATTTTCCTTTCGGCTTATCAGATCTATGCTTGTCTTTAAAACTAACATTGCTCATCATCCTTGTATAAATTCTCTCCATGCAACACGTCTTTAACTCTTGCTTATTTAAGTACGAGATGGCACCGCCTGCTCACTATCGTTTCGTAAATTTCTCTTGTTAACAAAACTTTTGAATAATAAACACTTCATTGTTGTAAAAACAGCATAATCACGTTGACACACCGGTTCCCGTCAGATCACCAAAGTTGAATGACATTGAACCTGGTCAATACTAAATTAGATGACGATTTGGGAATACCAGGTGTTGTATGTGCTCACCATTGTTTCCAGTCGTCTTGGACTTCTACTTGCTGCTGGACTCCAGCAGGGTCAATCCAAGAGGAATGTGGTTGAATATTGCACAACCCTTGCCTCACAATTACATGCACAGTTACCTTTACAGGGGGTATCCATTGTCTTTCGAAACTGAATGGAGGCAATGTTGTAAAACACAAAACAAACACTTTTGCATAGGAATTTTGTCAAATCTTTGAAAACATTTTGTAAAGTTAAATTTAAAATAATAGAAAACC